>NC_044992.1:445802-745802 GCF_008728515.1 Papio anubis
AAAAAAAAAAAAAAAAAAAAAAAAAAGAAACCCTGTCCCTACTAAAGAATACAAAAAATTAGCCAGGCGTGGTGGCTCATGCCTGTAATCTCAGCTACTCAGGAGGCTGAGGCAGGAGAATCGCTTGAACCCAGGAGGCGGAGGTTGCTGTGGGCCAAGACTGCACCATTGCACTCCAGCCTGGGGAACAAGAGCGAGACTCTGTTTCAAAAAAAAGGAAAAAAAAAAAAAAGACTAATAAAGGAAAACAGATCCCAAGATCTATACGTATATAAACAAAGAAGTCCTGATGACCGTGGCGTAAAAACTGCCTTGCTTTAGAGACGTGATGAGAGACAGAGAAAACGAAAGACAGACGTGCGCAACACAAACCGTTGGCGTGGAGAAGGGAGGGCAGCGCTGAGTCTTGGAGCCAGGAAGGAAGACAGGAGTTCCAAGCCTGGCTCTTGAAACTAGTGTTGAACAGGCAGCGAAGGCTCCCTGCAGTGACTCAGGCATCAGTTCCTTCTGTTCATTAGAATATGGCATCCAGGCCGGGCACGGTGGCTCACGCCTGCAATCCTAGCACTTCGGGAGGCCGAGGCAGGTGGATCACCTGAGGTTGGGAGTTTGAAACCAGCCTGACCAACCTGGAGAAATCCTTTCTCTACTAAAAATAAAAAAATAGCCGGGCGTGGTGGCGCATGCCTGTAATCCCAGCTACTCAGGAGGCTGAGGCAGGAGAATCGCTTGAACCCAGGAGGCGGAGTCTGCAGCGAGCCGACTGCACTCCAGCCTGGGCAACAGGAACGAAACTCCGTCTCAAAAAAAAAAAAGAATATGGCATCCCAAAATACTTTTCTTTTAAAATAATATACCAACGGCCCCCAACTTGGTATGGTTCAACACAGAATTTTCTTATCATACGATGGTGCAAAGGCGAGAAGCGTTCTGTGGAAACCATACTTTGGGTATCCATCCAACCACTCTGCCGTTCACTTTCTGTATTCAACAGACCACATGAGCTAGTCCACACTTTAGTATAAAATAGGCTCGGTGTTAGACGATTTGCCTCACTGTAGTCTAATGTAAGTGTTCTGAGCATGTAAATTTAAGGCACGGTAGGCTAAGCTATAATATTCAGTAAATCACATGTATTAATACATTTTCAACTTAGGATGTTTCCAACTTATGATGGGTTTATCAGAATAAGAACTTATTCTTAATTGTAAGTTAAGAAGCATGTGTATGATTGAGAAAACTTTGGAAACAGGTGTGGTGGCTTGCACCTGTAATTCTAGCCACTCAGGAAGCTGAGGCAGGAGGATCACTTGAGGCCAGGAGTCCAAGACCAGCTGGAGCAATAAAGGAACATCCATCACTACAAAAAAATTTTAATTAAAAAATTAACCAGACATGGTGACATGCACTTTAGTCCTAGCTACTTGGAAGTCTGAGGTGGGAGAACTGCTTGAGGCCAGGAGTTTGAGACACTGAGCTATGCACTCCACACTCCAGCCTGGATGACGCTGGAGCGAGACCCTGTCTCAACAAAAAAAAAAAAAAAAAAAAAAGAGAGAGAGAGAGAAGAGAAGTGCAGTGGCTCATGCCTGTAATTCCAGCGCTCTGGGAAACGGAGGTGGGAGGATCACTTGAGGCCAGGAGTTCCAAACCAGCCTGGACAACATAGTGAGATTCCATTTCTACAAGAAGTGTTTTAAACCAGCCAGGCATAGTGGTGTGCACCTGTAGTCCTACCTACTTGGGAGGCTGAGGCGGAAGGATCACATGAGCCCAAGAGTTCAAGGCTAGAGTGAGCTATGATCCTGCCACTACATTCCAGCCTGGATGACAGAGTGAGACCCCATCTCTAAGAAGAAAAAAAAGAATTTGGAAGTCATAAAAACTGGAAATGAAAAAATATATATCTGCAGTCTCAAATTTCAAAAACAATACAAACAATAAATTCTGCTGTCAAGTGGAAGGTTTATTTTAACTCTGGGGTGATCTTGCATGTCACACCAGGCAAACCTCCAATGGAGGTCTTAGGAACACAACAAGAGAAATGAAGCTTTGGCCACCACTGTTGCCACAGCAGATGTTCTGGGCTGAAGGTAAGCTGTGCTGCCATTTTTATTCACAGAGAACAGCACACTGAAGGCAGTAAGGGGTCCGGGATAATTCAGAGCCAGTAAACCTGGAGGTGCTTTAGAGCAGAGCAGTGGGGATGGGAAGGAGCTGATGGAGCTGATGGAAAAGCCACAGGAACTTGACAAATACCTAGATGCCCAGAACTAGGAACACTGAAATTCCAGTGGATCCTGTATCAGCAGCACTGGTGTTCCTGCCGTTTACTAAACATGAGTGAGCCCAATATTGTGCAAGGTGTCTTAAAATACATTTATTCTAGCCCAGGTGTGGGGGCTCACGCCTGTAGTCCCAGCACTTTGGGAGACTGAGGCGGGCGGATCACCTGAGATCAGGAGTTCAAGACCAGCCTGGCCAACATGGTGAAACCTCGTCTCTACTAAAAATATAAAACTTAGCCGGGCGTGGTAGTGGGCGCCTATAAACTCAGCTACTCGGGAGGCTGAGGCAGGAAGAATCACTTGAACCCGGGAGATGGAACTTGCAGTGAGCTGAGATCGTAATGCTGCACCCCAGCCTGGGTGTCAGAGCGGGACTCCATCTCAAAAAAAAAAAAAAAAAAAAAAAAAAAAGGCCAGGCGCAGTGGCTCACGCCTGTAATCCCAGCACTTTGGGAAGCCGAGGCAGGTGGATCACGAGGTCAGGAGATTGAGACCATCCTGGCCAACATGGTGAAACCCCGTCTCTACTAAAATACAAAAAATTAGCCTGGTGTGGTGGCACATGCCTATATAGTCCCAGCTACTTGGGAGGCTGAGGCAGGGGAATCGCTTGAACCCGAGAGGCAGAGGTTGCAGCGAGCCGAGATCGTACCACTGCACTCCAGCTTAGAGAGAGAGCAAGACTCCGTCCCCAAAAAACAAACAAACAAAAAAGATGAGCATGGTGGCAAGTGCCTGTGGTTCCAGCTACTCGGGAGACTGAAGTGAGAGGATCACTTGAGCCCAGGAGGTTGAGGCTGCAGCGAGCTGTGATTGCACCACTGCACTCTAGCCTGGGCAACAAAGTTAAGACCCTGTTTCAAAAATAAATACATAAAGAAAAAATTAAATAAGTAGATAAATAAAATAAAGTATATTAATTCTAATCCCCCCTAACCCTGAGGCAGGTATTATTATCTCCATGTCACAGATGAAAAGTTAAGTGTCTTGTCCAAGGTCACACAGACAACAGCAGAGACAAAATTTAAATTCAAAGCTCAAACTTTTTTCACTTTACCAGGATGCCATGTACCAATGTTACATGACTGAAAATATCTAATTACTCCAGTCCTTAGAGGATTCAAATAAAATGCCCAATCCTCCATTGTACATAGAGGAGAGGAAATAGAGCTATTTGGATTCCTTACAGCTTTTCTAAAAATGAGGGATTTTAGAGGACACATGGCAAAGTGTTCCAAATATGCCGCAGACATGTGTCCCTGCCAAAGCAGCACTATCAAGCTGACACGGTTTGGCTGTGTCCCCACCCAAATCCCGTCTTGAACTGTTGTTCCCCAAAGCCCTCCACGTCGTAGGAGGGACCTGGTGGGAAGTCACTGAATCACAGGGTGGTTTCTCCCATTCCACTCACGTGACAGTAACTTCTCACAAGATCTGATGGTTTTATAAGAGGCTTCCCCCTTCGCTCAGCTCTCATTCTTCCTCTCTCCTGCCACCTTGTGAGGAAGGATGGGTTTGCTTCCCTTTCCACCATGTTGGAAGTTGCCTGAGGCATCCCCAGCCAAGCAGAACTGTGAGTCAACTAAACCTTTTTCCTTTATAAATTACCCCGTCTAAGGTACTTCTTCATAGCAGTGTGAGAACAGACTAATACACAAGGCTCGTGTGCAATAAACAGGATGAAGAATGGTAGTGAGACCAAACCCAGTTGCACTACATTGTTAAACAATTAAGGGACATTTTATGAGTCCTCGCCTCCACTACAATCAACAGCACTCTAGAAGCAGGCAAAATGAACAGTCGCCAGCCCTGCCTCAACTACAATCAGCAGCACACTAGAAGCAGGCAAAATGAACAGTTGCCGGCCCCGCCACAACTACAATCAGCAGCACACTAGAAGCAGGCAAAATGAACAGTCGCCGGATTCAACTTGACAAAGGCAAGCCAACCTTGACCTCTGCACTAGATGTAAGAAATCCTGGTTGGGAAATGACTGTGAGCCCGAATGAAAACTCTGCCCCTACAAAAGGCTTTTCTAACAACCCGAGTCCAGGGCTGCCACACAGATCATGGTGTTGACGGCACTCCCAGGTCATGCCCAAACCACAGCAATTCCTGAAGTTTAGTGTTATTTGAAGACACACTGAAAAGTACAACGCAAAAAATAGTAACTGAAAAGAAACAAAAACCGTCCAGCCATTCTTGGCCACTAGTGGGAAACTTTGAGGCCATGCTTTAAAAGCTCAGTCATCTCAGCTGTGATACGTTCCAGCAGAAGGAAGCAAGGAGCAACTGCCATTTTTTTCCAAACTCTTTGTGGTCCCTTTAATACTAATACCATTCATTTTCTTCCATTTCTGTCAATCGATGGGCTTCGTTTTCCTCCCGAGAGAATGAGAGAAAGGACCAATTTAAAATGATGGAGGATAAGAATATAAAGTCTCCTTCTAGCGAGCTGACAATGACAAATTCAAAATCCCACATAACGAAGATCGATGCCATGCTGGGAAGTCAGTCTTGGAGAGCAGTTATTTTTGTTCTTTGCACTTGAGGCAGGGTCCCCAGGCTGCAGTGCAGTGGAGCCACCACAGATTTGCTGTAGCCTCAAGCCCCTATAATCCCCCACCTCAAACTCCTGAGTAGCCAGGACTCTAGGTTTGTGTCACCATGCTGGACTAATTTTTTTTTTTTTTTTGAGATGGAGTCTCACTCTGTCACCCAGGCTGCAGTGCAGTGGCGCCATCTCAGCTCACTGCAACCTCCACCTCCCGGGTTCAAGTGGTTCTCCAGCCTCAGCCTCCTGAGTAGCTGGGACTAAGGGCACACACCACTGCATCCGGCTAATTTTTGTATTTTGAGTAAAGTCCAGGTTTCACAATGTTGGCCAGGCTGGTCTTGAACTCCTGATCCCGGGTGATCCGCCCACCTCCACCTCCCAAAGTGTTGGGATTACAGGCGTAAGCTACCAAGCCCAGCCTATTTTTGTTCTAATGCTTGAATTGCATAATATGCTAATTTTGAGGAAGAAAAGCAAGGAACACTTTCTCCTTGGAAGGCAATGTACTTTGCTGCTTTAGTTCATAAATCTTTATATCTCTATGTAACAGTGAAGAAGGCAAGTATTAATAGCCTCCTTTTTTGGTGAAAATCAAGACATGGAAAGAAGAAGAAACACAGCCCCTGACGACATGCACGGACAGGCAGAAATCCTATGTTGTGGGTCTGGCACTTTGCGCTGAAGTGAGGAGGAAGAAAGAACAGGAAGCCTCCGACGGCACGTCACACGGCTCCGAATCCACCCCATTCCGCCTTTGCATCTACAGCTTGAATGAAGACACAGAAGGCATGTCTGGCAAATCTGCTAATGACAAAGTGGGAGGTCATCAAGGTTCCCAAAGGTCCTGATGGGATAAACAATCGAGCAGAACTAGTGGGATGAACGAAGGCTGAGACACACACAGTCTGACAATTTCAAACAATCTCTTGCACAAACAGAGGTGGAGAAAGTTTAGATGAAAGTCATATGAAGAAAGGCCTGGGACAGTACTGCTCACAGACGTGTTTTGTTTGGCCTTTGCAGTGTTTGGCCTTCACAGTGTTCGTGAAAAACACTAAGCCAATGGTTAACAATTGTGAGAGTCACATGAAAATCCGGATTTCCGGCTTCTCTTAAAAAACTGATAGATTTGGCAGTTCCAGGTCTGCATTCAGACATGACAACAGCTGGTTAGAATTCACCTGTGACCATCCCCTCAGGACAGGGCATTCACTCCCCTGGATGTATCCGGATACACACTAGCCTGCTTACACCATTTAGGTTACTTTCCTAGCTCTGTGGACATCTGTTTGCAACTCTTGACCTGGGGGTTTCAGGTGACTGCCAACTCAATAGAAGCCAACCATGTAATACAGCTGCCAAAAATCTCAGCAAATCCTAGGTAATGGAAGAACAGTGTCTAAAATCAAAATTCTCACCAAATCCAAGGTAATGGAAGAACAGTGTCTACAACTGGTGGCCCTTAAGTTTTGAAGAGTCATAGACTCCTTAGGAAATCTAGAAAAATCAGTAAGTTTTCCTCTCATAAATATGTCTAGACGTACAAAAATTTACAGTTAATTTCAGGGAGTTGACAGACACTCTGAACCCCCAGTCCCTAAGTTAATGAGCTCAGCCCAGAACAAGGAGGTCGACGGTCTCATTGTATGTTGACACAGCACGTCCGCTCCTGGGAGTCACATTTTAAGAGGGAGGCCGACAAACAGCTATCAAGAGCAAGGATGATAAAGGGTCTGGAGATTACATTATAAAGAAACTAAGAATGGTTAGCCTAGAAAAGGGAACACTTAGGAACATAACATCCATTTTCGATTTCAGAAGCTGTAGTAAGGAAAAGGGATTAGGCTTACACCCGTCCAGCTGGCAGAACTAAGATCAACAAGCAGTTACAATGAAGTCTATTTCACTATTTCACTTCAGTCTAAGAAAGGAGTTTCTCATAACTAAAGCCGTAAAACTGAATTAGTCTGTCCTGCGGACCCACAAAGTAGCAACCTCCCCATCATTGAAAGTATCCAAGCTTCTGCAGGATAAGGAAATGTCAGAGATGTAATGCAAAGGACTCCTGACCTGGGTGGAAGATTGTACTATAATTACCTAATCCTTCTTCCAAAGCGAAGGAGTGAGCAATACAGCACCGCTTCCTTATCAGCAGTTCACTTTCTGAGGTTTTAGCTACCTGTAGTGGACTGTGGTCCAAAAATATTAAATGGAAAATTCCAGAAAAAGACAATTAGTAACTTTCTAATTATGTGCCATTCTGAGTAACGTGATAAAATCTTACACCACTCAATTCTGTCCTGACCAGGTCACAAATCATTCCCCCGCCCAGAACATCCACGCTGAATACAGAACCTGTCTATCAGTCACTCAGCAGCCATCTCGGCTATTACATACAGCTCCAAATCACAAGAGGACTGATGCTGGAATACTGTCATAATTGTGCTACTTTATTTTTAGTTATTGTGGTTAATCTCTTACTGTGCCTAATTTGCATACTAAAATTTATCACAGGTGTGTATACATAGGAAAAAATACAGTATATATATAGTTTGCTACTCTCTGGGTTTCAGGTATCCACTGGGGGTCTTGGAATGTATCCCCCACAGATAAGTGGGGACGACTTGTAATAATTCTCTTCTCCTCCCAAACCTTACTCTTATTCTGATCAAAGAAACAGCTACATTGCAGCCAGGCTCCACTGAAGAGACAGAAACGCGGTGGCTGATCCTCTCCCGTGAGTCTGAGAGCTTACTGACAACTGGTCAACATTTGGCCACTCTTGAAACTTCCCACTGCTGGCTTTTTCCTCCTCTAATCCGCCCCTCTATTCACCGCTCTTTCACCCACATTCAGGCCATCCATTTTAATTCTTGGGAAGCTGCCTAAATTTCATAGCATATCACATCACATACTTGTTGAACCAACTCATCCACAAAGTTTCAAACATGTGGGCATTTAATTAAAGCTTTTGACTGATGATTTCAACAGATAAAAATGGGGAAGATTCAGTGCCATATAAACTTTGTAAGAGCATCATCATCCAGTTAGCAGAGGTTACAGACTAGACCAGTTCAAGCCGGCCCACAGAGGAGGTGGTCAAAAACCAAAGACTCTCCAAATGTTTAGCAGAATTTATCCAAGCGGCTGGTATTTCAGAAACTTCAAGAAGCTCAAGAAATGACCTAATTATGTCTTCAATATTTAAATCATTCCTTACCCCCAAATAATTTTTGAGTCAAAAACATTGCTTTTCAAAAGGAACTTTTCTGCTAAAAATGTCAATTAAGACACCATGAACGTGAAGTAAACACTTTCCCCTTATTTACAGATTAAGAAGCACATCTAGCTGGGCGTGGTGGCTCACGCCTGTACCCAGCACTTTGGGAGGCTGAGGCGGGTGGACCATGAGGTCAGGAGTTTGAGACCAGCCTGACCAATATGGTGAAACCCTGTCTCTACTAAAAATGCAAAAATTAGCTGGGCATGGTGGCATGCGCCTGTAATCCCAGCACTTTGGGAGGCCAAGGTGGGCGGACCATGAGGTCAGGAGTTTGAGACCAGCCTGACCAACATGGTGAAACCCCATCTCTACTAAAAATACAAAAATGAGCCGGGTGTGGTGGTGTGCGCCTGTAATCCCAGCTACTCAGGAGGCTGAGGCAGGAGAATCGCTTGAACCCGGGAAGTGGAGGTTACAGTGAGCCGAGATCACACCACTACACTATACCCTGGGTGACAGAGGAAGACTCTGTCTCAAAAAAAAAATAAAGAAGCAAAAAGCAATCTAGGCTGGGCATAGTGGCTCATGCCTATAATCTCAGCATTTTGGAAGGCCGAGGCAGGAGGATCACTTCAGGCCAGGAGTTCAAGACCAGCCTGGGCAACACAGCAAGAACCCATCTCTACCAAAACTAAAAAATAAAAAATAGCTGTATGTGGTGGCGCAGGCCTGTAGTCCCAGCTACTTCGGAGGCTGAGGTGGGAGAATCACTTGGGCCCAGGAGTTCAAGGTTACCGTGAACAATGATTGCACTCCAGCCTGAGCAACAGGGCAGGACCCTGTCCTTAAAATAATAATAATAATAAATATAAATTAAAAAGCAGCACATCAGTTCTGGTTAAACACAATCAAGATTAAATTTATAAAAGGAAAACCTCCTTTTGTACATGTTGCCACTCCCTTCTGAGTGTTCTTCAGAAGCTTAGGAAGCAAGTGCTGAAAGCAAACTTCTCTTCTGTTCCAGGGAAGAGGGGAACGTGGGGCCTCTTGACCTATAAAACTCAGTATGTTGGAACATCCATAATTCCACCAAGTCTGCGCCAGTCAAACAGACTCCTTTTAGCAAACCAGCCAGCCAGGGCTGGAGACCAAGGCGTTCATCCCTAGGAGCTGACAAGGACAGGACCCAAGAGCTCCTTGGAAAAAAAAAAAAAGCTTCTACTTCAGTATGCATTACAAACTGCTGGAAAAGACAGATGGGGGCATGACAGGAAAAGCAATTATTTCTTCTGGGCTTCCTTTCTGTCTGGATTCTAAGGAGACGAATACAAAATTCCATCACAGATTGAAATGCTATCTAAACATTCTTGGAAATGTGGTCCTGCTCTCTGAAATACGACCTGCTCTGCCGCGGCAGCCTGCAACCCATCAACATGGGACGGGGGAGAACGCCACATTCCGCCGACTGTCTAATTCGGGTCTGACTCTGCAATACTGCTAGCTTGCAAGAGTCCAGAACCACAGGATGAAACGTAAATAACTAAAAGATATACATCTATTATACACAGCATGACCCAACAAAAGATGCTGATGAATCACTCGCTACTTTCACATTCTTGAAATTTTAAACATCTATGACTCCTGTATTTTAAGACTTCTAGTGAGCCATTCTAAATGTAAGCTCAACCACACTGAACAAGTAGTGTGACTATTCCCAACAGTAGCAAGTGGGGACTCTTCACGCACAAAGCCAGTTTTAAATCACTTTTAAGGAACACCCACTTGCTCATCAAAATGATGTTTTTATGATAAAATGTTTTTGTTTATAATTAATAAACAATCTTAGACAAAATATCCAATATACTTGCATAAAATGTTGGCGGGGGGGTTTGCTGTTGTTTTTGGAGATGGGTTCTCACTCTGCCACCCAGGCTGGAGTGCAGCGGCACCATTACAGCTCACTGAAGCTTGTACCACCATATCCAGCTAATTCTTTTACCTTTCTGCGGAGACGAGTATTGCTATGTTGCCCAGGCTGGTCTCAAACTCCTGGCCTCAAGTCATCCTCCTGCCTAGGCATCCCGAAGTGTTGGGATTACAAGCAAGAGCCATTGTGCCCAGCTCAGCTGAATAAAATGTTATTGCACGTGGCCTATGTGTAGTGAAATACAAAGATGACAAAGACACAGCTCTTACCTTCCAGGAGCTTATAAACATCAAAGGGATGAGATTTGTTCCAGGAGCTTATAAACATCAAAGGGATGAGATTTGTTCTCTAGTAAGTCAAGGGAGACCCCAAAAGCCAAATGAAAAGTACAAGAATAGGGCTGTGGGATTTATGGAGAAAGGATATCAAGTGACACTAGAATCTATTTTCTCCTCTGTAAAATGAGGGGAGTGGCCCAGATGAGTTTTAAATCCTTTCTAATTCAAAATTCTGATTCCTTAATGTATTCAGATGAAGTCGACAGAAAACGTTGTCAAGAAACTAGTATCCGAGCTGGCCCTTGGATGGGTAAGATTGGGAAATGCAGCTGCTGAAAGAGATAGAAGGAAAAGCATTTCAAGCACAAAAGAGTCTAGAAGCACAGGTCCAGACAGCACAGGCGTGCTCGTGGAGCACAGAGTCTTCGGTGCAGACAGAATACAACAGGAGGCAAAACTGGAAACGGAGACCAGAATTTTGAATGCCAAGCAAACGAATTTGAATTTTTTTCTTTCTTTCTTTTTTTATTATTATTATTTTTTTAAACAGAGTCTCACTCTGTTTCCCAGGCCAGAGTGCGGTGGTGTGATCATGGCACATTACAGCCTCGAACTCCCTGGCTCAGCTGATCTTCCTGTCTCAGCCTCCTCAGTAGCTGGCTACAGGCACAGGCCACCACCATGCCCAGCTAATTTTGTACTTTTTGTAGAGACGGGGTTTTGTCATGTTGCCCAGGATGGCCTTGAACTCCTAGGCTCAAGTGATCTCCCCGCCTCTGCCTCCCAAAGTGTGGGGACTGCAGGTGTGGGCCACCATGCCTGGCCTTGGATTTCATTTGGTGGTCAGAGCTAACGCGGTGTCTGAAGAGGCAGACACTACGACCAAACACAGACTAGGACAGCTAAGCAGCAGAGTGCAGCTGGAGGGCTTGAGGCCACCCGGTCCCTCTGCAGGACCCCTCTGCAGGTCCCATTTACACAGGCCTCATCTGCCGAAGAAACCATGCTTCATGTAATACAGAAAAGACGAGGGAACAAGACCTTGACAGACAAGACGAGGGAACGAGGACTGAAAACCATGCAAGAGTCCAGAAAACAGGAACACTTCTAGGAACCCAATGTGTCTACACACAAATTCTGAAGATGACAAGAAGGCCAACTACTCACAAACAGGCCAAAGGAAACTGGCTATCACATGGAAAGTGACTATGAAGTGGAAAAAAAAGTGATATAATGTAGCAAAAACAGACAGATGGGAAAACTACAGATGTAAAAGAAAGAGACTCCTAACATCTGTAAACGACTAGCAGAGGAAACAGAATTATCAGAGATCTGGAAATCTCAGCACAGGATTATCCTCCTCCCACTCCAAATCTGGGCAGCAGGATGGACATTTGTAGAAATTAGCTGTCCTAAAAAATGTCCAAGAGGAGAAAGCACAGCACTGAAGTGACTGCAAAGGTGCAGTCCTGACCTGAGTTAGTGCTGGGAAGGGAGGACAGGACGTCCTCCCTTAGGCGAGAGAGGACGGCTAGAAAGGCACGCTCAGCACTTCCATTCAGACAGCCGTTCTGAAATACAACACCTCAACAGAAGAACAGAATCGAATGAAAAGGGAAATGGTTCACAGGTAGCATCTGGCCCCTCAAGTATTAAAGAGTATCTCCCCCCACACACCCTTTTCCCTATTCCCTCCAACAGCCTCCTCAACCAGATCCAATAGACTTCCAAAACTTCTTTTTTTTTTTTGAGACAGTCTCACCCCTGTCGTCCGGGCTGGAGTGCAGTAGTACGATCTCGGCTCACTGCCACCTCTGGCTCCCGGGTTCAAGTGACTCATGCCCCAGCCTCCTGAGTAGCCCGGATTAGAGGAGCGCACCACCACACCCAGCTAATTTTTGTATTTTTAGTAGAGACAGGGTTTCGCCATGTTGGCCAGGCTGATCTCAAACTCCTGGCCTCAAGTGATCCACCTGCCTCAGCCTCCCAAAGTGCTGGGATTACAGGAGTGAGCCACTGTGCCCAACCAACTTGTAAACTTTTTAAATGAATCCTGAGCTACCTGCCTGCTGGCAAAGTGAGGTGCGAGGAAATCATAACTCTGTCAGGTTACCATCTTTTGCGGTTCCAAGAGTAATAGCAAAACCCCAACAACTTCGCTGACCAATGCAGCGACCTCCTTCAGCCACAGCCCACAAAATACAAGAGGGCACAAGAGATACCCAACACCAAGGAGAAACACAAGGAAGCTCCCGTGTTCTCGTCTGGCCTCGAGTGAGCGGTGCCACAGTACACAGGCCTGGTCCAAGGGACACTGAGTGACAGCACGTGGCTGCTCTGGGCGCCTGCCCTGCCCTGTCCTGCCATGTATGAAACGGATCAACTGAAAAGTGCTCTGCGGGAACTGCGAGAAGGCACGTCGATGTTTTGGTCATCTGGTTGTCGGGAGAGACTGGGGGAGCACAGGTGATAGGAAGGAATAAGTTACTTACTTGCCGTCCATCCTGCCCCACGTTCGTCTGGCCTCTTACAACAGTTCGAATATTGTCATCCAGTCTCCTAGCAAAACAGTTCAAGGATACAGTCATTCAAATACTCTTTATTCTAGGCTGACCAAAGGAAAAAAATAAAAGAGTAATATATCCATCAACTTCTGCAGACTACACCTAAACGTCCCAAAAACAAAACATGTGTGAGTGACATCAGGAAGGAGGAGGGCAGCCACAGCCGTGTGGGAGGCCAAGCCCAGCGCAGACTGACGCATCGCCTTGTTGTTAGAAATGGCTATTTTCACTTCACAGTCAGAGCTGTCTGAAAAGACTAATAAAACTTGCAGGATTTTTCATGGTGTAAATCAGGAATGACAAAGTTCCTAAACCTTTATGTGAACACGCCAGAGAACTCAAATTACCTCACACACAATCCCTTTCTCAGTCCCCTTATGAGGCCGAAAGAGCCAGGGCGATAGACAGAATCAGTGCTTCCCATTCCAAGCTCTGATCATGCAATCTATGTCTGAGGCAGATCGACGGCTTCCAGCTCCTCTGCCCCCACAGCTCACAATGTTTAATCATGGGTCACCACCGAACCCACCAGCAGATCTGTTAGCTGTTATGTGACCAAAGGATACACATGTAAGCTCATCTTCATGTCTAAGCCTTGGGAATACAAAAACAGGTAAATCCATAAAAACAGGGAAATAAAGCCATTAAAAAGCCAGTAGAAGGACAGACAGAATGGCTTACACCTGTAATCCCAGCACTTTGGGAGGTGGAGGCGGATGGATCACTTGAGGCCAGGTGTTCAAGACCAGCCTGGCCAACACAGTGAAACACTGTCTCTACTACAAATACAAAAACTAGCTGGGCATAGTGGTGCATGCCTGTAATTCCAGCTACTTGGGTGGCTGAGGCTTACGAATTGCTTGAACCTGAGAGGCAGAGATTACAGTGAGCCAAAATCACACCACTGTACTCTAGCCTGGGTGACAGAGCCAGACTCCATCTCAAAAAAAAAAAAAAAAAAAAAAAAATCTAGTAGATGTGGGAGACAGAGGCAGGCAGATCGCTTGAGCTCAGGAGTTCGAGAACAGCCTGGCCAACAAGGCAAAACCCCATCTCTACAAAAAATACAAAAATTAGTGAAGTGCGGTGGTGTGCACCTGTAGTCCCAGCTACTTGGGAGGCTGAGGTGGGAGGATCGCTTGAGCCCAGGAGTTCAAGGCTGCAGTGAGCTGTAACTGCACCACTGCACTCCAGCCTGGGGCACAGAGTAAGACTTTGTTTCAAAAAATAAAAATAAACTGAAAAAAAGAAAAAAAAAATCTATCAGAAAAGCTTTTGCCTCCTTCTATAATTACAAAAGCTGCTTTGAATAGCCTCTGTCACAGCTTCCTTCCTTTTGTATGAATAATTGAAGACTGGCCAAAAATTGAGTTCCTTGCCACAAAGTTCATACGGATAAAAGAATTATATGACCAGGTGTAGTGGCTCCAGCCTGTAATCCCAGCACTTTGGGAGGCCAAGGCCGGTGGATCACTTGAGGTCAGGAGTTCAAGACCAGCCTGACCAACATGGTTAAACCCCGTCTCTACTGAAAATACAAAATTTGCCAGGCATGTAATCCCAGCTACTCGGGAGGCTGAGGCAGGACAATGACTTGAACCTGGGAGGTGGAAGTTGCAGTGAGCCAAGATCGCACCACTGCACTCCAGCCTGGGCAATGAGCAAAAATCTGTCTCAAAAATAAATAAATAAATGAAAATTTAAAAAAGGAACTATATTACCATCTATGACAAACTTGAGATTCCAGTGCTCTCACAGAAAAATGTGATCCACAATGTGATTAACTAAATTAACATACTTTTCATTAATGATGAACAATCACACAATGTTACGTACCTTATTTTCAGCCTAATTTTGTTCACGACTTCGTCTATGTTCGCCAGAGACTACAATAAAGAAGAAAGAGTGCCCAGCTGTTAGTCCACTTCCTGGAATTCCTCTTTCCCAGGGAAATGATGTGCTCTAACAGCTACTTATGAAAGCTCAAAAACTTTAATCACGTGGTATGAGCTCTGCTTTAAAAAAGTAAAGCAGTAGTTGGAAGGTACTGGCAAATCTAGCCCAGCCCCTGTTTTCTGTCAATAAAGTTTTATTGGAACACAGCCGCGCCCATTCACGTGCGTCCTGCCTCCGGCTGCTCTTGAGCGACAGTGGCGGTAGGCAGTTGTGAAAGACACTGTAGAGCCGCAAAGCCTAGAATATTCACTACCTGGACCTTTGTAGAAAAGTTTGCTGACCCGGGGTATATGTGATTGTGACAAATTCATGTAACAAAATACAGCAACGAAAATGAATGAACACACACCACCATGGATAAACATTACTAACGGAACGGGGCACACAAAAAGCCGGACGCAAGAGGACATAGGATACGATTTCACTAACACAATTCTCCTGTGTTAGAAGCCAGGACTGTGGTTATCTCTGGGGGAAGGCAGTGACAGTGAAGACGCAAGGAAAGGCCTTCTGAAGTTTTTTTAAATGGTTTATTTCTTGATATGGGTGGCGGTGACATGGCTATGTTTATTTTGTGAAAATTCATCAATTTGTACCCTTAATATTTGTGTACTCCTCTGTATTATGTTATACTTTAATAAATACACAAATTTATTTTTTAGTATATAGATTCATTAGAAAAAAGTCTGGAAGGATAAATAGGAGTAGTTGTAATCTATTAGTAGTTGCAGCATTCGTAGCTATAATCTATCAACTATGTATTACAATACGAAAAGAAGGGATTTCAAATTTTGCTTCTTGGGCTGGGTGCAGTGGCTCATGCCTGTAATCCCAGCACTTTGGGAGGCTGAGGTGGGCAGATCACCTGAGGTCAGGAGTTTGAGACCAGCCTGACCATCATGGCGAAACCCCATCTCTACTGAAAATACAAAAAAAAAAAAAAAAAAAAAAATTAGCCAGGCGTGGTGGAGGGCACCTGTTATCCCAACTACTCAAGAGGCTGAAGCAGGAGAATCGCTTGAACCCAGGAGGCGGAGGCTGCAATGAGCTGAGATCAGGCTGTTGCACTCCCGCCTGGGCAACAAGAGCAAAACTCCTTCTCAAAAAAAAATAAAAAAGGTCTTCTTTTTGTCTGTATTTTATAATTATTGACTATGCACTAGTACTGTGACTATAATAAAGCTTATTATAATGACAAAACAAAGGGATCACTTCTGACCTTAGAGATGAGAAAATGTGAGGAAATGGTGCCCCCTAATGGACGAGATGAGGTACAATTTTACAGTACTATTTTAATTCTAGTTTTCAAAATACAATTTAACAAATCCTCTTTCTCTCTCCCTTAACAAATATTTTATCTCAGAAGGAATTAGGGATATTGCAGGAAATATGCTTATAAATCACTTCTGGCTACCTCTGAGGGGAGGAGGCGGCTAGGTGCCTTCCAGGAGCAGGTCTGGTAAGAGAAATGGGCCCTGAGTGCTTGAGATGTCAGACTGGGTCATCACAGCTCATCTTACTGTGCTGACTAAGCCAACAGTTACTCAGAATTTTCAGAAATCCAAGACCAGCTTGAGGTAAAAATGAATCTCAGGCTGGGCGTGATGGCTCATGCCTGTAATCCCAGCACTTTGGGAGGCTAAGGTGGGAGGATCACTCAAACCCAGGAATTCAAGACCAGCCCAGACAGACCCCATCTCTCCAAAAAATAAAAAAGTTAGCCAGGCGTGGTGGCGGGTGCCTGTAGTCCCAGGTACTCAGGAGGCTGAGGTGGGAGGATCACTTGAGCCCAGAAGGTCGAGGCTGCAGTGAGCCATGTTTGCACCACTGCACTCCAGCCTGGGTTAAACAGCCCTGTCTCAAAAAAAAAAAAAAAAAAAAAAAAAAAAGAATCTTAAACAAGAGAAATTAATTTATATATAATTAATATATACCTATATTTTTGTGTGTGATGGAGACTAGCTGTCACAAGGCTGGAGAGCAACGGCACGATCTCAGCTCACTGCCAGACTCCCTGGTTCATGCCATTCTCCTGCCTCAGCCTCCCGAGTAGCTGGGATTACAGGCATGTCCCACCAGGCCCAGTTAATTTTTGTATTTTTAGTAGAGATGGGGTTTCACCATGTTAGCCAGGATGGTCTCGATCTCCTGACCTCGTGATCTGCCCGCCTTGGCCTCCCAAAGTGCTGGGATTACAGGCATGAGCCACTGTGCCTGGTCAAGAGGAAAATATTTCTAATATCATTTTATGATAGCAAGTATTTTTATAATATCAAATAGCCCAGCTTTAAGATGGCAGCTCCCTCTGTCACCTAGGCTGGACTGCCGTGGTGCTTACTGTAACCTCAAACTCCTGGGCTCAAGCAATCCTCCCACCCCAGCCTCCTGAGTGGCTGGGAACACAGGTATGTGCACGAAGCTTGGCTAATTTTCCTATTTTGTTATAGACACAGGGTCTTGCTATGTTGCCCAAGCTGACCTTGAATTCCTGGCTTCAAGCAACGCTCCCACTTTGGCCTCCCAAAGCCCTGGGATTACAGGCATGAGGCAGCGCACCTGGCCCTATAATATCATTTTTATAATATAATCAATGTAACTATTAAAAAGAACAGAGGCCGGGTGTGGAGGCTTATGTCTGTCCTTTGGGAGGCTGAGGTGGGTGGACTGCTTGAGCCCAAGAGTTAGAGACCAAACTGGACAACACGGTGAAACTCCGTCTCCACAAAAAATAGAAAAATTAGCCAGTGTGGTGGCACATGCCTGTAGTACAAGCTACTTATGAGGCTGAGGAGAGAAGACTGATTGAGCCTGGGAGTTGCAGGGCACAGTGAGCTGTGATGGAGCCACTGCACTGCAGCCTGGAAGATGAGTGAGAATCTCAAAAAGAAAAAATAAATAAAAATAAAAATAGGCCGGGCGT
Source organism: Papio anubis (assembly GCF_008728515.1). Lineage (NCBI taxonomy): Eukaryota > Metazoa > Chordata > Mammalia > Primates > Cercopithecidae > Papio > Papio anubis. The sequence continues at coordinate 463,516 of NC_044992.1, forward strand.
GGTGGCTCACGCCTGTAATCCCAGCACTTTGCAAAGCCGAGTTGAGCAGATCACAAGGTCAGGAGTTCGAGACCAGCCAGGTCAACATGGCAAAACACCGTCTCTACTAAAAATACAAAAAAAAATTAGCCGGGCGTGGTGGCAGTTGCCTGTAATCCCAGCTACTCGGGAGGTTGAGGCAGAAGAATTGCTTGAACCTGGGAGGCAGAGGTTGCGGGGAGCCGAGATCACACCACTACACTCCAGCCTGGGCAAGAGAGAGACTCCGTCTCAATAAATAAATAAATAAATAAATAAGAAGAGAAAGAAATATCCTAAAGTTATAATATTTGATTATTAGGTGGCCCTTGGGTGACTGTTTTTCCTTCATTTCCAGGCTTTCTGTTGCGGGGGCAAAAGCGAAAGGCTGCCAGCATTTAGTGTGGGTCTCTTAGGCAACAACTGTAGGCACTTCACAGGAATGATTTCCCTCAATCCCCTCTGCCATGCCAGGCACACTTTTCTCCTCTTCAATGTTAAGACTGGGAAATATGAAGCCCCGCGCGGTGGCTCACGCCTGTAATCCCAACACTTTGGGAGGCCGAGGTGGGTGGGTTGCCTAAGCTCAGGAGTTCAAGACCAGCCTGGGCAACCTGGCAAAACCCTGTCTCTACCAAAAATACAAAAAATTACCTGGGCATGCTGGTGCACACCTGTGGTCCCAGCTACTCAGGAGGCTGAGGTGGGAGGATGGCTTGAGACCGGGAGGCAGAGGTTGCAGTGAGCCGAGATCACACCACTACATTCCAACCTGGGTGACAGAGGGGGAACCCGCCTCAAATAAAAAAACACATCACAAATGTGCTCTGAAAGGACAGGTGCTTTGCCTGAAGCTGCAGAGATCCACTTTCTTACTCTATAATCTACCTCTAACGCAATGGTTCTTGACCTAATTTTCCTGCGCCCCAAGACACCCGACAGCTATGACACACCCACTCCCATCAGTTCAGTGTCTGGCTATGACAGCGATCCTCACCAGGGCTGAGGGCCTCTCCTGGAGTTGCGGAAAAGCCCTGTGGGAACGCACATTGGCTGGGCAGAGGGGTTTATCTTAGCTTTGAGAATCACACATCTCGTTTAGTTATAATGTGGCTGTACAGTTTTAATTGTTTAATTTTTAAATGTTTTAGTTATTGAAAAATATTTCCTGATTCTAAAGGTAATTCTTGACAATTAGAGAAAATAAGTCATCTGCACACCACAGTATGACCACAATCAGAATTTTTGCATATTGCCTTCTGCTATGAAACTATCTAGCTATACAAAAATAAACTGGGATAAGCAATTTGGCATCTTTTTTATTATCTTCATTTTTTTAAAGGCATGATCTCATTCTGTCGCCCAGGCTGGAGTACAGTGGCACGATCTCAGCTGACTGCAACTTCCACCTCCCAGGCTCAAGCGATCTTCCTGCCTCAGCGATCCACCCGCCTTGGCCGCCCAAAGTGCTGGGATAGGAGAATAGAGCCGTGAGCCGGACCTTGGGTTTTTTCTCTTAACAACACAGATCCACAGCATTTCTGGGGTCACCAAAAACTCTTTAGAAACCTCCCCATTTCACTCTTTTCTCAAACTTCCTAAGTATGTTAGCTTTATATTAGTTTTTCATAAATTTCATTTAGTTTCCTCTAATCAAACTTCCAAATGATGATTTTCAGTTTAATTAATTAATCAGGAGATTTAAAAGGTTTTCTCGACCACTGTCACCAAACTTGGCTACTATTTAAAGCCCCACAGGCACTCTGCTGCATGGAAAATCCAGGCTCCTCTCAGACCTCCTCGACAGGCTCCAGACAGCCACAGGACACACAAGTACCCACTCTTTAACAGGCTCCAGACAGCCACAGACACACAGGTATCGCCTCCGCTTCTCCTCGACAGGCTCCAGACAGCCACAGACACACAGGTACGTCCGCTCCTCGACAGGCTCCAGACAGCCACAGACACACAGGTACGTCCGCTCCTCGACAGGCTCCAGACAGCCAGACACACAAGTACGTCCGCTCCTTAACAGGCTCCAGACAGCCACAGACACACAGGTACGTCCGCTCCTCGACAGGCTCCAGACAGCCACAGACACACAGGCCCTCAGCCCTCGACAGGCCTTAGACAGCTACACATACACAGGTGTACGTCCGCTCCTCGACAGGCTCCAGACAGCCAGACACACAAGTACGTCCGCTCCTCGACAGGCTCCAGACAGCCAGACACACAAGTACGTCCACTCCTTAACAGGCTCCAGACAGCCACAGACACACAAGTACGTCCACTCAACAGCAATGTATTCTTACCCTCCTCCTCACAGTAACACTAAATTCACTCTTGATACACTGAACTCTACTTTAAACCATGTACACTCATAATTTACAAGTGTTTACTGTAGGTCCATGAGGTATACAGACGGTTTTTGCCCAAGATCTAACACTAGTTAAATTATAAGCTATTCCACTACTTTCTACTACCTTTTCATTAAGATCCACGGGAATCTGGCTTGGTAGATGACCTGCTAAGTGAAACTCTGAGACTACAGAAGTAAAGACAACCCTATTTCACAAATTTCCTGAGTTACTCTAAGAGACGTGACTATACATTAGCATATACACGGGGTACAAGTAGACAAGACAGAGAACTGAATCTGCGGAACGACAAATATCCCGAGTTTTCAGTAGTTTTAAAAAAATACAGCATATACACAAACACCACAAGAGGTGAGAACCTAGTGGTTTCCTACATAATTTTCAAATCTAACACATCTTTTTGTTTTGGTGAATCAACAACTACTATCTTTATCGTAGCTATTCCCAAATGTCTATCTCCAGCTAATTCCTAAAATTCCCCTTTCATACAAAATGATGAGCTATAAAGGCTTTTTGTGAAATCTCAAAAAAGACAATCACACAGTATATCGTCTTTTAAACTTTATTTTAAAAATCAGTATGTCCATTAAAAAAAGTTTGGAAGGATCTGCCAAGATAGTCACAATAATGGGGATCATGAGCTCCACACGCAAATACCCAAGTACTTATTTCCACCCGGATGACCTCAGTATGCTCAAACTCGGGCTCACCCTTACACCCCACTCCAGCCCTACTTGCCACTGAAACCTGCTCTTTCTCCTTACACCCAGTAACTGGGTAAAGCGTAAAGCTGCCAATGCCCACCCAGTCAGCCAAATCTGGCTACCTACAAACCAAAGTTCCAAATCCTTAACTTACGGTCGTGCACAGTGACTCAAATCTGTAATCCTAGCACTCTGAGAGGATGAGGCAGGAGGGTGGCTTGAGGCCAGGAGTTCAAGACCAGTCTGGGCAACACAGCAAAGCCCAGTCTATTAAAAAAAAAATTAAAAATCAGCTGGGGCTGGGCGTGGTGGCTCACGCCTGTAATCCCAACACTTTGGGAGGCCGGGGTGGATGGATCATGAGGTCAGGAGATCAAGACTATCCTGGCCAACATGGTGAAACCCCATCTCTATTAAAAATACAGAAATCAGCTGGGTGTGGTGGTGCGTGCCCGTAATCCTAGTTCCTCAGGAGGCTGAGGCAGGAGAATCACTTGAACCCGGGAGGCAGAGGTTGCAGTGAGCCAAGATCATGCCATTGCACTCCAGCCTGGGGGACAATAACGAGACTTTGTCTCAAAAAAAAAAAAAAAAAAAAAAAAGAAAAAGAAAATCAGTTCTGTGAAAAATATTTGGGCCAGGTGCAGTGGCTCACGCCTGTAATCCCAGCACTTTGGGAGGCCGAGGTGGGAGGATCACATTAGCTCAGGAGTTCGAGACCAGCCTGGGCTTCGTAGTGAGATCTTGTTACTACTAAACAATTTTTAAAATTAGCTGTGTGTGGTGGCATGCGCCTGTAGTACCAGCTACTCAGAAGGCCAATGTGTGGGGAGCACTAGAGCTCAGGAGTTCAAGGCTGCTATGATTGTGCCACTGCACTCCAGCCTGGGCAACAGAGTAACACTCTGTTTTAAAAAAAAGGAAGAAAGAAAAAAAGTATTTCACTGAGAGGCATGTGGTCTCCAAAAAACTGGCGACCATAAGCCTAGAACACAGATCTTCCAGGATCCTTGCTCTCCCTCCTCAGCCTCATCTGTGAGTCTCTATTCACGGTGCACATCCTGTGTCTCCTGTTTCTGCGCCTTGGTCCTATGTTTAGAAGGGCCTTCTGTAGTGTCCAGCCCTACGGGGTCTTGTGTGTTTTCTCTTTGTGTGCGGAGACGAGGGATTATAGAAAGACAGACACGGAACTAAGCAGTAGTAGGAAAGACAGCTGGGCCCAGGGGACCACCACCACCAGTGCGCGGAGTCCAATAGTGGCCTCGAATGCCTGGACGCACTTCTATGGATTGCATACAAGGCAAGGGGGCAGGGAAAGGAGTGTGAGTCATCTCAACTGATGGATAAGGTCAAACAAGTCACATGTCCACGTGACAGGGGGCCCTTCCCTTTGTGGTAGCTGAAGCAGAGAGGGAGGACAGCATACGTCAGCATTTTTTCTATGCACTCATCAGAAAGATCAAAGACTTTAATGCTTTCACTAATTCTGCTACTGCTGTCTTCTAAGAACTTAAAAGGAGGAGCCAGGTGTACAGACGGAACAGGAAAGTGGACCAGGAGCGTGACCATTGAAGCACAGCACCACAGGGGGACATTTAAGCCTCCGGATGACTGCGGGCAGGCCAACTGGTGGAGCAGACTGTTCTCTAATTTCCCCAGGGAAAGGGAGACTCCCTTTCACAGTCCGCTAAGTAACGGGTGCCTTCCCAGGCACTGGCGCTACCACTAGACCAAGGTGCCTTCAAGCGGCCCTTATACAGGCATGACAGAGGCTCTCACTCTTGTCTTCTGGTCACTTCTCACAATGTTCCTTCAGCTCCTAACTCTGTATGGCCTGGTTTTTCCTTGGTTATAATAATGAAACAAAGATTAATACTAAAGACTAATGATTAATAATATCCATATATAATCATCTCTATATCCTATTTCTATTATAACTTTTCTTATTCTAACTATTTCCTTTATCATATTGGAAGAGGTTGTGCCTTCAGTCTCTTCCCTCGGCACCTGTGTTGCTTTCCGCCCATACCTTCCTTCCCTCATCATCCTGGAAGAGACACCTGGCTGCTGGCTCTGTCTAGAATACTGTCCTGCCAGACTGCTGCAAGCTTGACTCCTCCCTGTCCCTCAGGTCTCAGTTTAGAAGGAACCACCTCACAGAGAGCTTCCCGTTAAGCTCCTTTATCTAAAGGACCTCCCGCCCATGCATCACGCTCTGTCAGGGAACCTGCTTGGGATCACAGCCACCATGTTTGATCATCTACAGTGTAGCTGTTGATTTAGTTCTTGTCTTCCTCCCTACACTAGACTCCATGAGACCAAGACCAGACCTGTCATGTTTACATTTCTCCCTGGTTTCTAAAAATAGGACCTGACACTTAGTAGACATTTAATAAATGATGGCTACGTTTTACTGAATGAATACACGAATGAATCTCTCAAGCTCGGCAGACAGGCTACCTCCTCTCTGAAGCTGTCATTTTCCTTGGAAGAACTGGTCTTTGTTTCCTTACTGCACCGTCCCATCGTCACTTCCGGCATTCACCAGCGTCTCCCACCACTTGACCCTGCACACCTCAAGGGCATGGACTGCATCTTATTCATCTCTGTACCCCCAGCACCTGGCACAGTGACTGACAACACATGACAGGCACCTACTGAACAAATGCTGACTGAAGAAATGAAAACTAAGCGGGACTCTCGCTGCCCTTCTCCCAACTCTGCTGCTTCCAGTTCTGGTCTACTCCTCCCCCAAACACCCAAACACCAATTTGGAAAGAAAATCCATCTCTATAGGCAAATCATCGGACAAAAAATAATAAAACATAAAGCCTAAAAATTTGTCTCTTGAGGCTGGGCACAGTGGCTCACACCTGTAATCCCAGCACTTCGGGAGGCTGAGGCGGGTAGATCACGAGGTCAGGAGTTCGAGACCAGCCTGGCCAACATGGTGAAACCCCATCTCTACTAAAAACATAAAAATTAGCCAGGTGTGGTGGTGAGTGCCTATAGTCCCAGCTACTCACAAGGCTGAGGCATGAGAATCGCTTGAACCTGGGAGGCAGAGACTGCAGTGAGCCGAGACCATGCCATTGCACTCCAGCCTGAGTGACAAGAGCAAAACTCCATCTCAAAAAAACTAATAAACAAAAATAAAAATTTACATCTTGAAATAGAGGTGAAAGTGGCTTCATGATTCTGGGCTTCTCCTGCCTGCCTCACCCCCACCTTTCCCTACTACGTTATAAAAATCCCTTCCACTTTCCATTACAACAGAGAATTTGGGAGGACTCTCACAACCTAAGGGTACAATTATTATTAATATGTTCACTATACAATGAATTCCATTCCAACACAGTGTAGCTCACTGCCCCAAGTGGTGACGATGGAGTTTGATTTGAATTTGACTCTCCCTTGTTTATCAAGGGCCGGTAGATGATCTAGTGTAGCACGCAAAGCATGACACCCAGGATGTGCCAGAAGCCGCTGAAAGGAAAGAAACCTGAAACTCTACTTACTTGCTCTGTTGGGAACAGGGTGTTGATATATTCGACAGCATTGAAATCTGCTCGATCTAGAGGGTCCTGGCTTGGAAACACCTATATAGAAAGAGAGGATTATATATAAAAATAGGTAGTACACCGTAAATATATATATATAATTTTAATTTGTCAATTAAAAGGAAAATAAAGGGCCAGGCATAGTGACTCAAACCCGTAATCACAGCACTTTGGGAGGCCAAGGCGGGTGGATCACCTGAGGTCAGTCTCTACTAAAAATACAAACATTAGCTGGGTGTCGTGGTGCACACCTGTAATCCCAGCTACTCAGGAGGCTGAGGCAGGAGAATCACTTGAACCCAGGAGGTGGAGGTTGCATGAGCCAAGATCACACCACTACACTCCAGTCTGGGTGACAGAGCAAGACTCTATCTCAAAATAAAATTAAATAAATAAATAGATAAATAAATAAATAAATAAAAATAAGGCTGGGTGGATCGCCTGAGCTCAGGAGTTGGAGACTGGCCCGGGCAACATGGCGAAACCACATCTCTACAAAAAAAATTAGCTGGGTGCCACGGCACATGCCTGTCGTAGTCCCCGCTACCTGGGAGGCTGGGGTGGGAGGATCACCAGAGCCCAGGAGGTAAAGTTGCAGTGAGCTGAGACTATACCACTGAACTTCAACCTGGGTGACAGGGTGAGATCCTGTCTCAAAAACAGTCCACCTCTGAGAAATATAGCTAACTCCCTAACAACCTGAAGAACATGCAACAAGGAGGATGATACAAGCGGCCAAATTATCTGCTGGACACTGGGTCTCACCAGCTTGATAGAGTTATAACTGTGGGAAGCAACTTCATCTCTGAAGAAGCCTTCCAAAGAAATACAGAGCCAAAGAATCCAAATGTCTTCTAAGACAACTGTTAGAAAAGCTGAAGCCTTCTACCATATCAAGGGGAGGTAGATGAGAAGCAACACCCTGTCTCAAACACACACACACACGTACACACATACACACACACCTCTATAAATGGGACAATACATTACTTAGTACAGTGGCAGGCCCACGGTAAGTATTAAGAGTCAACATATGTCAACTACTGGTACAGTGGAAATCATGTTTAACTTAGACACGAACCCGGGAAGCGGAGCTTGCAGGGAGCGGAGACTGCGCCACTGCACTCCAGCCTCGGCGACAGAGCGAGACTCCGTCTCAAAAAAAAAAAAAAAGAAAAGAAAAGGGCTTCTCAGGGGGCCATTAAATAAGACATGATAGAATTGTCCATTTCCTCAATCATAAATCCCTTTCTTAAATCATAAAACTTCATGACAATTCCTTTAAGGGAGATTTTCTCCCTTTATCAGGAGCAATACCCTGCAGTATTAGAAATCACTATTTCTGACGGGGTGCAGTGGCTCACACCTGTAATCCCAGCACTTTGGGAGGCCGAGGCGGGCAGATCGCCTGAGGTCAGGAGTCCGAGACCAGCCTGGCCAACATGGTGAAACCTCATCTCTACTAAAAATACAAACATGAGCCGGGCGTGGTGGCGGGCTCCTGTAATCCCAGCTACTCGGGAGGCTGAGGCAGGAGAACCGCTTGAACCCGGGAGGTGGAGGTTGCAGTGAGCCGAGATGGCGCCCCCGCACTCCAGCCTGGGCGACAGAGCGAGACTCCGTCTCAAAAAAATAAAATAAAATAAAATAAAATAAAATAAAATAATCCCTATTTCTAATATCATTAGCCTTAAAAATTCAATAAACTTGCAAAGGGAAGAGTTCCTGCAGGCAGGGCCGCGCGTGGTGGCTCACGTCTGTAATCCCAGCACTTTGGGAGGCCGAGGCGGGCAGGTCACTTGAGCTCAGGGGTTCGAGACCATCCTGGCCAATACGGTGAAACTCTCGTCTTTACCAAAAATACAAAAATTAGCCGGGCGTGGTGGCGGGCGCCTGTAATCCCAGCTACGCGGGAGGCTGAGACAGGAGAATCGCTTGAACCCGGGAGGCGGAGGTTGCAGTGAGCCGAGATCGCGCCACTGCACCCCAGCCTGGGTGACACAGCGAGACTCCATCTCAAAAAAAAAAAAAAAGGTCCTGCAGGGAAAGGAGACCCCTTGGGAGTATTCTCCGACCTCACCCAAACGATTCAATGGTAGGAACCGTCAACCTTTTAAGAATGGTAACGATGTCGTTTTTCAACCCTTTCTCTCTGCTCTGCCATCCGCGTCAGAAATCAAAGCCATGCCCTCCCCCCAGTTCCAAGCCACTCGCGAGGGGCCGGCTTGCGAAACCGCGGCGTTGGCACGAGCCTGGTAAATGCATGAAGCCCCCACAGTCCCCAGAATCTGAAGATGCCACCCAAGGCCCGCATTCTCCTCGCGCCGTCCTCTCTCGGCGCACAGTTCCTTTTCCCCAAACCCACCAGGACACCCCGCCCTCGCCAAAGACAATCGCAGCCTAGAGAGGGTTCCCCTTCGTTTCCTTCTGATTCAGACACCCCTTCTCACCCGGGCCCCCTGCCCACTTCACTTCCCTGCTGCCCCGGGCCCCGGCCCTCCGTCCACCCGCCGCGGCCTCCCCAGCGCCCGCGCTCGCGTCTCCCCTCCCGAGGGGCGGAACGCTCACCTGCTCGATGGCCAGCTGCACCTCGGGCGTGAGCTGCAGCACGGCTTCCAGCTCCTCCACGAACTCCAGTTCCTCCTCCTCCATCATTCCGCCACCCGGCCCCCTGCCGACCCCCGCCGCGAGCCCCACTCAGGCCTCCAGCCGCCCCCCAGGCCCCAGCACGGCAACCCTCTCGCGGCAGCGAGCCGGAGAGCCCGGCTCCGTCAGCCGCTCTGTTAGCCGCCGCGGCACTTCCGGGAGGCCAGGGCACTTCCGGGACCGGGGAACTGTGGGATCGCGGCGGACGGAGAGGGGCTGCGTTCCTGTCAGGTCCCGGGTCTCCCCGGCAACGCTTTGCCCCGGCGGCCGCGTGTGCCCTCAGCGCGTCCTCAGGATGGCGCGGCCTCTTCGCTCCCCAAGGCGCGCCCCCCGCGAGGACTGCGAGGTTGGGGCAGGGCGGGGCCCCCAGCAGGACGCCCGGGTGAAAGTCGGCCCGGCGGCGTCGCGACCCACCGTCCACAGCCTCTGCGGGCAGCGCCGCGGCGACCCCTCAGCTCCCGGGGCCCCTCGGTCAGTGGCAGCGGGTGTCCCGGCCGTGGGGACGACGTGATCCCCGCTGGCACGTGGCGGTGTCGCCAGGGAGCTTCGTAGGACGGGACAGCGTCCACTCGATAGAGAGGAATTCCCCGGGCGCCGGGCTCTGCGCAGTATGGGGAGAAACGTTTTTTTGGTCGTTGTTGTTTTTCTTTTTTAATTTTTTTTTTTTTTTTGAGACAGTCTCACTCTGTCGCCCAGGCTGGGGTGCAGTGGCGCGATCTCGGCTCACTGCAAGCTCTGCCTCCCGGATTCAAGCGATTCTCCTGCCCCAGCCTCCCGAGTAGCTGGGACTACAGGCACCGCCACCGCGCCCGGAGAGGAGGTTTCACCATGTTGGCCAGGCTGGTCTCGAACTCCGGACCTCGTCATCCGCCCGCCTCGGCCTCCCAAAGTCTGGGATGACAGGCGTGAGCGGCCAAAAACGTCTTTTTTAAAGCCAGATGACGCAGCGTCCTGGAGCTGGGGAGACGTTTACTGAGGTTGAATATCAGGGGTCTAAGTCCCGAATATTCCACCACTGATAAGCTGTGTGATCTGGAACAAATTACTGCCCCGCATGGATGTGGAGAGGATTAAATATTAACAGCGCGATGCAAATTCAAGCTGGTAACACAGGAAATAGTGAGGTGCCCAGCCCTTACCCCCACAAAGGAACAAAGAAGCCAGATCACCCATCGCCCTGTGGAACCACCTTTCCTGCAGACGCTGAAAACAACCAGGGAATTGCAGGCCAAGAAGACTCGCTCCACCAGGTGAACCGGAAAACTCCAGGAGGGAAACGCGTTGGCGCCACTGAACTGTTTTTGTTGTTGTTATCAGAGTTGCTCAAAGTAAAAAATTGGAGCAGTATGGTTTTTTTCTTTTATTTTTAATTGACAATAATTATATAAACAATGTAATTTCTAACACCAGAGGAATGCTAAAAAACATACATTGAAAAAAAAGAAAAAAAAGACAAAATAAAATATAAATTGAACCTGGCACAGTGGCACAGGCCTGCAGCCCCAGCTGCTCCGGAGGCTGAGGCAGGGAATTACTGACTTTCTGAGACTGAATATCAGGGGTTTAGATCTCATCCCACCACTGAGGATTGCATGAGCCCAGAGTTCGAGGCTGTGGTGAGCTATGCTTGCTTTGCATCACTGCACTCCAGCCTGGGCCACAGAGTGAGACTCTGTCTCTTAAGTAAACATAAAATATTGATTCATAAAATCATGATTTTGAAAATTAATGACATGAAAAATGTGCACAATATATTTCAGAAAGCAAAACGTGTAATTTCATTTAAAAAATGCACAGCATGGTCCCAGCTTTGTGTGTATTCTGTACCAATAAAACTGACAGCAAGGAAATACTACTTTTCTGCACGTGATGAATGTACATCCCTTGTACATTTTCCCAAATGTCTACAGTGAGCCTGTAGTTCTTTCATGCTCAGAAAATATGAATGCCTTTTTCTAAAAGGAAAAGGTAATTATAGCTACTTATTTTGGACTTATTTTCCTTTTAAAAATTAAGATATGGCCGGGCGCGGTGGCTCACGCCTGTAATCCCAGCACTTTGGGAGGCCGAGGCGGGCGGATCACACGGTCAGGAGTTCGAGACCACGGTGAAACCCCGTCTCTACTAAAATACAAAAAAAATTAGCCGGGCGCAGTGGCGGGCGCCTGTAGTCCCAGCTACTTGGGAGGCTGAGGCAGGAGAATGGCAGGAACCCAGAAGGCGGAGCTTGCAGTGAGCCGAGATCACGCCACTGCACTCCAGCCAGGGGAACAGAGCGAGACTCCGTCTCAAAAAAAAAAAAAAATTAAGATATTTACATACAGTAAAATTTGCTCTTGCAATTTATGATGCAATGAGTTTTGATAAATGTATATAAATGACTGGGTGTGGTGGTTCACGCCTATAATCCCAGCACTTGGGGAGGCCGAGGCTGCCGGATCACTTGAGGTCAGGGGTTTGAGACCAGCCTGGCCAACACGGTAAAACCCGTCTCTATCTGCTAAAAATACAAAAATTAGCCTGCCGTGCTGGTGCACAGAATCACTTGAACCTGAGAGGCGGAGGTTGCAGTGAGCCAAGACCGCACCATTGCACTCCAGCCTGGGTGACAGAGCAAGATTCCATCTCAAAAAACAAAACAAACAAACAAAATAAATAAATAAATACATAGAACCATGTTACTACCACAGTCTAGTTATAGGACAATTTCATTATTCTCCCAAATTCCCTCTTGCCTCACCCCATCCACCGGCAACCACTGACTTGATTTCTGTCCCTATAGTTTTTTGTTTGTTTGTTTGTTTTTTGTTTTTTGAGATGGAGTCTTGCTCTATCACCCAGGCTGGAGTGCAGTGGTGCAATCTCAGCTTATTGCAACCTCTGCCTTCAAGCAATTCTCCTGCCTCAGCCTCCTGAGTAGCTGGGATTACAGGCGCCCACCACCACGTCTGGCTACTTTTTGTATTTTTAGTAGAGACGGAGTTTCGCCATGTTGGGCAGTCTGGTCTCAAACTCCTGAGCTCAGGTGATCCGCCTGCCTCAGGCTCCCAAAGTGCTGGGGTTACAGGCATGAGCCACCGGGCCCGTCCTGTCCCTATAGTTTTGATATTTCCAGAATATCATCTAGATGGACTCATACAGTATGACACCTTTTCAGTCTGGCTCCTTTCATCTGTCATAAAGTATTTAAAACTCATCCGTGTTGCTGCATGGATCTGTAGCTCACGTCTTCTTGCTGAGTGGTATTCCACTGTATGAATGCACCACAATTTGTTTATCTAGTCCCTGGTTGAAGGACATATGGGTTTTTCCAGTTTTTGGCAATTACGAATAAAGCTGCTATAAACATTCATGTACAGATTTTTGTGTGAACATAAGTTTTCATGTCACTTGGGTAAATATGCAGACGTGGGACTGCCGTGTTATATGATATGTCTGTGTTTAACTTTCTAAGAAACTGGTAAACTGTTTTCCAAAGTGGCTGTATCACTTTCACATTGCTACCAGCAATGTATGAGAGTTCCATTTGCGCAGAGAGCTGATTTTTATTTTAATTTTTTTTTTTTTATTTTTATTTTTTTTTTTTTGAGACGGAGTCTTGCTCTGTCGCCCAGGCTGGAGTGCAGTGGCCGGATCTCAGCTCACTGCAAGCTCCGCCTCCCGGGTTCACGCCATTCTCCTGCCTCAGCCTCCCGAGTAGCTGGGACTACAGGCGTCCGCCACATCGCCCGGCTAGTTTTTTGTTATTTTTTAGTAGAGACGGGGTTTCACCATGTTAGCCAGGATGGTCTCGATCTCCTGACCTCGTGATCCACCCGTCTCGGCCTCCCAAAGTGCTGGGATTACAGGCTTGAGCCACCGCGCCCGGCCGAGAGCTGATTTTTAATGATGATAATAAGAAGGAACATTTCCTAGCCCTCATCATGTGACAGGCACCATGCGAAGCATACTACATGCATTGTCTCTTTTAATTCACACAGCAATTCTGAGGTTGTTAGTTTTACTATCACCATCTAACAGATAGGAGATGACGATCTAGTTAAAATAAACAACAAAATAAAAACTTGCCCAAGGCCTTATACCTAAATCTTCCTGCCATTCATTAACCTATTCAATACATTTATTGAACACCTATTCCTGTTGGTGACAGGTACTCAAGGTAGGTGCTGGGAATTCAGCAGTGAACAAAATAGACCACATGCCTGCCTCTACAGAGCTATTTCTATGTATGAAAAGGGGATTTGTACAAATAAACATATAATTGTGATAGATCCGATAAAAGAGAAGTAAAGCACATGTTGAGAGACTATATGGATAGAGTTCTGATTGGATTAGGGTCAGGAAAGCCTTTTCTTTCTTTTTTTTTTTTTTTTTTTTGGAGACGGAGTTTCGCTCTTGTCACCCAGGCTGGAGTGCAGTGGTGTGATTTCGGCTCAGCTAACCGCAACTCCGCCTCCAGGTTCAAGCGATTCTCCTGCCTCAGCCTCCTGAGTAGCTGGGATTACAGGCATGCACCACCACACCCAGCTAATTTTTGTATTTTTAGTAGAAACGAGGTTTCTCCATGTTGGCCAGGGTGGTCTTGAGCTCCTGACCTCAGGTGATCCACCCGCCTTGGCCTCCCAAAGTGCTGAGATGAGGCATGAGCCACCGCGCCCGGCCAGGAAAGGCTTTTCTGAGGAAGTGATTTTTAAGCTGAAGCAAAGGGTGGAAAGTGAAGATAACACATGGTTAAAAGGAGCAGAATGTGCAAAAGCCATGAGTATGAAAAGTCGGCCAGGGTGATGGAAGTTTGAAAGCCAAGGGGAGAGTGATACACAAGGAAGCTGAAGAAATGCGCATTGTCAGATGGTGAAGGATCTGGAAGGTCTTGAAGAAACGGGAAGCCTCCGAAGGACTGTAAGCAGAGGAGTGGCATGACCAGGTTTACCATGCCTGCCATCAGCCCTGGTCTCTCTGTTTTTTTTTTCCTTTGCCTCTGAGCTTCCACATTGTTGTGGAGAGTCATGAAACCACGTGACCATGTTCAGCACAAATTCCTGTTGTCTTATTTCCACTGATTCTGATTGTCCTTCTCAGCATCCATTGTCAATTCTCAATGGCATTCCCCCATGACCCAAAACCTTTCCCTCCTCTGGAGCTCCCAACTCCATGATACCCCTTCTCCCTCTTTGCAGATAAGCTACTAATAGTATAAGTTCGAGTTTAAGAGAGTTATGCTGTACAAAAAAGTATAGGAAGTTAAAAGAGCAGAGAGATAGGTTGACACACTGGGTTTTAAAAAACTTTGTTAAGTAATAACACACTAGATTTATTCATTTCTGTTAAACAAAAGAAGAAAATACCTTTGACAGGAGGAGGAAATCTAGAAAGAGATTGTATGCTTCTGAGAGAAATAAAATGTGGAAGTTTATGGATATGAGAAATTTGGGTATGAAAATAAGGAGCATGTGATATTTTCACAAATGAGCTGGGCTTAAAAAAAACAACTTCCAGGCCAGGTGCAGTGGCTCACTTCTGTAATCCCAGCACTTCGGGAGGCCGAGGCAGGCGAATCACCTGAGGTCAGGAGTTCAAGAGCAGCCTGACCAACATGGACAAAGCCTGTCTCTACTAAAAATACAAAATTAGTCTGGCGTGGTGGCTCACACCTGTAATTCCAGCTACTTGGGAGGCTGAGGCAGGAGAATCACTTGAACCCAGGAGGCAGAGGTTGCAGTGAGCCAAGATTGTGTCACTGCACTACAGCCTGGGCAACAAAGCAAGACTCCATCTCAATAAACAAATAAATAAATAAATACAAAAAATTAGCTGGGCATGGTGGCGGATGCTTATAATCCCAGCTACTTAGGAGGCTGAGACAGGACAATCTCTTGAACCCAGGAGGCGGAGGTTGCAGTGAGCCAAGATTGTGCCATTGCCCTCCAACCTGGGCAAGAGCAAGATTCTGTCTCAAAAACAAACAAAAACCAACTTCCTTTTTTGCTGTAGGATAGAGTATAGTGATGACAAAGTGTCAAAGAAAACATTTTTTCTACCTTGAAATTTCACTGCATGAGGCAGAAATTCAGTCTCTAATACTTTAAAAGCAAAACAAAATGAAACCTTGGAAACTGGCCTTTAGCAGGCGATGGGGAAGGATGGGTTGGAAGGGAGTTAGTATGTGAAATCGAGGATCGGTCGGCGAAATCTCATCGCTAAAGGCATCGTGGAAAAATAAACAAGAACAATCGTCGGCGTCATCAACAAAAATCGATTAACTATAAAGAAATCGAGATCGTCGGCGAAATATCGCTTCTCTCGAAATCAAAGATCGTCCGGCGTATCGCTAAAATCCGAAATTGAAAATAAACAAAGGCTCGTCGTTTCGTCGGCGTATCGCTTAAAAGTCAAAAGATCGATCCGGAAATCGCTATAAAAGGCGAAGAGATCGGATCGGCGAAATGCATCGGCGAAAGATCGAAGATCGTCCGGTAATAAACTATAAAGAGATCAGGAATGGTCATAAACAAAGAAAAATCGTCGTCGGATCTCAATAAACTATAAAGGCGAGAAAAGTCGTCGGCAAAAGTCGAAAGATGGTCGGCAAAAATAAACATAAAGTCGAGAAGCGTCAGAAAATATAAAGATCGCGCGTCGAAAAATCCAAGGATCGAGGCGTCGAATCGCTTAAAAATCAGAATCGATCGGCGGAAATAAACAAAAGCGTCGAAGATCGTCTAATAAAAAATAAATAAAAGTCGAGATCCGGAAATATCGCTTCATAATCGAAGATCGATCATCATCGTAAAAATCGGCGTCGATCGGCGTAAAAACATAAAAGTCCGAGATCAGAACATCGCTTATAAAGTCGAGATCGATAAACGTCGATCGGCATCAATAAAGAAGTCGGCGTCGGCGTCATCAAAACAGGTCGAGGAAAGATCCGGAAATAAACAAAAATCGAAGATCGGCGCAAAAGATGAAAGATCGTTCATCGCTTAAAGAGGTCGAGAATAAAATAAAAAGATCCGGAAACAAAGATCGGTCGGCAATAAATAAAGTCCGAGATATCGGCAAAAACAAAGTCGGAAATCGCTTATAAATCGGTCGATCGGCAAAAATGTCGAAAGTCGAGATCGCGGAAAATCATCAGCAAAGATCGGCGGAATCGTCGGCGGCAAAAAGAAACAAAGGAAGATCGAAATAAACAAAGATCGAAAAGATCGATTCGGCGTAAAAAGTCGAAAGAATGAAACTATAAAAGGAAACAGATCTCAATAAACAAAAGAAATGGAGATCCGGAAATCAAAAGCAAAAAGGGTCGAAGATCGGAAATAAATAAAGAAATCGAAGAGATCGTCCGGCAAAATATAATAAAGCAAAAAGTCAAAGATCGTCTCAATAAATAAAGAAGAAGATCGGTCGTAGTAAACAAAAGGCTCGAAGATCACGGAAACAAAGTCGAAGATCGGTCGGCGTAAATAAAAGATTAAAGGAAGTCGGAAATCGCTTATGGAAGATAAACAAAGATCGTCCGAATAAGCAAAAAGAGGTCGAGATCCGGAAATAAATAAACTATAAAGAAGTCGAAGATCCGTCGGCGTAAAGGGTCAGGTCGAAGATATCGCTAAAGAGATCGGTCAGTCGGCGAAATATCGCTCGAAGTCGAAGAATCAGTCGGCAATAAATAAAGAGGTAAAGATCAGATAAAGCAAAGGCAAAGGTCGGAGAAAAAGCAAAGGAAGAATCCGGTCGGCGTCGACAGAGGTCGAGATCAGGAAATAAACAAAGAAGTCGGTCGGCAATAAAGCATAAAGAGGTCGAAATCATAAAGTCGGTCGATCGGCATCAACACGAAAAGATCGAAGAGATCGGTTCGGAAAAAGATATCGCTAAAGAAGTCGAGATCGGGAAAATAAACTATAAAGGAAACAAGATCGGGAAATAAATAAAGCATAAAGAGATCGAGATCGGTCGGCGTCGGCATAAAGGGTCGAGAAGATCCGGAAGTATCAATAAATAAAGGCAAAGGAAGAGATCAAAAGGAAATATCGGCTATCGAGAAAAGATCGGTCGGTAATAATAAAGATCGATAAATAAACAAAGAGATCGTCGGCATCGCTTAAAGTCGAAGATAATCTCGGCTAAAGGCTCGGGAAGAGATCCGGAAATATCGTATAAAGAAGATCGTCGGCGGAAATAAAGGAAACAAAGGAAAGATCGGAAATGCAATAAACTATAAAAGTCGGTCGTCCGGCAATAAACAAAGAGATGAAAGATCAGAATAAATAAAAAAGGCTCGAGATCAGAGAAATAAAGAAAGATCGAAAGATCGGTCGGCGTCATAAACAAAGTCGAAGATCGATCCGGCGTATAAACAAAAACAAAATCGGAAATGTAAATAAAGGAAAGGAAGAGATCGGCAATAAAGAGATCAGATCGGCAAAGCATAAAGGTAAAGGAAGATCAGATATAATAAATAAAAACAAAGGATAAATAAACTAAAAAGAAGTCGAAGATCACGATCGGCAAAAGAGATAAAGGGAAAGATCCGGAAAAATAAAGTCGATCGGCAAAAATAAAATAAAGAGAAATCGAAAAAGAATCGTCCGGCAGAAATGTCGTAAAGAAGTCGCGAGATCGAATCATCGCTATAAAGAATCGAAGATCGATCGGCAAAAATAAATAAAGAAGATCGAAGATCGATCGGCGCTCATCGCTTAAAAACAAAGGAAAGATCCGGAAATACTATCGGCAAAGAAATCGAAGAATCGATCTCGGCATCATATAAAGATTAAAGATCGGAAATAAACTATAAAGAGAAAAGATCGATCGAAAAATAAATAAAATAAAGGAATCAGGAAAAAGATCAAAAAATAAATATCTCAGAAGATCGAAGATCCGGCGTAAAACCGAAAGATCGAAGATCGGGTCAAATCATCGTAAAGGGTCGCGTCGAAATAAACAAAGAGATCGTTCGAAATCAAAACAAAGAGATCGGAAATAAATAAAGTCGAAGATCGGTTCGGCAATAAACTATAAAAAATTAAAGGCGGAGAATAAACAAAGATCGTTCGGTAAAAAAGCAAAAAAGGAACCGGAAATAAAGTCGGTCGGCAAAATCGCTTATAAAAACCGAGATCAGCAGGCGTAAAATAAAAATGGAAGGAACCGAAAAATCATCGCTTAAAAATGAAGATGAATAAACAAAGAAGATCGTTCGGCAATAAATAAAGGTCCGAGGCGTCGGAAATAAAAAGATCGGATCGTTCGGCATCATCAGCTCTCAAAGAATCGATCCGGCAAAAAGTCGAAATCATATCGCTTAAAAGCGTTCAGACAGAAAGGGCAATCGCTATAAAGATAAAGATAAATAAATAAAGAGAAGATGGAAGAGATCGTTCGTAAAGGGTCGAGATCCGGAAAACCAATAAACATAAAGTCGAAGGTCGTTCGGCAATAAACTATAAAGAAGATCGTCGGCAAATGCGTAATATAAAGAGGTCGCGGCATAAAGAAGATCGAAGATCGACGAAAATGCAAAGAAGTCGAAAGATCGTCGGCGTAAAGAAGTCGAAGATCGATCGACCAAAATCAAACAAACATCAGGAAATCAAAAGTCGATCGGCAAAACAAAAACAAAAGTCAGAAAAATCGAAGTCAGAGAAAGATCGATCAGAAAAAAGATCGGTCGGCATCAACAAAGAGATCGCGTTCGAATGTCAATAAAAGAGAATCAGAAGGAATCGTTCGTAAACAAAGAAACAAAGGAAGATCGGAAATAAATAAAGATCGGTTCGGCGTCTCGGCATAAAAGATCACGGAAATACCAAAGTAAATAAAGAAGAAGATGGAAAGATCGTTCGGTAAATAATAAATAAAGAAGTCGAAGATCGTCGGCGTAATAAATAAAGATCGTATCGCTCGTCGAAGATCGTCGGCAAATGTCGGCATAAAGATCGGATAAACTAAAAGAAGTCGAAGAGATCGTCGAAAGGAAATGCTCAATAAACATAAAAGAGATTAAAGGAAAGGATCAATAAACTGAAAGAGAATGGATAGACCGGCAAAATAAATAAAGAGTCGACGTCGGTCGGCAGAAATGTAATAAAAGTCGAGATCGTATCTGTCGTAAAGAATCGGTCGTTCGGCAAAAATAAAAGATCGAAAGATCGTTCGGCATAAAGAAAGTCGAAGATCGGCGCATCATCATAAAGGCTCGAGATCAAATCAAAATAAACAAAGTCGGCGTCGGTCGGCGGAAATCATCGTAAAAACAAAGAATAAAATAATAAAGATCGAAGATCGTCGGCGTAATAAACAAAAACAAAGGAAAGATCAGAATGTAAGCAAAAAGTCGGAAAATAAATAAAGAGAGATCGTCCGGCAATAAACTGTAAAAAAACAAAAATAAACAAAGAGATCCGGAAATCAGATCGGTCGGCGTAAATATAAAGAGATAAAGATCGAAATCAATAAACTATAAAGATCGAGATCGATCGAAAAATCATCGCTAAAGAGCAAAGGGAATCGCTCAATAAACTAAAGTCGAATCGGTCGGCATATCGGCTAAAGAGTCGTCGGCAATAAAGCAAAAGTCGAATAAAAATAAAAACAAAGTCAAATAAATCGGTCGATCGGCGTAATAAAAAGAATAAAATCAGGAAATATCGCTCATAAATCGAAGTCGATCAGCAGAAATATCAATAATAAATAATAAAACTAAGGAAAGATCATCAATAAACTATAAAGATCGAAGATCGGTCGGCGGAAATGCTCAATAAACTGTAAAGGAAGAATCGTCCGGCTCAATAAACTAAAGAGAATGGAAGATAATTGAAGAATAAACTAAAGGAAGTAAAGATCGAAATCATCAACTTCATAAATCGAAAGATCCGTCCACGAAATCACGCATCATCAGCTTCATCGGGGAGCTGGGGGGAGGATGGGAGTATACAGTAGGCTGTGAGGGAGATGGAGGATGGATTGGAAGGGAGTATCCAGTAGGCTGTGAGGGGGTTGGGGAGGATGGGAGTATCCAGTAGGCTGTGAGGGAGATGGGGGAGGATGGGAGTATACAGTAGGCTGTGAGGAGATGGAGAGGTTGGAGAGGGGTATACAGTAGGCTGTGAGGGTTGTGTGGCACCCCTGAGGAAATGTCAGAGTAAGATGGAAACATAACATAAGCTCACATGAGGAGCTTTCATAACGTGTCTCACCTTGCCAAAAGTGCTTTATGTATACTGTCCGGAAATAGTGAGGAATTTTAAAACAGCCTTCATGAATGACATTCAGGGAGATCTCTAAATTTCATGTGTCTGCCAATGTAGTGTTAATAACTCTGTTAAAAGGAATCTCAAATATCCTGTTACATTTGCAACCAGTTTTGTTGTCAGAGTGCAGAGGTAGCTGCACTGTCATTTATTGAGTAGACACTGTGCAAAGTATGTTCTTTCATGAGATCAAGACAGTGTCTCTCCACATAAGCTTCCCCCTCTGTAAAGACCTTCCCCAAAATAGCTGAGCCTTTTGTGAAACTGCTTGTGAAAAAAGAACTGCAGGATGTCTGAATCACCTGGCCCATGCCCACTAAATGCCAGTCACATAGCACCTTTCCTCAACCTCGACAGAAGCAACAATACCTCCCACATTTCCAAAATGCCCCCTAGGCTTCCCAAGCAATCACCTTTAGATCCTATCATCACTCGGGGTGGCACAAGGCCCCAGGCCAACTCGTAGTGGAGGAATAGGGTTTAATTTTCACTTGAAATCGGCTCAAAATGTTCTCTTGGTGCTGCTTTATGGACTGTTCTAGTACATGGCTTTTCATGATGACTGGTTCTTTTGCTGTCCTTTATTCCTGAATTTTCTGAATCTCCTGAAGCCTGGCATTTGTTCTTGATTGCTATTCAGATGGTTCTGAACCCTCCCTGTATCCTGGACACCAGTTTTGTTCGGGTTGGTTCTCTGGTTCTCTGCATGCCCATTCTTGCTAAGCCGGTCATGATTTCCAGCTAGTTTCAGCAGCTCCCCTGTTCCCACGGCCATTTACATATGCTATCTCCTAAAGGCTTTTAAAATGAACACCTTTTCCATTGGCTACATTGGGTTCATATTAAAGTAATCCTTTCCCTTACTCAAGGAAGTAATAATTATATAGGCCAAATTAATAAACCCTCTTGTGCAAGTTTTATATATGCCAACAACTATAAAAACACTTTTTACAAAACTGACATTAACTACTACAATCATTATAATGTAGCTGACATTAATTTATCGTATCTAAAACCCTTAAGCATCTTCCATAACCTGTTTTTTCGACTCCACTTCTTCCTGCATTCCCAGAGCTGGATCTTCAGCTGCCATGCTCCTTCCTCATGTACAACAGTAGTTCTTAATCTGTTTTGAGTCTGGACCCCTGGGAGGAGCTGAAGGACTCTACACAGATCCTTTCCCTGGAAAAATACAAATTCACTTAGCATTTTGCATGCAGTTTTAATGAACGGTGTTTCATGGAATATATATACATATATACACACACACACACACACACACATATATATATATATATATTTTTTTTGAGATAGAGTCTCGCTCTGTCGCCCAGGCTGGAGTGCAGTGGCACAATCGTGGCTCACTGCAAGCTCCGCCTCCCGGGTTCACGCCATTCTCCTGCCTCAGCCTCCTGAGTAGCTGGGACTACAGGCGCCTGCCACCACACCCGGCTAAATTTTTGAATTTTTTTTTTTCTTAATTTTTGAATTTTTAGTAGAGACGGGGTTTCACCATGTTAGCCAGGATGGTCTCGTGATCTGCCTGCCTCGGCCTCCCAAAGTGCTGGGATTACAGCTGTGAGCCACTGTGCCTGGCTGTTTCATATTTTTTATCCTTTTTTTTTTTTTTTTTTTTTAGCCCATGCTTCTCTCTGCTAAACCTAAGAATGTTGTGAACAAACCTCCCACACACAGTATTTTGACAAGAGGTATGATCTTCATCACTGTAATTTGACAATCACTGATATGTAAATTAAATTTTCCCTTCACCAGCCCAGAATATTTTGCTCAGCTAACATTATTTTAGCTTTCCTTTAGGAAATCAGTAGAAAGTTTATATTTCCTGGGGCCGGGCGCAGTGGCTCACACCTGTAATCCCAACACTTTGGAAGGCTGAGGCGGGCGGATCATGAGGTCAGGAGTTCAAGGCCATCCATGGTGAAACCCTGTCTCTACTAAAAAAAAAAAAAGAAAAGAAAAAATACAAAAATTGGCAGGCATTGGTGGTGAGCCTGTAGTTCCAACCTCCCGGAGGCTGAGGCAGGAGAATCACTTGAACCTGGGCGGAGGTTAGTGAAGCAGTGCGCCACTCCAGCCTGGGCAACAGAGTGAAAACTCCATCTCAGAAGAGGCGGGCGGTGGCTCAAGCCTGTAATCCCAGCACTTTGGGAGGCCGAGGCGGGTGGATCACGAGGTCAGGAGATCAAGACCATCCTGGCTAACATGGTAAACCCGTCTCTACTAAAATACAAAAAACTAGCCGGTGGTGGCAGGCTTGCCGTCCCAGCTACTCGGGAGGCTGAGGCAGGAGAATGGCGTGAACCGGAGGCGGGCTTGCAGTGAGCTGAGATCCGGCCATTGCACCCAACCTAGGCTGACAAACAAGACTCCCGTCTCAAAAATAAAAAAATAAAAATTAAAATTAAAAAAAAAGAAGAAGAAAGTTTGCATTTCCTAAACATAATGTTGATCAAGAGGCCAGGTGTGATGGCTTATTGGGAGGCCGAGGTGAGAGGAGCACTTGAACCCAGAAGTTCAAGACTAGCCTGGGAGACAGAGGGAAACCTCCTCTCTACCAAAACAAACACACACACACACACCCGGATGTGGTGGACACATCTGTACTCCTGGCTGCTTGGGAAGCTGAGATGAGGATCCCTTGAGCCCAGGAATTCGAGGCTGCAGTGGCCCATGATCATGTCCGTGCACTCTAGCCTGGGTGACAAAGCAAGATCTTGTCTCTAAAATATATTTAAGCTTCTGGTCGGACACAGTGGCTCACACCTGTAATCCCAGCACTTTGGGAGGCTGAGGCGGGCAGATCACCTGAGGTCAGGAGTTCGAGACCATCCTGGACAAAACAGTGAAACCCCATCTCTACTAAAACTACAAAAAATCAGCCGGGCCGGGCGCGGTGGCTCCAAGCCTGTAATCCCAGCACTTTGGGAGGCGGAGGCGGGTGGATCACGAGGTCAGGAGATCGAGACCATCCTGGCTAACACGGTGAAACCTCTCGTCTCTACTACTAAAAATACAAAAAACTAGCGGTGAGGTGGCAGGCGCCTGTAGTCCCCAGCTACTTTCGGGAGGCTGAGGCGAAGAATGGCGTGAACCCCGGGCGGAGCTTGCAGTGAGCTGAGATCCGGCCACTGCACTCCAGCTGGGTGACAGAGACTCCGTCTCAAAAAGTCAGCGGGCATGATGGTGGGTGCCTGTAATCCCAGCACCTTGGGAGGCTGAGGCGGAGTGGATCACCTGACATCAGGAGTTTGAGACCAGCCTGACCAACCTGGTGTGAGAAATTGGCACATGCCTGTAATCCCAGCCACTCAGGAGGCTTCTCTATATGTTGGTTTGTTTCTCCTCTTTTTTTTTTTTTTTTTTTTTTTTTTTTGAGGCCGAATGCTGTCATGAGCTGGAATATGGCGGATGCTTTCGCATCTCAATTCCTCCAGTGCTGGAGACCTGGCGCTTCTCGCCGGTGCCCCAGCTGTTCTTAGTAGAGGCGAGTTCCCCGTGTCGTCTCAACCTGTCGCCATCTACGTGGTATTATCTTTTTTTTAATGCAGGGTCTCACTTAGTCATCGAGACTGGAGTGCAGTGGTACAATCATAGCTCACTGCAGCCTTGATCCCCTGGGCTCCTAAGTAGCTGGGACTACAGGTGCACACCACCATGTCCGGCTATCTCTCTCCTTTTAATGGCTACAGAGTGTTCCATAGTTGGAAGATACTGTAAATTACTTATTCTACTCCTTTTTTTAAATTTTTATTTTTTGGGACAGAGTCTCACTCTGTCACCCAGACTGGAGTGCAATGGCACTATCTCAGCTCACTGCAACCTCCACCTCCCAGGTTCAAGCAATTCTCCTGCCTCCTGAGTAGCTGGGATTACAGGCATGCACCATCACACCTGGCTAATTTTTGTATTTTTAGTAGAGTTGGGGTTTCGCCATGTTGGCCAGGCTGGTCTTGAACTCCTGACCTCAGGTGATCCGCCCGCCTTGGCCTCCCAAAGTGCTGGGATTACAGGCGTGAGCCACCGCATCTGGCCTTATTTATTCTATTCCTAAATATTTGGGCTGTTTCTAATTTTTTGCTATTATAAACAATACTATGTATATATATTAGTTTTTTAATCTATAATATATATTATAGATTTTTAATCTATAATATATATTTATAATATATATTATAGATTTTTAATCATACAATATATATTTATAATTTATATATTTTATAATTTATATAATTATAACTTATATAATCTATAATATATATTTATAATATATGTATTTTTAATATATAATATATATATTAGGTTTTTTGAGACAGAGTCTCGTTCTGTTGCCCAGTCTGGAGTGCAGTGGCACAGTCTCAGCTCACTGTAACCGCCACCTATGATTTCAAGCGATTCTCCTGCCTCAGCCTCCCAAGTAGCTGGGATTACAAGCACCCGCCACCACGCTGCTAATTTTTGTATCCCAAAGTGCTAGGATTACAGGCGTGAGCCACTGTGCCTGGCCTAATACTATATTATTTTAATTCTACCAGCACTATAAAAAAAGTGCTTAAGTCCTTGTCTACTTAGGCACGCTGGACATTTTCAGTCTTTTCAGTATTCACTTATAAAGTTGTGTGTGTGTGTGTGTTATTTTGAGAGACAGTGTGTGTGTGATTTTGAGAGATAGGGTCTCGCTCTGTCACCCAGGCTGGAGTGCAGTGGCAGGATCATGGCTCACTGAAGCCTCAGACTCCTGGGCTCAAGGGATGCTCCCACCTCTGATTCCCGTGTAACTGGGATGCGGGCACACGCTACCACACCTGGATAATTTTTAAATGTTTTTGTAGAGGGTCTTGTTACACTGCCCAGGCTGGTCTCGAATTCCTGGTCTCAAGTGATCCTCGCACCTCACCTCCCGAAGCACTGGGATTACAGGCGTTGTGCCCGCCCTACTTATAAAGTTTTCAATTGGCCTTTTTATATTTCTTCTGTGTGTTTCCAGTTTGTATCATTTAAAAAATTAAAAAATTCTTTTGGATCATTTACTTTTCTTAATAATCTGTAGGATCTCTGACTATTCTGGATACTAACCCTTACCCTGCTATATGCTACAAACACGTTCTGTTACTTGTCTTCAACGTTTTCGTTGTGGTACTGTCACCCAGACTAGAGTGCAGCGGAGCCTCACTGCAGCCTTGAGCTCCTGGGCTCCAGCAATCCGCCCAAGTAGCTGTGCCTACAGGCATGCCGCCACGCCCGGCTTGTCTTTTAGTCGTGCTTTTTGATGTACAATCTTGTTTTGTTTGAGACCAGGTCTCACTCTGTGGGATGATCATGGCTCACTGCAACCTCCACCTCCCAGCTCAAGTGATCCTCCCACCTCAGCCTCCCAAGTAGCCGGGACCACAGGCATGGGCCACCATACTCGGCTTTTTTCCTTTTTTTTTTTTTTTTTTTTTTGAGAGATGGGGTTTTGCCATGTTGCCCAAGTTGGTTTCGAACCCTTGGGCTCAAGCGATCCACCCACCTCGGCCTCTCAAAGTGCTGGAAATACAGGCATGAGACACTGTGCCTGGCCAATAGTGGTTTCGGATGTACTAGTGTGTGTGTGTGTGTGTGTATGTGTTTTAATGTTTACAAATCAGTCAGTCCTTCTCTATATGACATCTGGGTTTTATGCCTTGTTTGGGAAAACTTTCTCTAGTCTATGATTTATAAAATATTTTTCAAAATTTTCTTTAAGTACGTTTGTAATGGTTAGCCCTTGATATACCTGAATTTACTTTTGTGTATCGGTTTCCCAGGGCCGTCTTAACAAGTGGCCACAGGCTGGGTTGCTTACGACAACAGGCTTTTCCTCAGGGTTCTGTAGGCAGAGGTCTGAAATCAACACGCTCAAGGACCGGTTTCTCATTGGAGGCTCTGAGGGAAAAACCCTCCCATGCCTGTCTCTCAGCTTCAGGGGCTGACAGCAGTCCTTGGCTTGTGGACTCACTGTTCCAGTCTCTCACTCCACCCTCAAGTCGCTTTCTGCTCTGTGTGTCCGTGCATCTTCTTCTAATTGGATTTAGGGGCCACTCTAATCCAGTATGGTCCCATCTCAATCCTTACCTTAATCATATCTTCAAAGAGCCCTTTTCCAAATAAGGTCACATTCTGAGGTTCTAGGTAGGCATGAACTGTGGGGAACACGACTTCACTTCTAACTTTATTTTTTACAGATAGAAAGCTAATCGTTTCTGTGGTTTTCCTTGTCCTTCTTTTCCTCATGAGTATGACATGCTTGCCACAGACAAAATTTAGTAGGTCTGAAGCCCAGCGTGGTGGCTTATGCCTGCAGTCTCAGCACTTGAGGAGGCAAGGTGGGAGGATCGCTTGAGGCCAGGAGTTTGAGACCAGCCTGGGCAACAGAGTGAGGCACACACTCCCGCCTTTGTGTTTTGAGACAGTGTCTCAGTCAGCCACTCAGGATGGAGTGCACTGGCACAGTCACAGCTCACTGCAGGCTCAACCTGAGGTGATCTCCCACCTCAGCCTCCCAAGTGCCTGGGGCTACAGGCACGAATCATCACACCCAGCTCTCTCTCTCTTTTTTTCTTTGTAGAGATGGGATTTCACCATTTTGCCCAGGCTGGTCTGGAACTCCTGGCCTCAAGCAGTCTGCCCACCTTGGCCTCCTAAGGTGCTGGATTTACAGGAGTGAGCCACTGTGCCAGGCCCTTAAATATTTTTTAAACCTGAGTTTAGAAATGTTTGCTTTTAGATAGGTGTGACTATCTGCAAACAAGCCATATTTTGCATTTTATAGCAAAAGAAACGTGTATGTGAAAGTAGTTTGAAAAATACAAAGCAATAGATAAAAGCAGCACTCCATCATCTGTTCCTTGTGTAAATTATGGTTTTTACCGACAGGAATCAGAGCAAAGTTTCCCCTGTAGCATGCAGCTGCAGTCGCTGTTTGTAGAAACCACGTGTCTGGGGTGCGGCTATGCTTCTTGGCCTCATAGTTTGGTCTTGCAAAGAATCTAAGATAAAACCAAGGAAGGTGCTGTCTGGAGTCTGGCTAAGGCCAGCCTGGGAATCTGTAATCCAGTAGGTGCTTGTTGAGAAGTTTAACAGCAGGGAGCTATGCCTTGGGGATCCAGTACAAAGAACAAGAATCCCTTGCCTGTGCCGAGCACACAGTTTAACATTTTGAAAACGTGATCTCATTTAATTCTCGCAGCCATCCTGGAGGGTAGGGGGAGGAACCCCCATTTTACTGGGGAAGGAGGCAAAGTGTCTTCACCGGGTCCCACAGCTTCTGGGTGGTGGAGCGTGGACTGGAACTCAGGTTCTCTGATCCAGCGCGCTATGCCATGGCTGCCTCCCAGGCAGACAGCCCCTACCACCGGGCGCATGTGGTCTGCTAGAGAAACGCACATACACATATCAGCGCAGGGCTAAACTGATCAGGCAAACAAAATGAAGGAGAAATTAAGAGCAGGGCGATTGACTTCTTTCCGGCCACATTCCAAGCCCTAAGAGCAAGTCACCTCATTCTCTGTACCGTATTTCTTCAGATGTGTGTGGCTTTTGTTGCCGTGTTTGTTGCTACAGGGAATGAAGTCCTGCAGAAGGCTGCTGCTCTCCTCTTCGGACGCCTCCTTCCTTCCTGCCTTTCCACGTCTGACCTTTTCCTCGTGTTCCGTTGTGCCAATCTTTGGATCTTCATCTCTGTGTCTATCTTCCTGTATCGAAGAGTGTATACTGGGGTTGTGTGTGTGTGTGTGTGTGTGTGTGTTGAGACAGGATCTCACTCTGTGGCCCAGGCTGAAGTATAGTGCTGTGATTATGGCTCACTGCAGCCTCAACCTCCTGGGCTCAAGCAGTCTTCCCACTTCAGCCTCCCGAGTAGCTGGGACTACAGCCCTGCGCCACCACACCCGGCTAATTTGTGTATTTTTTTGTTTTGCCACGTTGCCCAGGCTGGTCTCCAACTCCTGGGCTCAAGTGATCCTCCTACCTTAGCCTCCTAAAGTGCTGGGATAATAGGCAGGAGCCACCGTGCCCACCCCGTGTACTGTATCTTTCTATATCTCTTCCTATTTCTTCATTTCTCCTTCTGTCCCTCCTGCTCTGTCTCTGCTTCAATGGTCCCTAATGCGGAAATGAAGTATGGTTCTAAACAAAGTAACTTTTATTTCAGAAGAGATGTCCATTTTCTCTGTGAGGGTATTTATGTATTTATTTATTTGAGAGAGGTTCTTGTTCTGTCGCCAAGACTGCAGTGCAGTGGCACAATCTGAGATCACTGAAACCTCTGCCTCCCAGGCTCAAGCAATCCTCCCATCTTGGCCTCCTGCGTAACTGGGACTATAGTTACTGGGGTGGGTTCCTCCCCATCCGGCTTTTTTTTTTTTTTTTGGAGAGACAGAGTTTTGCCATGTTGTCCAGGCTGGTCTCCAACTCCTGAGCTCAAGTGATCCTCCCGCCTTGGACGGATCTCAGGGTGCTGGGATTACCGCTGTGAGCCACTGTGCCCAGCCTGTGTTCGGATTTTTGAAGTGGATGAGTGGACAGAGACCCCTAAGTTCCCTTTGGGTTCTGGTACTCACTATGTGGAGGTATCTCACGTGTGATCTCACTTCTTTTTCATGTCCATGATTTTTCGAGACAGAAGGAAAAGGTCCTTGATCAAGGGTAGTTGCCCACACATCACAGAACTTTTTTTTTTTTTTTTTTTGAGACAGAGTCTCGCTGTGTCACCCAGGCTAGAGTGCAGTGGCCGGATCTCAGCTCACTGCAAGCTCCGCCTCCCGGGTTCACGCCATTCTCCTGCCTCAGCCTCCTGAGTAGCTGGGACTACAGGCGCCCGACACCACGCCCGGCTAGTTTTTTGTATTGTTTAGTAGAGACGGGGTTTCACTGGGTTAGCCAGGATGGTCTTGATCTCCTGACCTCGTGATCCGCCCGTCTCGGCCTCCCAAAGTGCTGGGATTACAGGCTTGAGCCACCGCGCCCGGCCACACATCACATATCTTAATGGCATTCACCTGAGAACTCGTAAAGTATTTTACAAGTAAATATGGTATTTTCCATTTAAGGCTGAAAAAACCAAGAAGCAGATATGGGGAGAGTCCCTGTGTCCTATTCCCTAATGATAGCGAGTGGAGTCCAGAGGAATGGGGGACAGCAGACGGAAAGGCAGGCCCACATGCTTTCAAGGCGGACAAAATCCCCCCGTAGCCCTTCAGAATGGGGAGCTTTATAAATTCTCTGTTCAAGAGGGTGACAGTCTAAATTTGGTAAGTGAGTTTTATGTTGCCATTAAGTAGCCCAAACTTCACTCTGGAAACCCACACAAGCAGCGTAATGACAAACTCGTGAAACCCCAGGGCCGCAGCATGGAGTAGTGAAAACCACCCTGGAACACGAATCCAGCCCCAGGTTCTAACCTGAGCCTTGTCACTTCACAGGGTGGCAAGTCAGCGGCCCATCCTGCACGTCGCTTTCTTCACGGGTAACATGGAAATAAGTTTAGCCAACCTCACTGGGTTATTTTGAGACCCAGGTGAGATAATACACGTGAAAGTGCTTTGAACATTTGTAAAGTTACATATAAACATACAACAGTGCTCATGGCAGCATCAGAGCCCATAAATTCACCATACACATTTATATTTATGAGTAAATAATTAGGAACCGTATTCATCAGAAACTACATTGTGAGAAATTATTATTCCCTCCTCACTTATCAGGCTCCAAGGCAGTATAGTCATTCGGCACATGGAACTAAAGGCAGAAACTACCGAGTTCAAATCCCAGCTCGCCACCAGCAGTGTGACCTGGGGCAATTTTTAAATTGCTCTGGTCTGAGTCTCATTTTGCTGATACATACACACACACACACACACACACACACACACACACAGAATAACATTTGTTGTGAGGATTTAATGAGACAAGGTACACAAAATGTCTGATACAGGACCTAGAAACAGTAAGTACTCAACAGGCATGAGCTTCGGACAGTATGAAACACCTACTGCACCCTCAGAATGTGCCAGCCTCCGACTGGGGGTACAAAATGGAAAGACACAGTCCTTGTTTCTAGGACCTGACAGTCTGGTGGAGAAACATCCAAATAAGAAAACAACAGGCCCGTGACCCAAACGCAAAGGCAGACCTGGAAACCTCCTGAGAGAAGGAAACAGCCGATTCCAGACTTTTGAAGGATGAGCAGAAGTTTGTGTAAAAACCAGACTTGTGGTTTGCGTTTGGCTTTATCATTTGCCCACAGGGGGTTTGATCGCTGGAAAAGCTGAGGTTCATGTTGACGCTTGTTAGCTTTATGGTGATTCAGTGTAAACATTCTGGTGACTTCACTGAACAGAGTGTTGAAACTGATTTTACTTGCCATTTTCTTTTTTTTTTTTTTTGAGACGGAGTCTCGCTCTGTCACCCAGGCTGGAGTGCAGTGGCCGGATCTCGGCTCACTGCCACCTTTGCCTGCCGGGTTCAGCGATTCTCCTGCCTCAGCCTCCCGAGTAGCTGGGGTTACAGGTGCCCGCCACTACGCCCGGCTAATTTTTTGTATTTTTAGTAGAGATGGGGTTTCGCTGTGTTAGCCAGGATGGTCTCGATCTCCTAACCTCGTGATCCGCCCGCCTTGGCCTCCCAAAGTGCTGGATTACAGGCGTCAGCCACCGCGCCCGGCCTTTACTTGCTATTTTCTATACATGAAACACGTGTTGTTTTGTTTTCAATTCATAAAGATGCCTTACAAGCTGTACAAACAACTTCTTGTGTGGGGGGAGACTGGTTCCCACCACTTCAAAGTGTGAGCATACTCAGTGCCAAGGTGCTGCTCCCTTTAAGGAGGGAAGGCAGTGAGGACTTGCAACCACCTGTCTCTGGAAACGCTGGCGCTGGAGGGCACTGTGATAAATGCTTAAGAAAGAGACAGTGGACTTCATAGGGTCGTTTTCCTGGAGAGAATGGAGAGTTCACAGGTAGCTGGTTTTGTCCACAAGCAAATGTGAAAATACGGAGAGCAATGCATTTGTCAGGTAACTTGGGACCAAACTGAGGTGGCTTTCTCCTTTCTCTGAGTATGTCAGCAGTGAATCTGGGAGTTAGAGATGTTGCCCTAAGTGGATGAAGTTTGAGGCTTTTCCTGAGGCTGTCTGCCACCTTCCTGTTGGCTAAGTCCCTTTTCTTAACCACATATAGGAAGATGTTAGAGGCTACATTCATTCCAAATGGTCACAACCTAATAACCGATACTATCGCTAAAGGAAAACTGTCTTTTAAACCTGAGAAACATCTTCAGACTCCATAACAAATGAACCCAAATTGAAAAAAACAAGTGCTCACTCTACACCAGTTCCTGCATCACTAACTGCCATGTTAAAGTAATTTAACTGGCATCTAACAGAAATCATCTGCCACTTTGTAAAAGTCCTAGACTGGTAAGACTCTAGAGCTTTAAAGAGCTAGTAACCCAACCTCCCTGTCATTTCATTTTGGTCAGCATTTTGCATGACGGTGATCTGAGGAGACCCATCACACCTCTTCATTTGTAGTAACATAAATGAACTGTATTTCCCACCCCCTACATTTGTTAGCTGAGGAAGATACAGAGCAAAGCAAAATAAAGCTGGAAGTTCCTAAAGGAGAGAAGCCAATGATACTGAAATTACTGTCCTCATCCATGTGATTGGTGCTTGCACGAATGAAATATATTACAATTCATTCAAGTTTAGACGCCTGTCCCGATAACTTGTTTTTATTTTTATTATTATTTTTTTGAGACAGAGTCCTGCTCTGTCACCCAGGCTGGAGTGCAGTGGCCTGATCTCGGCTCACTGCAAGCTCCGCCTCCCGGGTTCAAGCGATTCTCCTGCCTCGGCCTCCTGCATAGCTGGGACTACAGACGTGCACCACCACGCCCGGCTAATTTTATACTTTTAGTAGAGACGGGGTTTCACCATGTTGGTCAGGCTGGTCTCGAACTCCTGACGTCAAGTTATCCGCCTGCCTCAGCCTCTCCAAGTGCTGGGGTTACAGGCCTGAGCCACCGCGCCCGGCCCCGATCCTTTTAAATAATGACACGTTGAGAACAACAGCACAGCCACTGAGTCTCCGGATGGTGTCTCCGGAGAGATCCACGGCCGAGAGGCAGAAGCCGCAGCCTCCGCAGTCGGCCTCCTGGTGCAGGTGGAGAGGGGGCTGCAGGCGGCGCTGGACCTCAGGCTTTCTGAGCCCCCCGGGGCAGCTGCGGCCGCTGGAGGGACCGGGAAAGGCATCGCGGCGGGACGGGAAGAGGCCACATCCTGAAGACTCCCCCCGAGAAGCACCAGGGCTTGGCGGACGAGGCCGCCTCCCTCCCTCCTTTCCCGAGGGCTCGCCCCACCCCGGCGGGGGCTCCTACCTGGCTTCCTCGGCCGCGCGCCCACCCCGCCCCTCCGCCCGGGGCCGGCCCGGAGAGCAGGCCGGGGAGGGGCGCGTCGGGTGACGGAACAGAAGCCGGGGAGCCGCGGCCCTTCCCGCCTCCGCCTCGGCCCCGCGGCCGCTCGGGAGGGAGCGGCGGACTCGGAACTCGGAACTCGCGCGCGCCGCGGCCCCGGCCGGAGCCACCGCCTCGGTCCCGCCCCCGCCCCCGCCTCCGCCTCCGCCTCCGCCCGCCGGGGACGCCGGGGAACCCTCGGGGCCCAGGGACGGCGAGAGACCCCGCCCCGCCCTATCGCGGCCGCCAGGCCTGGTCACGCGCAGAGCCGCGCCGCGGGATCGGGGCCAGCTTCGGGCGGAGGCGGGACGGGGACGGGGCGGGGGGTAGAAACGCGCGGCCGGGCCGGGGCGCGCCGAGCCGAACCCAGCCACGCGGCGCCAGCGAGGCGGCCGGACCCGCAGCCCCGATGCTGCTGACGCTGGCCTGGGGGGCGCTCTTCTTCCCGGGGCTCTTCGCGCTCTGCACCTGGGCGCTGCGCCGCTCCCGGCCCGGATGGAGCCGCACCGACTGCGTGATGATCAGCACCAGGTACCGGCGCCGCCGAGACGCCCCCGAGGCCCGGGCCGCTGCCCACCCCACCCCGGCCGGCTGCGGGGCCCAGGGCGGAAAAGGGGGGCGGCAGGAAGCCGGGGGGCTGCTCCCTCCGGGGCGCGGCGGCCCGAGCTACCGAAGCCCCTCCGCGTCCTCCCCTGGCGGGAGCGGGGCCGGGGCGGGCGGGAGTGGCCGGTGAGTCTCCGGAGCCCGCTCCCCACGTCTGCCGGCGGCGGGGGGGAGTCAGGCCGAGGGGCTGGGCTGGGCTCTCGGCGGTCCGCGGACGGGACTGAGCGCGCGCGCTGTTTTCCTCTCCCCCGCGCTAGGCTGGTTTCCTCGGTGCACGCCGTGCTGGCCACCGGCTCGGGGATCGTCATCATTCGCTCCTGCGACGACGTGATCACCGGCAGGTAAGAGCCCGGGCCAGGGGCTTGTTGCAAATGTCACCTTTCAGTGGCTCTTTCTCACACGCGCGCTTAGAGAGCTGACTAATGGGAAAAGCTGGCTGCACAATGGGCTCCTTCTTCCTCTCCGGAGTCTTCGAGCACCCCCAGCTTAGGAGAAAGTCCGCGGAAATGAGAGAGGACGACAGAGGCGGAGTCTGGTTTCAGGTGGTGTGAGCGGACAGCGTGGGCCAGGGATCCAGGTCCTTCACGAAAGAGAGAAGCGTGGAAGCATTTACGGCTTGGGAGTATGGCTTCTGATTCTTGTAGCTGGTTTCACTGGGTTCCCACTCTGAAGCATCATTGGCTAATACACGTCCAGGGTGGTTAGCAGAGCCCCCCCATGGACAGGAACAAACCCACCTCCCCTTTCCATGCAAACGCCGCTCTCCTTCTTCCTGCAGATTTGCTAAAGGGTATGGAGAGGCTCCCAGCGCTTAGAACACGGGTATGTCTGTTAGAGCTCAGTCCACAGGCAGGTCAGGAAATGAGCACCTAGTTGCAGTTCCAGTGAAACAAATCATAAATTAAGACCAGAATAGTCTGCTTTGTATAATATTTAGACCTGGGCAATGGTGGTGCTTTTATTTTTTTATTTTAATTCTTTTTTCCCCCACCGGTCTTGCTAGAATCACACTCACTTTCTCCCAAGTTAAAGGACCACAGTCGGACGTGCAGGAAAGTTGAACGGCCTTTCCAGGCCCTGCTGTCTCCTGTGGGCTCTGCCAAGTCCTGCTTCTCATCTGCTGAGACTGGACTGCGAGGGGCCTGAGCAGGCCGTCTGTTTCATTCTAGCCTGCAGTCTTACTTGGGATCAATCCTGCTGTCATGATTTTTGTGCTTTTCTTCTGCCTTTTTCTTTTTTTTTTGAGACGGAGTCTTACTCTGTCGCCCAGGCTGGAGTGCAGTGGCGCAATCTGGGCGCACTGCAAGCTCCACCTCCCAGGTTCACCCCATTCTCCTGCCTCAGCCTCCCCAGTAGCTGGGACTACAGGCACCCGCCGCCACACCCGGCTAATTTTTTTGTATTTTTAGTACAGACGGGGTTTCACCGTGTTAGCCAGGATGGTCTCGATCTCCTGACCTCGTGATCCGGCTGTCTCGGCCTCCCACAGTGCTGGGATTACAGGCGTGAGCCACTGCGCCCCACCTCTTCTGCCTTTTTAAAAACAAAACTGGCTATTGGTGATGAATAGTAGATGCGAAGAGAAGATAGACCAAGTGAGGTTGATTGTAGACACCAGAGGTTAATATTTGCGTGGCTGGGTTCAACTTTTCTTTTTTTTTTTTTTTTTAAAGACAGGGTCTCACTATGTTGCCCAGGCTTGTCTTGAACTCCTGGGCTCAAGTCATTTTTCTGCCTCACCCTCACAAAGTGCTCGGGTTACAGGCGTGAGCCACCACACCCAGCACATTTTTACTTTATTTTTTTCCCGTGGAGACAGGGTCTCTGTTGCCCAGGCTGAGGTGCAGTGGCATGATCATAGCTGACCGTAGTCTTGAACTCCTGGGTTCAAGCCACCCTTCTTCCTTAGCCTCCCAAGCTTGGACTACAGGTACACACTACTATGCCTGGCTTTTTTTTTTTTTTTTTTTTTTTTTGGCAGACAGGGGTCTCCCTGTGTTGCCCAGGCTGGTCTTGAACTCCTGGCCTCCAAAGATCCTCCTGCCTGGGCCTCCCAAAGTGTTGGGATTATAGGCGTGAGCCACTGCGCCCGGCCAGAAAAGCCCTTTCAGGGTTCATATACCATACACTAAATATTTTTCTATTATGTGCCTTCTCATTTTATGTCTTCATATAGAATGTGATTAGATAGGAGGAGTTATCTATAAATTCCCCCAAATTATAGGCAGAATGTGGTATGGGGCCAAGGATTTAGTCAGATTCTTAAAGGGGTTCAGACCCCTAAAATGGCTAGGTCACAGCTCCAGGTTGTTTTCTCAATTTAAGTACTTAATTCAGATAGTACTTTGTTGTTTTTAGATGGGGTCTCGCTCTGTCACCCAGGCTGGTCTGGAACTCCTGGGTTCAAGCCGTTCTCGCACTTAGGCCTCCCAAAGTGCAGGGATCATAGGTGTGAGCCACCATGCCCAGCCTGTATAGTACCTTTTAACATTTAAAAGGACTCCTCCTCCCCTGCTTTTTTTTTTTTAATTGAGATGGAGTCTCTGTCACTCAGGCTGGAGTGCAGGGGCACGCCCTTGGCTCACTGCAAACTCCACCTCCCAGGTTCAAGCAATTCTCCTGCCTCAGCCTCCTGAGTAGCTAGGATTACAGGCATGTGCCACCATGTCTGGTTAATTTTTGTATATTTAGTAAAGCCATGTTGGCCAGGCTGGTCTCGAGCTCCTGATCTCAGATGATCCGCCCGCCTTGGCCTCCCAAAATGCTGGGATTACTGGCATGAGCCACGGTGCCTGGCCGACTTTCCCACATTTAATTATGTAATCTTCACTGCAACTTTGACAGGTAAAGACAAGGATTATCATCTTCATTTTACAAAGAAAGTTAAATCACAGGCTGGTGGTGGTGAAGATTATAATCTAGATCTCTTGCTCATAAATCTTCAGAGGAGTCTACCCATGAGTCACAATTCCAGATCTCATCTCTGAATTGGTGAAAATATGAAAACCTTAGGTTCCCTTCAAGGGGAGAGGCCAGTTATATTTCAGCTAAAATTTTAGTAGCTGTTTGTAGGTATTTTACTTGAAACAGCTTCAAGAAAGCACCTGAGACCATAGATGGGCACTGGAATAAGTACTGCATCTTTTTAGTCACATGGAACCTGGCTAGGTCAGGTGCAGTGGCTCATGCCTGTAATCCCAACAATTTGGGAGGCTGAGGCGTCAGGAGCTTGAGACCAGCCCAGCCAACATGGTGAAACCCCCATCTCTACTTAAAAATAAAAATAAAAAAAAGAAACTAGCCGGATGTGGTGGCAGGTGCCTCTAATCCCAACTACTCATTTGGACCCGCAAGTCGGAGGTTGCAGTGAGCTGAGATTGCGCCACTACATCCAGCCTGGGCAACAGAGCGAGATTTTGTCTCAAAAAAACAAACAAACAAAAAAGAAGCCTGGCTAATGAATTCACCTACAAGTGTGTCATACTTGCCATTACTTGCTTGCCTGATTTGTTTATGCATTATTTACGCCGTGGTAAGTGTGGAGTTACTCGAGCAGAAATTCAGATGGTGCCTCTGTGGACTGTATTTCCAATGTTGCAGTTCAGTGGACTGGCTCTGTCCGAAATCAGAGAAAGTTAATACAGATTTGAGGGCCCTCGGCTTACAATTTAGAATCTCTGGGGACTGGAGCTGTTAACAAGCACTGCAGGTGATTCTGATGTTCAGGTAGCTTGAGAACCATACAACTGAATGATCTTCTTTTTTTTTTTTTTTTTTTTTTTTTGAGACGGAGTCTCGCTCTGTCGCCCAGGCTGGAGTGCAGTGGCGCGATCTCGGCTCACTGCAAGCTCCGCCTCCCGGGCTTACGCCATTCTCCTGCCTCAGCCTCCCAAGTAGCTGGGACTACAGGCGCCCGCCACCTCGCCCGGCTAGTTTTTTGTATTTTTTAGTAGAGACGGGGTTTCACCGTGTTCGCCAGGATGGTCTCGATCTCCTGACCTCGTGATCCACCCGTCTCGGCCTCCCAAAGTGCTGGGATTACAGGCTTGAGCCACCGCGCCCGGCAACTGAATGATCTTCTACCTCACCCGTGGATGTGCATCAAACATTCGCTGACCAAGTGAATGGAATCCTTGGATAGTACGTGATTTCATTTAGATGTTTCTTCACAGAAAACATCTGTGGAATGCTTCTTTATCATTGGGAACCACGTGGTATGAATTGTAGAGACTTCCCTTCTAATCTGCTCTAGGACAGTGATCAACTATTATTTCCATTCAGCAAATACTGATTCAGCCCCTTTGGACAAGTAAATGGGAAAACTGTCTTTTGACCTAGCCTCTCTGCTGGTACCTAACTGCCATAATGTGGCCCTTGAGCTTCAGGCTTATTTCCAGACCTGCTTTTTTTGGTTTTGTTTTTTGAGACAGCGTCTCACTCTGTTGCCCAGGCTGGAGTGCAGGGGCACGATCTCAGCTCACTGCAACCTCTGCCTCCCAGGTTCAAGCGATTTTCCTGCCTCAGCCTCCTGAGTAGCTGGGATTACAGGTGCATGTC
The DNA here is from genome assembly GCF_008728515.1 of Papio anubis. Lineage (NCBI taxonomy): Eukaryota > Metazoa > Chordata > Mammalia > Primates > Cercopithecidae > Papio > Papio anubis. Next base: position 501,730 of record NC_044992.1, read on the forward strand.
ACCACGCCTGGCTAATTTTTGTATTTTTAGTAGAGACGGGGTTTCACCATGTTGGTCAGGTGGGTCTTGAACTGCTGACCTCGTGATCCACCCGCCTCAGCCTCCCAAAGTGCTGGGATTACAGGTTTGAGCCACCGCGCCCGGCTAGCTCTAGAATTGTAAAGAAAATGGCCAGGGTTGCCTCCCAGAAACTCTGTAGAGTGGGGTTACATGCAGACACAAAACTCACAGGTTCCAGGATTTAAGTCAGTAAACCCCCAACTGTTGAGCAACTAAGGAGTTAAACCAGAAATATTGGATTTGTGATTTGGGACACTTTCCAAACCAGCTTCTTGCGGGGGCTGTTGATTTATTTGTATATCTATCTATATCAAAATCAGTTTTATCACAAAATGCCAGAACATGTATTACAAATTAGTAGCTAAGTCAGGCAAGTAGTGACAGCAAGCTGCTTAAACAGGTGGGCTGAGTGAATGCCTGCTTTTTGCCTTTGACACTCATGAATCAGCCCTGAAACGGAAAGTGGTCTGCTCTCCGTGTTTATCAGTTGCAACATCTTCACTGTAAAGTATTTGGAGTAATAATAGCTGATCAAGCACCAAGCTTGGCTGTGAGCCTTCGTAATGGATATCCACAATGATTTCACGGGCCATTCATATGCTTTCTTTCAGGCACTGGCTTGCCCGGGAGTATGTGTGGTTTCTGATTCCATACATGATCTATGACTCATACGCCATGTACCTCTGTGATTGGTGCCGAACCAGAGACCAGAACCGTGGGCCCTCCCTCACGCTTCGAAACTTCCTAAGTCGAAACCGCCTCATGATCACACATCATGCGGTCATTCTCTTTGTCCTTGTGCCAGTCGCACAGGTATGGCCTTCCAGGACAGCAGACCAGCAGCTGGGTTGAGCTGGATGTCTTTATTTATTTATTTATTTATTTTTGAGACGGAGTCTCACTCTGTTGCCCAGGCTGGAGTGCAGTGGCACTGTCTCGGCTCACTGCAACCTCCACCTCCCAGGTTCAAGTGATTCTCCTGCCTCAGCCTCCTGAGTAGCTGGGATTACAGGTGCCCACCACCATGCCCGGCTTTTTGTATTTTTAGTAGAGATGGGGTTTTGCCATATTGGCCAGGCTGGTTTCAAACTCCTAACCTCAAATGATCCACCCACCTCAGCCTCCCAAAGTTCTGGGATTACAGGCATGAGCCACCACGCCTGGCCTGAGCTGGACATCTTGACCGTTACTTAGGAGTCGGGATTGCCCCTCTTTTCTTTCCCACTCGTAGGCACCCATTCTCCTTGTGCCTGCTGCTTCAGCAGCCACCTCCCCCAGGTGAACAGTGGAGGAACACCATTATGTGTGAAACGCTCGTGATCCTCCTCACCAACATCAACATCAACATCCTTTTTGTTTTTCTTTTTTGAGACAGGGTTTCACTCTGTCACCCAGGGTGGGGTGCAGTTGTGCGATCACAGCTCACTGTAGCCTCAAACTACTGGCCTCAAGTGATCCTCGTACCTCTGCTTCCCAGGTAGCTGAGAACACAGGCACACGCCACCACGTCCAGCTAATTCCTGTAATTTTTTTTTTTTTTTTTTTTTTTTGAGACGGAGTCTCGCTCTGTTCCCCTGGCTGGAGTGCAGTGGCGCGATCTCGGCTCACTGCAAGCTCCGCCTCCCGGGTTCCTGCCATTCTCCTGCCTCAGCCTCCCAAGTAGCTGGGACTACAGGCGCCCGCCACTGCGCCCGGCTAATTTTTTTGTATTTTTAGTAGAGACGGGGTTTCACCGTGGTCTCGAACTCCTGACCTTGTGATCCGCCCGCCTCGGCCTCCCAAAGTGCTGGGATTACAGGCGTGAGCCACCGCGCCCGGCCAATTCCTGTAATTTCTGTAGGGGTTTCTCCATGTTGCCCAGGCTGGTCTCAAACTCTTGGGACTCAATTGATCCTCCTGCCTTGGCCTCCCAAAGTGCTGGGATTACAGGCGTGAGCCACTGCGCCTGGCCCCAGCATTCTTTTTAACAAACCCCCAGCCCTCTGTGATGCCCTAGTGTTTGTCAGAGGTTCTATCCTTAGTTCAATACAAGATAAAAATGACATAAAATACAAATATAATACAAAGCAACACAACCGTGTCAGAGAGCACTGTGTGGATTATTCTGACGTCACAAAACACAGATTCTCAAAACAAATATCCTACTAATTTCTCCCCAGATCCATTTCCCCATAAAAGCCCACCTAACAAGGAAAAGCAATGGGAAAGCTGAGGGGAAACTCCTGGTTCTTGAATGCCTGCCAGGGGGAAGGGATGCGTTTTATTTATTTTTATTATTTATTCATTTATTTATTTATTCATTTTTTGAGATGGCATTTTGCCCTTGTTGCCCAGGCTGGAGTGCAATGGTGCAATCTTGGCTCACTGAAACCTCTGCCTCCCGGGTTCAAGTGATTCTCCTGCCTCGGCCTTTTAAGTAGCTGGGTTTACAGGTGCACGGCGCCATGCCTAGCTAATTTTTTTAGTTTTAGTAGAGACAGGGTTTCACCATGTTGGTCAGGCTGGTTTTGAACTCCTGACCTCAAGTGATCCACCCGCCTCAGCCTCCCAAAGTGGCTGGGATTACAGGCGTGAGCAACTACTCCTGGCCGGCATGTTTTATTTATTTATTATTTTTTAAATAAAGAGATGGGGTCTCCTTATGATGCCCGGGCTGATCTGGAACTCCTGGGCTCAAGGGATCCTCCCATCTCGGTCTCCCAAAGTGCTGGGATCATAGGCATGAGCCACTGCACCCTGCCAGGCACGTGATTTAAAAGTTCGTAGCTTGCTAAATATTAGAAACTATTAGCTGTAGATGAAGAAACGGGGGCTCTAAGAGTATTCTTATATCACTCAGTGGTACTAAGTGGCAGAGCTGGTATTTTACCATGCTTATTGCTTTCCTGAAAAAGGAGGCTGGGCGAGGTGGCTCACGCCTGTAATCCCAGTCAGAAGTTTGAGACCAGCCTGGCCAACATGGTGAAACCCCATCTCTACTAAAAATACAAAAATTAGCCGGGCATGATGATGTGCATCTGTAGTTCCAAGTACTCAGGAGGCTGAAGTGGGAGAATCATTTGAACCCAGGAGGCAGAGGTTGCAGTGAGCTGAGATCATACCATTGCACTCCAGCCTGGGCAACAAGAGCAAAACTCTGTCTCAAAAATAAACAAACAAACAAATACATAAAAATAAAGAGGTAACGTGCACTAAATTCTTTAAGAAGTCTCTGGGACCTACCATCTAGGAACCAGAACATCTAGGGTGCTTTCAGACCCTAACATCTAGCCCAGGACCTGGCACATTTTGTTGAACCGAACAGGCTGAGTGTCTTGGCATGACTCAGTTCGATACACAAAAGTAGGCTGCAGCGTTCCTTCCGGCTGTCATCAAAATTCAGAGCTTGGTGTGTGATGCCATCATCCTGTCTGAATTTGCCTCTGGATCCTAGGGCTTGGACCATCAAAGTGCTGTTGCCACGGAAGCCGCGGGACAGTAACTGGGTCTGCCCTTGCCCTTCACGGTTACCCTTTTCAATAGCCCCCGCTGGAATTTTCCTTCTGGTGGTTTCTTAACCTCCACTTACTTCCCCTTTTCGTTTTGTCATCTGCAGAGCCTTCGGGGAGACCTCGGGGATTTCTTTGTTGGCTGCATCTTCATGGCAGAACTGAGCACTCCATTTGTGTCACTGGGCAGGGTTCTGATTCAGGCATGTATGAATGAAATGGCAGGAGTGTGGGAGGGAGTGGATTCTGCTTTTCCTTCAGAGATGGTAGGTGTGGAGAAACCCCTAATGCCAGGAGGAGTGGGATGGGAGATCCTTCAACAGCCTTACAGGTTGGCTGGTCATCTCAGCCAATGGGGATGAAATTGTAGGTTTGATCTAAGTTTGATACAGTTCATTCTATCTTTTCCCTGGTCACATACTTCAATCCATGGTTTCTATACTCCTGTTAGTTGGGTGGCCTGGGTCAAATTCAACATCACTATTGGGGAAAATGAGGTTATCTGTACATATCAATATGATAGTCTTCAAGAATGTCTTCTCCAAGTGTTAGAAAACTAGACAAACATCTGGGCGCCAGGGAATCTGACAGCCAAGGTCTTGATGAGCACCTGCACCTGCATGGCTTTCACTGTGGTGAGACTTGGGCCAGTCGCTCCCTGATGCCCAGCTTCTTAGGGACCTTACCTTTTTCCTTCCTCTTCTTTTGCAGCTAAAGCAGCAGCACACCCTTCTGTACAAGGTGAATGGAATCCTCACACTGGCCACCTTCTTTTGCTGTCGGATCCTTCTCTTCCCCTTCATGTACTGGTCCTATGGCCGCCAGCAGGGACTGAGCCTGCTCCAAGTACCCTTCAGCATCCCCTTCTACTGCAACATGGCCAATGCCTTCCTCATAGCTCCTCAGCTCTACTGGTTCTGTCTGCTGTGCAGGAAGGCAGTCCGGCTCTTTGACACTCCCCAAGCCAAAAAGGATGGCTAAATGCTCCTGGGAGTCGGGCGCAGCCTCACACCAGCTGCCTCCTCCACTCAGCATTCCATGGACCGAATTGTGCCCTGGGTGGCCTCAGACTTTTGGGTATTGATAAGCAGATGGATTTGAGTTTTTCTAAAGAATATTCGTATTACCTCCTTCTTCTAACTTGCCCTATTTGCAAAAGCACTTTTGTAGTAACAACTATTGAGTCCTGTCAGACCTCCACGGACAGCAAAGTGGTTTTAATGCAAGCCCAAGGATCCTTTGGGTCTTATCTCAAGAGCTCTGGGAGGTGGAAGCATGGGGTGTGATCGGTGGACCAGGGTGATAAGCGTCTGCGCATCTGCCTGTCCCTCTATCAGCAGCTACCTACCTTTCCAACCACTCAGGGCAGTACCCACGGCACTGGGCCCACAGAAGCAAGTAATGTCTTCTTGTGACATTGGCCTGGGACGATCACTGTGGGTAGGTAGTTTTTGATCGTTTACTAGATAACCCATTGGTTCTTTGCGTCATCCTCTCACCCATGGGTCAGAGTTGACTGACTTCCAATCATAAGTTTCACTGGTGGGGCTGGGGGTGGGGGCAGGCAGGAGGCAAGGATGGGAGCCTGAGTAGGTAGGTGTGGCCAAGAGGCCAGCACAACCTTTGCAGGCTGACTTGGTAAGTCTGACAGTGTCAAACTTGTGAGCGTACTGCAGTCAGTCACAGATACTGTTCTTTTTAACACACCCCTTCATGCCCAGCTTTCCCCATATCCACATGCAGAGGACATGCTCATAAAAACCACACGGGCAACATGAAATGAAGGCTCTGGTAGATGTTTACTGGGTAACCCCACTCTATGACACCGTCCTTTTCATGTGATGTGAAAACCAACTTCTGTACTCCAAACCACAAAACGTGTCATCTAGACTGCAGAATACTTGAGTACTCAGCCTCCTGATACGCCAGAGCTTGTGGTGCAAGGCCCATTCCTGTGTGAGTGTCCTGCCATTTAGCCACAGAAGGCTGCAGAGCGAGAGGGCAGCCAGCCTGGCCAGAGGCTGTCCTGTGGACCGACACCTGCGCCCCCTTCTGCAAGCAGGATTTTCTGGTGCCAACACTCATCATTCCCTATCAACTAGGATGGGTTCGAGACTGTGCTACCATGTGTTCTCAAGTGGTAGTTTAAAAAGTGGATTTTTAAAGTGCCTTTTAATTAGTTGTGAACGTCTAAAGGACTGAATGATCTGTCTCATTTTGACTGTTTAATGGGTACCATTTAAAGAACAAAACGCTTATTTTTTAATTGTCTTTTTTTTGTTTTTTAAACTATCAGTGTATCTTTAAGTCACCCTTACGGTGATTAAATTGCACTAACATTCCCAACTTATTCTCATTTGTGAAATACATCGATATCAGTTTCCTGCAAGAATCATCCTGTGACCCAACCTGACCGGCTGCTGTGTGCTGTAGCTCCACGTCTATGTCCATGTAACTAGCAGAGGGGTGTGTTGTGAGTGCTGTCAGCCTCCAGAAAGGTCTAGCTCACACCTTACTCAAACCTATTTATGTGGTTCATGGTCCCAATAATACACTGAAGGTTCCCAGAGTTCAAGCGTATAGTGGTCACATGTAACTTGAGACCCTTTCTTCCTAAGAATTGGGAGAGTGGAAGCCCGATTATTGGTCAAGGAGCCAAGCCTACTTTACCTGAGGAGAGAACCTGAGTGATGCCCCACTGGGAAGGAGGGTGTGGATGTGGAGGTAGTGATGGGACATACTCTTTTCCCCCTGTTCATCTCACACAATAAACATGTCCCCAGCCAATTCTGTTTCCTCATACCTCAAACACCTTAAACTCATTTTTTTTTTTTTCTTTTTGTAGAGACAGGTTATCTCGGTTGCCCAGGCTGGTCTCAAGCTCCTGGCAAGTGATCCTCCTGCCTCAGCCTCCCAAAGCACTGGGATTATTATAGGTGTGAGTGACCATGTCTAGCCCACTCTCAATTTTTTTTTTTTTTGAGACAGGGTCTCACTCTGTCACCAAGGCTGGCATGCAGTGGTGTGATCTCAGCTTACTGCAGCCTCTACCTCCCAGGATCAAGTGATCCTCCTGCTTTAGCCTCCTGAGTAGCTGGGACTACAGTTGTGTGTCACCATACCCAGCTAATTTTTGTTTTTGTTTTTGAAGAGACAGGGCCTTCATATGTTGGCTGGTCTCAAGTGATCCTCCCACCTCAGCCTCCCAGTGTTGGGATTACAGGTGTGAGCCAACGCACCCGGCCCAAACTCATTTTTTACATTCCTGCACACGTCATTCCCTTATCCAAACCATTCATTCATCCAAACTTCGACAGCCCCTCCTAAGGCAGAAGCTAATGTGACTCATCCATTCAGCACATCTCCGCTGGGTTTGCCAGGTCTCGTCTTCACAGTAGCCCCTTTGCGGGTGACTGAATAGATGGAGTTAAGACTGTATGGGAGGTGAGTGGGAGTGCTTATTGTCCCAGCTACTCAGGAGGCTGAGGTGGGAGATCACTTGAGGCCAGGGGTTCAAAGCCAGCCTGAGCAACAGACTGTACACACTCCTCAATTCAGAGGGGACCCATTTTCTTGAGGTCATTAACCTAGCCCCTCGCTGCTGAGTTTATCTTGGTCCTCCAATCCTCTCACTTTAGAATTGTGCAGGCCTCTCGGGCACAGCAATCTCATGGCCAGAGGCAGAACCAGGGCTGGACTGGATTATTTTCCAAGCTGCTGTCCTTTCCAAGATACCTCAAGAAAAAACATTAAAAGACGAAATAACTCTTGAAGGGGGTTATACGTACCCTGTACTGCTTTTTCGACTCACATGGTTTCAACTTTGGGCTTATTTGCCAAAATCTAGCATGGAAAAGTCCAGTTATGAACATGTTCCTCCTGGCTGCATTTGATCTTGAAGACACTAAACCCAATTTCAGAGCATACTTAATCCTGGGCTATTGCTGAGGCCGACTTAGAAGAGACAAAGTGAGATGCAAAAGAGGAGAATTTTTATGATACTTTGTACGTTATAAATACCCAACAAACTATTTTCTGTACACCATTATTGCCATGACTTTTTGGGGACAGTATCACGTAACCGTCAAGTCCAGGCTGCTCGGGTCTGGCCTCTGCAGACCTGCCATGTTGAGGCCCAGCTTTTCCGCTCCCCCTATGCAGGTGAGAAGCTATTGATCTTCTGCAGACCCGCCATGTTGGGGCCCAGCTCCCCACGCAGGTCAGAAGCTGTTCATCTTCTGCAACAGGGTTTGGCGCCGTTCTTCCGGGCTGATGCCCTCAGCAATGGACTTTAAGAAGCGCTGCTCGTGCGCCCTCTGGAGCAAGGAGCTGACAGAAGGGTTGGTCTTGCTCAGAGTCTCATAGCAGGTGAGAGTTTCCAAGGCTAAAACGTAGAGTGGCTCACAGACCTCCGGGTGGAGCATGGCCATGATATGCAGAGCATGGCAGAACACCTGGGTGTAAACAAACAGGGCTTCCTGGGTCAGGTCCTGCTCTGGTCCTTGGGCCCAAGGGCCAGCTGACTGTATCAGCCTGACTGAGTCCAGCAGGCGGGTCAGACTGCCACAGAGGAGTTTGACCACATGGTTCCAGCCCTCCAGAGGAAGCCAATTATGACAGCTCTGGCTGCAGAGAAACTGGAAAGTCCTCAGGAAGAGTACGGAGAGTTGCAGCTCCTGGGCAAACGGCTTCAGGTTGAGCAGGGGAACAAACTGAATATATTCCAGGCTATACGGGACATGGAGAAGCTGCTTCTCCAGCAGTCTCCTGGTCAGCTGGTGAAGGCGCTGCCACTCCTGAGGGCTGCACCAAGGCATGACTTGTACCAGGGCCACCAGAAAGCCTTTGCTGAACAGTCTGACCTCCTCAGGATTGCCCACGTCCACCACCAAGAGAGACAGCATCGTCTCTGAGATGCCACTGGAGACACAGCAGCACTCCATCCAGGCCAGGAGCCCCGTGCCGGCTCCGTAGCCTGGGTGGGCCTGGGAGGTCCACTCGTCTTCCGAAAGCTTACAGATCTCAAAAAGTGTGGCTGGCACTTCACACTTGAAGTGCCCCTCAAAGAAGTTCTTCAGCCTCAGGCCCACAGTCCAGTCCAGCTGTTCTAACTTGCGGTGGAGCCAGGACAGGGACTTGACCCAGGCGTCCGGGGAGAAGGTCTCGGCATTGGCTGATACGATTTCACACAGGAGCTCCAGGATATGGATTGCCAGATCCTTCCTATCCAAAGAGAGGCACCGCTTCTCCTTGGGGAGCTGCCAGTATTTGCTGAAGCCGTCTAAGAGCTGGCACAAGCTGAAGAGGAGTGGAAACGGGGAGCAGGTCTGGAGCCAGTACTCCTCTTGGCATGTGTCTGCTTCTAGAGTCTGGATGAAGATCTTCAGACTGAGGTCTACCTCTTCAACATCTAACCTCAAGAAAGGCAGGACAAACTCCCTCAGCACCTCCTCTGGCTCAAGAAGAGCAGCTACTGGAATCCCCTGGGGCTTCACGGGATGCATCAGGCAGTTCAGGAGCTCTAAAAATTGCTTTTCTTCCTTGGGTGTAGAGAACTTCATCCAGACGGTTTCTCTGAGGCATGACACCATGAACGTGGCAGATGAATTGGGACTCTGTTCTTCCACAAACCGAAGGGCAGGGAAGGCAGTGAGAATCTGGGCCAGGAACTTGTGGGCGCCGAGATTGACCACAGCCAGGCTGCACATTTTCTTCACCGTGACTTCGGGGTGCACTATGATCAGGCGGGCCACGGAGGCCACAGCTTTTGCCAAGCCCTGTTCGGAGGCACTCTGAGTGAGCTGGTTAAAAGTCGTATTGAGTTCTTCCTGAAAACCTTCCACATAAGCCGGCAACTTTTCAGAGAGGCCCTTTCGCCCCCAGGAATGCAGGATACCTGCAAGGACTTTATTTTTATCTGGCAGGGAGAGGTCTGCGTAACATTCCAGGACCAGGTGGATCACCTGCCGGATCTGAGACTCGGGGACGGCCCTGTCAGTTGTGCTGACGTCTATCACTGTTTCCAGCAGCCTCAACACCAAGTCTGGCTCTCGGAAGAGGGCCCTGTTACTCCCCAGGCAGGCTACCCACTCCTCCGAGAAGGCCCACTTCTTCTCAGAAGCAAAAATGTGGCACACTTCCATATGACGGTCCATCTTCTGCTGGATGACGGCCATGGCGATGGAAGCTGTGATGTCCTCCAAGGCCCTGTTCTTCAGCACCGTGCTCGTTTTCCTCAGGAAGTCCCTGACACACTCCGCCAGCTCAGAGACCACCTGCCTCTCCTCCTTGGACAGGCTGGTGCGGTTCAGGTAGAGCGTTGCGTTCTGGCTGAAGGAAGTCAGACTGTCGCATAGCCTGTAGCTGTCATAACTTGTCCCCTGGCTGCTGCGGAGCACGGCCTGCAGCTCCTCCCCCCACTCCCGCAGCAGGCGGTGCAGGAACTCACAGCCCATGAAAATGGTCTCACTGGGGAGTTTGGCCAGTGAGGTCAGGCTGACATCCCGTTCTGCCTCCTTCACCTTCTCTGCCAGCGCCTGCTGGTGGTAGGGGTTCTGGGTGTCTGAGTTCCACACGGAGATCACGGTGGCCAGTTTGTCCAGATACATGGTTGCAGACACCTCCTGGGGGTCGTCCTCCATCAGCGCAAACACGGTCAGCATGTCGGCCAGGTTGGCCAGCGCACAGCACCTTCTCCCCGGGCCCAGGATCTGACTTTGGATCTGCGTCAGCCCGCGGAGCAGCATGGCCAACAGGGGCATGGTGGGGCACACGTCTGGGTCTGACCTAAGCCTCTTTGGAGGATGGGGGAACTCATCTAAGGCAGGCAGGTACTTATGGGCCATTGCACTAAACTGGGAGAGCAGGGGGTCCTGCGGGTGACCCTTGTGCTTCATCATCTCCCACCAGACGTCCAGGAAGAAGGCCACATCTTCAGAAGAAGTGTCAACAGTCACGTGCTCCAGAAAGCGCTCTAGTTCTGCATGGCGGATGGTGGTGGGCAGGGCCATCAGGAGTTGGATAAAGAGTCCAGAAGCTTCCAGGGATTTGAGCAGCTCAAAGAGGACAGTGTGGTTGATGGTGGGGATCATGTTGCCCACCGAGAAGAACAGGTCTTCCTGCCACCGTGTCTCCGTGTCGGAGGGGGTCACGGGGTGCGGCTGCAGAACCTTGGCCCAGATGATAATCAGGGCTTTCTTCTTCCAGGCAAAGGGCTGGGAGTGTGCCGCGGCCGAGGAGATCTCCCTTAAGGCCTCCACGATGGGGCGTCCAACATGTTCCCAGTCAGACTTTGTCAATTCTGCCAGTGCCTTGGGGCGGAACAGCTGCTCGGCCAGCAAGAAGCCTCCATGCAGAATAGTCATTTCTTCACAGATGTTCAAGGGCCCTGCACGTAGACAAGCCAAATAAGACAGTATAGTGAAAATGTTTCCAGATGGCCACTGCTGTTAGTAGGTGGTCATGGTTAGAGATGACAAGGGTTTTAAATGACATCAGCGGAAGGGGAGAAGGGATGGCTACAAGAGCCACTGCAGAGCTGGAGTCAGAAGGACCTGGCCGAGGAATCCAGAATGGCTTCCGAGCTCTCCAGCCTGGGAACCGGGTGGCGTCACATATAGGGAATGCTGGAGAATCAGAACAGGTGTGAGGAAAGATGAGTTCAGCTTTGGTTATCGAGGTACAGACGTCCTCCAAAAATGGAAATACCGGGTGGAAGTTCAGGAGGGAAGTCAGCTGGGAAATGTGATTCTGAGAGTTATCTGCCCAGAGGGATCACTGGAACCAAGACAGTGAATGAGATCCTTCAGGAAAAGTGTGTGAAAAGAAAAAGCTGGGCTGCTGAGGCCAGACCCTCCAGCAAAGGGTGGGCCAGCAGAGGATGTGGGGAGAGCGGTTTAGAAATAGCAGGAAGGCAAACTACAGGGGCCACTGAGCATGTACCACAGGACATGACAGCTGAGCTTCTCATGACAGATGAAGGGGGCATAGCCACAGGGTAATGGGCACACAAGCAATCACACAGTCACAGGGTAATGGGCACAGAAGCAATCACACAGCCACAGGGTAATGGGCACAAAAGCAATCACACAGTCACAGGGTAATGGGCACAGAAGCAATCACACAGCCACAGGGTAATGGGCACAGAAGCAGTCATACAGCCACAGGGTAACGGGCACAGAAGCAATCACACAGCCACAGGGTAACGGGCACAGAAGCAATCACACAGCCACAGGGTAACGGGCACACAAGCAATCAGACAGCCACAGGGTAACGGGCACACAGCAATCACACAGCCACAGAGTAATGGGCACAGAGCAATCACACAGTCACAGGGTAATGGGCACAGAGCAATCACACAGCCATGGAGTAATGGGCACAGAAGGAATCAGACAAGCCCTGCCTTCACCCTTTACAACCTTGCCTTGGGAACAGGCCTCAAACATTCTTCTACCTTTCAGGGAAACAGTCCACCCCACAGCTCCTTCTGGTCAAAAACAAGCTACTCATGGCCCTGCTCTGTGGGAGAAACCAGGGAGTAGATACAGAAAATACTGTGCTAGATTAAGCCTTCCTTCAGGGAACTAACGACTGACACAGACTTACCATGGAAAGCATCTTGGGATGTTTAATCAGACATGGGTTTAAATCCTAGCTCAGCCATTTAAATGTGATTCTGGCCAGGTGCAGTGGCTAGCACTTGTAATCCCAGCTACTTGGCAGGGCTGAGGCAGGTGGATCCCTGAGGCCAGGAGTTCAAGACTAGCTGGGGTAACATAATGAGACCCCCCTCCATCTCCACAAAAAAAAAAAGGATGTAATCTTGGTCAAGTTGCTTCTCCAAGCCTTCCTTCTGCATATGTGGGGATAATACAGACTTCATGTTATAACTTTGAGGATCATGTGATATATACCAGTCAAGCCCTTTCTAGTGGGTTGGTATTGCTATCTCCTGACCCCATCTCCCCGGGACGCTATGATAGATAAATACAGCTACAATAAGAATCGGGTTACAGAGTCTAGTTAGGTACTCAGTAAATGTTGGTTTCCCCAAAGCTTTTCATAGTTGGCAGGACCAGAATCTTGTCACTATTCTTTGCCTCCCCCAGCTCAGAAACATCAAAGGATGTAGGCCTTTATCAGGCATGTTTCCTTTGGCCTAGAAACTAAAACGAGGGTACAAATACTGCTTTCTATTCCTCATTCCTGAGTCCTCTTCCCTCTCCTAGGATTGAGAGATGCTACTCCTTCCTCAGTCTCTCATGCCCACGAGAGCTCATATTCCCCAGTTTCCCAGGCCAGACACCAGCAGAGAAAACACTGACTCCAGGAAACTAAGGACCATCTTACCCTTCCCACCATTTATGAGAGCAGCAGCAGGACAAGGGTTCAGCACTACGTAACTCACTTGTGGAGGCAATCCATCTCAGCTCACAGTGGCTGAGTCTGACTCCCGGGGAAGGTCAGGCTGCAGAGGGGACCTCTCTGGGGGTGACGGCCCTTCTTTCTGGCTCAGGAGGCTCTCCCAGGGTCCCAAAATATGGTCCCTCCTGACGCGGTAAATTTTATTTTATTCCATTATTGGATTAGCTGAGCAGATGTTTGGCCCTCAACACCTGCCTTCCAGGCGCAGTAAGTACCCACCGTTTGAAGTAGTAAGTCCCAGGGCAGTTACTAGCTGGAAAATACTCCGGTGCTTCATCACGGATGGTTAACTAGTGCTTGCCAGAGCCCGCTTCTAAGGTTTATTACGCACCTACTCCACGCCAGGCACGGTGCTAGGTGGTGCACAGGTAAGATCTCTTCGATTCACAACCACCTTTTGAGGACTATTATTCCCGTTTTAGAGAAGACGACACTGAGGCGCAGAAACGATTTGCTGAAGGTGCCCCCGCCTGAATGTGGTGGGGCTGGGAAGCAATTACGGCTGAGGGGCTCCAAGCCCTAAGAGCTCTGCCATTCCGCTCCTGAAGAGCTCTCTGGGGGCGGGGAACAGACCATTTCCCCCCAGCCTACTACTGCTGACACATCTCGGGGTGCCTCACCCCCAGCTCTCCCAGAACAGCCTCCTGGTCTTAGCAGCCTGTGTCGAGGCTTAGCAGGGAGCTCCTAGTTCCAGGGTTCCTCCTCTCCCAGACCTTGCAAGATTCTGAATCAGGACGCACGCAGGTTCAGAAAGTGACGCCTCAGGAACACAGCCGCCCCAACCGCGGTGTGACCCGCGCAGCCCCGCACGGGGCACTGTACCTCGGCGATCTCCATGAAAAGTCGCCCAACACTCAGTGGGGAGACACACTGCCATTCTCCCAGCTCTGTCGCTGAGGAAACCTGATGAGCGTAAGACACGTGGAGCGTAAGACGCTTGCTCAAGAACGCAGTTGCCGTTCAGGAAATGAGGCCGCCGGGGCACCCGGGGGTGCTCGGAGAAAGCCCGTTTCTCAAAGCACGTGCGCGAGCCCCGGGCCCCGGGCGTTTCCAGGGGCTCTCACTTTACGTCTGCTCGGTGTTTTCCCGTGGAGTGGGCAAGACACGGCCCAACGCGCAGCGGGACCCGGACCACCCCCGTCAAGGCCACCCGGGGACCCCCAGACCCGCCCCGACGTGGGGGACGCTTTGGCCCGGGCCCGCGCGAGCGTGCGCGGCAGGAGGAGACGCGACCGGGCGGCATCGTCCCGGTGGCGCATCGCGGGACGCAGCCCGGGGCTGAGGAGACGCGACACCCACCTAGGTCCATGGCGGCGACGCCGGGGGCCGCGCGGGGCCAACGCCCCCTCTACTCCGAGAACGCGAACGCGGCGCGGGACGCACAGCACAATGGACGGCGCAGGCGCCACGGCGGCGGCGCTCAGGCCCCGCCCACAAACCCGCCCGGCCCCGCCCACAGTCTCCCCCGCGCACGCGCAGTCCTCACGAACGAGCGCGCCAAGCGCACAGCGCCGCCTTCCGGCAGAGGCCTCCCACCCACCCTCAGGTACCGCGCGTCGCTCCCCAGACCCCTCCGCACCGTCCCCTGCCCGGGCCCGCTTCCGGGGTCTCAGCGGGTGCGGCTCACCAGTCCCCGGCCCCGCATTCACCCTCACCCGGTAACCCCGGGCGTGCCCCGCACACAGCTCACCCCCACCGAGCGCCTCCCGCGGGCCGCCCACTACCCAGCGCGGCCGCACCGCGCGAGGCTTCCACTCCCACGCGTCCAGCCCGCCCCCCCCACAGTCCCTCAACGCGCTCCTGCCGCGGCGCCGCGCCCTTCAGACAGCAGCCGCCCGGATCCTAGACGCTTTTGACGGCTGGTGCTCCCCAGAAAATGCGCCGTGTGCGCCCGAACATGGTGGGGTGGCGCCAGTACGCGGGACCCCGAGCTTGCAGCCTGTGCTTGAGAAAACACGAACATCGTGTGCCTGCCTGCTCCCCTGAGATCGAGTAGTAACCGCCATTCCAACTCTCCACCTCCAGCTTCTAGCACCGGGCACCGCCTCCACCCGCTCATGTGCCAGGTGGAGTTCGAGCTGGCGCGCGCGGCCCTCAAGCAGCTGAAGGGTCCTGTGGGCGATGCGGAGAAGCTGCTGATCTACGGCCTCTACAAACAGGCCACCCAGGGCGACTGCGGCATCCCCGCCCCTCCGGCCTCAGACGTGAAGGCCAGGGCCAAGTGGGAGGCTTGGAGCGCGAACCAAGGGGTGTCCAAGATGGACGCCATGAGGAGCTACGCGGCCAAAGTGGAGGAGCTGAAGAAGAAGGAAGCGGGGGGCATGGAGCGCGAACCAAGGGGTGTCCAAGATGGACGCCGTGAGGAGCTAGGCGGCCAGAGTGAGGAGCTGAAGAAGGAGGAGGCTGGCTGAGGGCTCCTCGGGAATGGAAAGGGCTTCTTAGACCTTCATGGCTGAAACGTCCTGAAACTGTCGCAAGCTTAGCCGAGACATCAATAAATCACTTACACTGCGTGAGAGTGACCGACTGCTGTTGGAACAGAGGAACTGGAGGAACTCGGTGACTGAGTGCAGGGGAGGCGTCCAGATACACAGACTGGCTTTTTGTATGGTTTTGGGTGGAGTTCCCAGCCCTCCTATTACAAGAGCGTATGTAGGTATTTGGCAGGAGAGAGGGGGACAGTGTGCTGTGGAAATGCCCAAGATCTGAGGGCAGGAGACCATTCTCCAGTGACGGCCTCTTGGGAGGCTGAGGCCCCAGCCCCTTCTCTCTTCAAGGCGGATTCACTAATACCCCAACACCACAAAGGGGAGAGGGACTCTGTCCTAAACACTGAAGTCCAAAAGCCCCCACTGGAACACAGGGCCTACTAAGTTCATGTTTTGAGGGAGACCAAGCTTTCCGTGATGATAATGCGGTGAAACAATTGATGGGTCAGAACACAGCAGCTGAGAAACAATGGAGCAGATTGGTGTCAAAATCCCAGCCCCAGAAAGGCTCACCTAAGGCTGGGCAACCCAAATGTTCTCGGGACTGTTCTGTACTTAACCCTGGTTTCTGCTTAGGGGATGTTGGTGGGACAATATGCATATGGATGTCTATGTTGGATTTGCTGCAAGAGCACAACACACCCCTTGACCTATGCAAGTGCCAGAGTGTCTGAACCCAGCTTCTACTCCTGTTAATGATCACGGGGGCCTCAATGCACAACCATTGTGCATGGCAGCTGGAGTATGGAATAGTGAATGGTATCCAGAGAGGCAGGTCTACAGTGGCATATGGGATTTCCTGGTACTTCTTCCTTAATAGAAAGTATTTTCACATATCATGACATCAGGTCAGCTCCAGTTCTCATTGGGACCAATAAAACAATAGGAGCAACAACCATAAAGACTTAAGAGGACAAAGGAAACAAACCTCACTGTGTGTCTTCAAGATCTGTTCACACAGTTGCAGGAAGTTGCTATAGACAAAGTACATTACTAAAAAATGAAGCCCACCCAGGACATCACAGCGACGAAAGAACTATTTCTGGTAACTGGACCAGGCGAGAGCCACACTGGAGAAGAGCAGTGCTGCCCTCTCTTCTTTGGTGAATGTTACGAAGACGTTCTGATGCACTTAGGATCATGATTCATGTTAAATGTAAATAGTAAAAATAATACATCTTGTTCCAAAATGTGGTGACAATTTAGAAGCTGTCTATATAGCCAGAACACTGTAAATCACAGAACCTAGAAAGTAAAAATGTGCCATAATTAGGACAGCAGAAAGTAACAGTAAGATAAAGTTTTTAAAAAGAGAGAAAATAAGGATTTATCTAGTTGTATTTGCTTACGAAGGGGTTACCTATAGGACGCAGGGGAAATGGGATTGATGGGCATGGGGTATACTGTGAAAGGAAAATAAAATCTTGGGACCAAATTCACTAAGCCAAAGGGAAAAGTTAAGCTTGGAAACTGAGTCATGGAACATGCAAAAAACTTTTCCTTTTGTTCCTAAATAGATAAGCTACAAGACAGAAGGCCACATATCTCCCCAGGTGGTCTCCCTCACCCGACAATATAAATTAACAGCTTATCTTCATAGGAAAGGGACAAAGACAACACCACAAACCATCCCCCACCAGCCCTGAGACAAAACGTAGATGTACTGAGCTGAATGCCTAACTGTTCTGCTCGCTGCTTTCACTGTAACATGTAGATCTGGTGAGCGCTAAATATAGATTTACTGAGCTGAATGCATAACTGACTGTTCCTCTGCCTGCTCCTTTCACTCACTGTAACACATAGATTTGGTGAGCGCTAAATGTAGATTCACGGAGCTGAATGCATAACTTCGTCTGCCTGCTCCTTTCACTGTAACATGTAGATTGGTGAGCCGCCAAATGCAGATTCACCAGAGTTGAATGCATAACCATTCCTCTGCCCACGCTTCACTGTAACACATAGATTTGGTGAGCGCTAAATGTAGATTCACTGAGCTGAATGCATAACTTCGTCTGCCTGCTCCTTTCACTGTAACATGTAGATTTGGTGAGTGCTAAATGCAGATTCACTGAGTTGAATGCATAACTGTTCCTCTGCCCACTGCTTTCACTGTAACACATAGATTTGGTGAGTGCTAAATGTAGATTTGCTGAGCTGAATGCATAAATGACTCCTTCTCTGCCTCGGGCCTTTTCACTGCAAAATATTACAGGATTTGGTGAGCGCTAAAATGTAGATTCACTGAGCTGAATGCATAACTGTTCCTCTGCCTGCTCCTTTCACTGTAACATGTAGATTTAGTGAGTGCTAAATGTAGATTCACTGAGTTGAATGCATAACTGTTCCTCTGCCCACTCCTTTCACTGTAACATGTAGATTTGGTGAGCGCTACATGTAGATTCACTGAACTGAATGCATAACTGTTCCTCTACCCCCTCCTTTCACTATGACATGTAGATTTGGTGGGCACTAATCAAAGCCTCACAAGAATGTAACCACTTATCTCCCTACCTACCCTCCTTTATTTTTCCTTTCCCTCTTCCCTCCCTTCCTGCTCTTTCCCTTTTAAATACTTGTTAGGAGTAACACTCAAAATCCTAAGGAAATTGAACACTTAAACAAAGGATTCTTAGCAAAGCAATTTTACTTCTGCGCAGAGGGGTGCCTCGTTGGCCAGTTGCCATGAGAGCACACCTGAACAAAGGGGCACGAAAGCCTTTATTCCTGACACAAGTCCTGCCCCTGTACCTTTTTCCATTGGCCGGGGTCAGGTCGTACAATCTAAACTAATCCCACTTGGCTAAACACTTGATTTTTTTAGATAGGGTGGGCACGTAAAAGAAAGTGGAGAGGAAGGGGAAGGGGTGTCTGTAATGAGCTAGAAAATTAGTCCTCTTTCCAAATAAGGAAAGGAATGTGAGCTGGCACTGATAACACTTGGTACTGTGGCATGCCTGGGCATCTAACAAAGGAAAAAAGGATAAAAAAGGGGGGGGGGGGAGACTAAGAATTAAAGAATAAAATATTGATCAGATTATTTGAAGAGAAACCTCATCATATCCCACTTATTAAAGCCCTAAAAATCATCTTTGGAAAGAGTGCAGGCCACAGATCTGTGGTTGTGTCTCCTTCTCAGGCACATCCTCAACCTTGGCAAAATAAACCTCTAAATGGGCAAGACTTGTCTCAGACACTTATCTGGTTTAAAATACCTTTTCATATTGTTTTGATTTTTGAACCATGTGACTCTATTGCTTTATATAAAGAGGATGAAGCAAGGGCACTTCTTTATTGATCATTAAAGTCAGAGTAAATTTACTATTGATTTCGCCTAAGGTAAGGGTAAGAACTCTTAGAACAAACAGGGAAACTTCTCAACTCTTGCCCGGAATTTCAACAGACACATTGGAGGTCTCCGGAAAACTCTGGCTGCTAAATCACAGTGGCACTGAGTGGCAGGTGAGATAGCCAGAAAGTCACATGAAGGAGCACTGAACGTCCCTGGGTTTGTTAATTCCGGTAACATGTCAGACAGACATGGACTTCAGACACTCCTGCAGGCTAACTAGGAGCGCTCTGGCAACACGGCCATTCTAAATCTTTCTGGAGATTTAACTCAAGGTACACTTGTATTTACATGTAGGCTCCATAACCCCCCAATTCAAAAAAAACAACTCTGGAGAAGCTGAAGAACTTTCCAGCTTCATCTGTTTAAAACACCACTTGCAGCCTGAGCAACACAGTGAGAGTGTCTCCACAAAAAATCAAACAATTAGCTGGGTGTGGTGGCACGTGGCTGTGGTCCCAGCTATTCAGGAGGCTGAGGTGGGAGGATCTCTTGAGCCTGAGAGGTCAAGGCTGCAGACAGCCATGATGAAGCCACTGCATTCCACCCTGGCTGACAGAGCAATGTCTCAAAACCAAAAACAAAACACCAGCTTGGGCAAAGCTCTCTTTCTTATATCCTCATTTTCTAATTGATCATATCCCCCAGATGTGGGAAAGTAGTAACTTTAGTTTAAAATTAGTTTTTGCAGATCTTATGAATAGCTAAATAATATACATATATTTTTGAAACAGAGTCTTGCTCTTGTTCCCCAGGCTGGAGTGCAATGGTGTGATCTCGGCTCACCACAACCTCCACCTCCCGGGTTCAAGGGATTCTCCTGCCTTGGCCTCCTGAGTAGCTGAGATTACAGGCGTGCGCCACCACACCTAATTTTGTATTTTTAGTAGAGATGAGGTTTCTCCATGTTGGTCAGGCTGGTCTCGAGCTCCCATCTAATTTTGTACTTTTAGTAGAGATGGGGTTTCTCCACGTTGGTCAGGCTGGTCTCGAGCTCCCAACCTCAGGTGATCCACCTGCCTGAGCCTCCCAAAGTGCTGGAATTACAGGCATGAGCCACTGCTCCTGGCCTAAATAATAATTTTTAAAAATTACTGTTTTTTGGTTTAGAATTACTTAGCTGAACTGTGCAGAAGCAAGCTTCTGGATTCCTTGATAAAAAGCCAAAGTTGTACACTCGAGGGCTTTAGGATGAATAAAATGTTTAAAAAAAACACAACAGGACGAGGCAGGCTGATCACCTGAGGTCAGAAGTTCAAGACCAGCCTGACGAACATGGAGAAACCCCGTCTCTACTAAAAATACAAAAATTAGCCGGGCGTGGTGGCACATGCCTGTAATCCCAGCTACTCATGAGGCTGAGGCAGGAGAATCGCTTGAACCCAGGAGGCGGAGGTTGCAGTGAGCCGAGGTTGTGCCACTGCACTCCAGCCTGGGTGACGAGTGAAACTCTGTCTCAAAAATAAACAAAAACAAAAACAAAATGCAACAACGCAAAAGACATGACAAGCGATGAAATAAATAAAAGGAGGCAGATCTGCTAAAGCGAAAATGTCCCGTGCAGACACACAGCATTATCTTCCACCCTGCATGGTGCCCACTATCATGCACAGTTGTATATTTAGGAGAAAAATGTTTTGGTATGCAAAATACAAGATAAGCAGATAAAAGGGAAACCAGTGTATGTTATTCAGTCATTCAGTACTTACATAAATCACTTATTTTACTACAACAAACTTCGAGGGCCACATTATAGCGGTCCAATACACTGGGAAAAGGCGTTTCTTTTCACGAGGACAATATTACTAGAGATGAACATTAAAAATTACTTAATCTAATAGGAAATAGGAAAATTAACATACATTCTAAAGAGAAGCAGAAGTTTATCTGGTTATTCAAAGTTCATATAATAATTTCCACATGTATAAAAAAAAAAGCTGGGCACGGTGGCTCACGCCTGTAATCCCAGCACTTTGGGAGGCTGAGGTGGGTGGATCACCTGAGGTCGGGAGTTCAAGACCAGCCTAACCAACGTGGAGAAACCCCGTCTCTACTAAAAATACAAAATTAACCAGACGTGGCAGCGCATGCCTGTAGTCCCAGCTACTTGGGAGGCTGTGGCAGGAGAATCGCTCAAACTCAGGAGGCAGAGGTTGCAGTGAGCCAAGATCGCGCCATTGCACTGCAGCCTGGGCAACAAGAGTGAAACTCTGTTTCAAAAAAAAAAAAAAAAACCAATTACCTAAAGGAGGGCCATATATAACTTGGTTTGCTTTGAAACTCAAGATTGCTTCCCCAGGATACAGAATTTAAGCTGAATGAAAAGCTGTAGAGCTGGATGATAATTTCTTTCTCTCAGTGAAGGTATAATAGTATCACACCTATAAGAAGATAAGCTGAAATGCAACCAAAATTTCCATGCCCCGTGCCCTGCCAGTAAGGGAGGACAGCAGAGGTTATGATTTACAAGTAATTCTATGTATGTTCTTTTGGAACCAGGATCCTCTGAGTCAATTCCTTCCAATCTCCTAAGTTTATTTTTAAAAATCCGAACCTGGCCACCACTTTAAATGATGAGACTTAGGGACTGGTGTAACAGCTTGATTTTGGAAGTTTACTTTAAAAAAAAAAATTTAATTATTCGATGAATACACAATATAATTCCATTTCGAGTGACTAAAACCTATTTGTTATATAGAACCAAACAAAACTACAAGAAAACATTTTTAAAACTTTTTTTTCAGGCTGAAGAAATTATTTAATCCCTTTTAAGGAAATCTCACATGATGTTCTGTCGGGATTAAAAATATACACAGAAAAAAATAAAACAAAAAAATATATATATACAGAAAGAAACTTGCACAGAGCCAGGTGTGCAGCAACGTCACACACTCATTCCTTTGTTTCCTCTGGATGCTCAAAATGTAAAAGTAAGTAAGATGGGGATGGTTAACCAAAACTTTTGGTCCAAGGAATAAAATTTCTTTAGAAAATTTAAAATGTCAAAACCCGCCAGAAGATAGCAGAACAGCCTATCATTATCAGGGGCTGGGAATGGCACCATGACAAGCCATTAATTTGGACTGACTTGAACAGCTGCTCTCATAAAATCTGCATGATTCAGAGTTAACCCTAACCATCTGCAATCCCAACCAAAGTCATGTTTCATGCCGCTGTCCTAGTCTGGACAATCATCTGTCACTAATCGAACACAGTTAT
The DNA here is from genome assembly GCF_008728515.1 of Papio anubis. Classification (NCBI taxonomy): domain Eukaryota; kingdom Metazoa; phylum Chordata; class Mammalia; order Primates; family Cercopithecidae; genus Papio; species Papio anubis. The sequence continues at coordinate 523,755 of NC_044992.1, forward strand.
ATACAGAATGTGCAGTCCCAGCAACACTGTAGATTATAGCAGGCGTTCTCTACCTGCACTCATGATTGGATTTCATTTCTAAAATACATCAGACCTTTCAAAGGGTGAAATACACAGATCTGCACTACCCAAGCCTCCTTGCCTGTAGGGGAAACAAATCAGAAGAACATTTATCAGGAATTGACACGTCAGGCCTCACAGGTGCTGGGCAGGAATCACAGAGGCTTGCTCTGCATCACGTCTTCCATTAACCTGAAGCTTTGGGTTTATTGTGTTTAGCAAACCACTCGTCACTTTTATCTGCTGCCATTGCCTGTAAAATAGAAAGAGAATAAAAATCATTGACTCCAAGTCTGAAAAACAAAAGATATAGCCCACTTTATACCTCACTGTACTGACCACAGTAAAAAAATTAACATTAAAAAAAAAGACCCAACCCCCCGCTCCAAAAAAAAGAAAAGAGAAATAAAATTTTTTGTTAACATTTAAAGAGTATTAATCCAGAGTACAGAGTATTATGTTCAATGAGGCAAGAGATACTGGTGAGTAATGAGCCACTGTGGACCCTCACTCTGCAAAGTCAAGGGCAAAGCCTGTAGCCAGGAAGTGTGGCTGGAGGACCAACTAGACCAGGGACCCGCATGCCAGGCAGTAGGATCTCTGGTAAAAGAGAAAGTGCTGCCTCTCCACTCACAGCATCTGGGCAGATACTCAGGAATCTTTAGTATCACGAAACTCAGTCTGATAGTGAGGTCAAACATGAAACTCTTATGTGATGTTTTAGTGATGAAGCCTGGAATGATTCCTTTTTCATAAGTCTCCTCCCAGCCTACTCTTCTGATGCTGGTTCTGTTTAGTTTGGGCATCTCAATTAAAAAGGAAGCCTTAAGCCGTGCCCAGTGGTCACACCTATAGTCACAGCCACTTGGAGGCTGAGGCCAGAGGATCACTTGAGTTCAGGAATTCGAGTTCAGCCTGGGTAACAGAGTGAGACCCTGTCTCATATATATACATAAAGATACAAATAAAAATACATAAGTAAGTAGAAAGCCTTCACAATTTTTGGTTCCACAAGCATCCCTTTAGTTGTTTAGCAAGAACAAACATTCATTTACTTAGTCAAAAAGAGCTGCGTACCCTGCTGGGTTCGGGGTGTCAGCAGAGGCAGCTGGAAGCTTCGAGGAGTGTACAGAACAGCGGAGAACTCAGACATGGAAACAAGTATTTTGCATGACGGAGTGTGTGTACGCATGTATGTGTCCTGAAGCATCTGCTATAATATCTACCTCAGCAGGAAGTCACAAGATGAGTGGGCAATTGAAAATGAAGAAACAAATATATTTATTATTTAGAAACAGTGAAGGTGAAAGTGGCTGTCCTAGGAAGTGTAACTCAGAGATAGACCGTTTCATTTCTAAAATATCTTAGTACTATCTGATTTATTATCTTGATGAAAGTAAGTATTTAAAAATCAAAGATACGCTTTAAAAAACCACAGCTCACAAATATGCACGTTTCTGTCTTTTAGGAGCCATAAAAAGTGGGAGGAAAGAACAACTAAATGATTTGGAGAACCTAAGAAAGCTTTTTTTTTTTTTTTTGAGACAGAGTTTCGGTCTTGTCACCCAGGCTGGAGTGCAATGGTGCAATCTTGGCTCACTGCAACCTCCGCCTTCTGGGTTCAAGCGATTCTCCTGCCTCAGCCTCCCAAGTAGCTGGGATTACAGGCATACGCCACCATGCCCGGCTAATTTTTTGTATTTAGTAGAGACAGGATTTCACCATGTTGGTCAGGCTGGTCTGGGACCCCTGACCTCAGGTGAGCCACCCGCCTTGGTCCCCCAAAGTGCTGGGATTGCAGGCATGAGTCACCACACCCGGCCGAACCTAAGAAAGCTTTTAAGTATTGAAGGACAATTAAAAGAGGAGGGGGGAAAAACCCTTTAGGTTGGATGCAAGAAGATGTATCTTAGCTAATGCAACAGTTCGGTGGGACTGGAATGGGGATGGGTTAGGGACTTAGGGAGGGAGGCAGGACAGAAGGTCAGAGGGTAGAGAATGTCCAAATATGTCACATGCTCTGTCACAGAGTTTGAAATTTATCTCAGAGGCAAGAGAGAGCTATCAGATTAAACAGTTTTAAAAATGACTGGATATTTGCTTTGGGACAGACCGTAAGGTGACAATAAGGCCTTTCAGAGGGAAAGCTGAAAGGCAGAAGAAATTTCAGAGGTAGAACTCACAGCTCTTGGTGACTAACAGCTAAAATAATTTAAGGATGAGGAGAAATAATGTTCAAAAGTTACTGTCTGTAAATCTAAAACGTCTATTAAATGTTAAAAAAACAAAACATAACAAAATAACACCAAAACCGGCTCCGAGGATTCCAGTGGGAACAAGCAGGATCACAGATACGCTGTCCTGTCCAGGGAGGGAGCAGGGCAGAGAGGAAGAAAAAGGACTGACGGTAAAGCCTGAAAGGCATCCGTCCAGGCCCTGCCTGCTCCCACTCAGTGTGTGGTCCTCAGGGGTGAGGGGGAATGACTTCATCACCATCCAAGCCCTTACCTGCCACTTGGTGTATGGTATTCAAGGGTGAGGGCCAATGACTTAATCATGTTTAGTCTCGGTTTCCTCATTTGCAAAGGCTGATGCTATCAACCTTGCAGGTTATGGTATGAATCAGAGAATGTATATAAAGCACTTAAGGCTGGATGTAATCCCAGCACTTTGGGAAGCAGGCGGGCAGATCACCTGAGGTCAAGAGTTCGAGACCAGCTTGGCCAACATGGTGAAACGCTCTCTCTACTAAAAATACAAAAACTAGCTGGACATGGTGGCGCACGCCTGTAATCCCAGCTACTCTCCTGAGGCAGGAGAATCACTTGAACCCGGGAGGCGGAGGCTGCAGTGAGCTGAGATCACGCCACTGCACTCTAGCCTGGGCAACAGGTGAGACTCCGTCTCAAAATAAATAAATAAATAAAAACAAGGCACTTAAGAATGTATTGATATAGTAGCATTTATTTCTTTTTATTTTTATTTATTTATATATTTTTACTATAAATAGAGAGTTTATCTGGGCCAACCTTGAAGACGGCAACCCAGGAACATAGATTGAGGTTTCCAGAATCTACACTCCCAAGTAGCCTTTATTTAATATTACTGGAAGAGGAACGGATTTGAGGTAAGATGAGTTATAGACACGCTGAGTTTGATACATGGTGGGTTTCCTAAGTGAAGAGCTTCTCGGGATGTAACGTTGGTCTGGACAGAAAAAGTACTACACATAAGAAAAAAAGTTCATAAGCTGGACTTCACCAAAATAAAAAATTCCTGGTCTTCAAAAACTCAATTAATGGCTGGGAAAAATACTTGCATTTGCAAGTGATGAAGGAACGATGAGAAACTGCGGTACAGAGTGGAGGTAAGAGTCACGTAAGGGTCGGCCATCCTCTCTTCGGTTGTGCATACTTGGAACTTTTCATCGTGAAATATTAAAAGTTATTTAAAAATGGACAAAAGACTTGAACATAAAATTCACAAAAAGAAGTAAATGGCTAATAAGCACATGAAAAGCTGCTCAACATCATTGAAATATCCCTGCAGTCATCAGGGAAATAAAAATTAAACCTTTGTGGGGCTGAGCTGGAAGGATCACTGGAGTCCAGCCTGGGCAACACAGCAAGAATCTGTCTCTACAAACATAAAAAACATTAGCTGGGCATAGTGGTGCACCTGTAGCCCTAGCTATGTGGGTGGCTGAGGCGGAAGGATCACTTGATTGCACCAATTAAACCATTTCACATGTGCTAGAACAGGTAAAAAAAACCCACAAAAAGCAAAATAAGTGTTGGTGAGAATGAAGAACAACTGGACCTATCATAGACAAACGATGGTCCTATTACTTTCAATGACTGTCTGACACTTTTTTATAAGGTAAAAGCAATTCTACTCCCAGATATTTACTCAAGAGAAATGAAACATTTATCTATCTACAACAAGATTTACACAAGAATGTTCATGGCAGTCTTCCTTAGATAAAAAATCTAGAAATAAACCGAACGTCCACCACTGGAAGAATGAATGAGCAAATTGTTACATTCATAAAATTGAGTATCCGTCAGCAATTAAAAAAAAAAAACAAAAAAAAACCCCACAAAAAACGGCACCAAGCTGTGATATGCAGTTACACGGCAGAATCTCAAAACCACGTTGAGCAAAAGAAGCGAGGCACAAGAGAATACTGAATGATCCCATTTGTATGAAGTCCAAGAGCGAGCTCACCTACAGTGACAGAAGTCAGAATAGCGGCTGATCTGGGAGATGAGGGTGCCAACTCACTGGAAGTGGGCATGAGGGAACTTCTTGGGAAAATGGTGTGTATTTTGAGCAATGGTTGTATGAGTAAACACAACTGTCAAAACACATTGAAATTCTACCTAAATTATGCCTCATCAACAACCACCACTTGTCTGAGCTCAGGAAGGAGTTAAAAACTAGAAGTGAGGAAGCTGGAGCAAGGATGATGGTTAAGTTCAGAGCAGGGGTAAGCAGAGTCGCAGGTAAGCTCTCACCAGAGTAGAGGAAGAATGCAGAATGGGAAACACGGCACAGCAGGGCTGTGGGTAAAAAACACTTTGGGATGAGACACAGAAAGAGGTGCCCGTGTCTGAGGAGAAACTGTCAGGGAGATGAAAACGGCAGGATGGCTGGGTGCAGTGGCTCACGCCTGTAATCCCAGTCCTTTGGGAGGCCGAGGTGGGCGGATCACCTGAGGTCAGGAGTTCAAGACCAGCCTGACCAACATTGGGAAACCCCATCTCTACTAAAAATACAAAAATTAACCAGGCGTGGTGGTGCGTGCCTGTAATCCCAGCTACCAGTTACTCAGGAGGCTGGGGCAGGAGAATTGCTTGAATCTGGGAGGCAGAGGTTGCAGTGAGCTGAGATCGCGTCACTGCACTCCACCCTGGGCGACAGAGCAAGACTCCGTCTCAAAAAAAAAGAACAAGAAAATATCAGGATCGCCAGGGAGCAGGAGTTCATCAATGCTATGGAAGAGTGAGCAGAGGCTGGGTGTGCTGGCTCACATCTGTAATCCCAGCACTTTGGGAAGCCAAGATGGATCAATCGATTGAGCCCAAGAAGTTCGAAACTAGCCTGGGCAACATGGTGAAACCCCATCTCTACAAAAAATACAAAAATTAGTTAGGCATGGTGGCACACGCCTGTGGTTCCAGCTACTCGGGAGGCTGAGGTGGGAGGATCACTTGAGTGTAGGAGGCGGAGGCTACAGTGAGCTGAGATCGTGCCACTGCACTACAGCCTGGGTGACAGAGACCCCGTTTTAAAAAAATAAAATGGGCCCAGGTGCGGTGGCTCACGCCTGTAATCCCAGCACTTTGGGAGGCCAAGGCAGGCGGATAGCCTGAGGTTAGGAGTTCGAGACCATCCTGGCCAACACGTTGAAGCCCCGTCTCTACTAAAAATACAAAAATTAGCCAGGTGTGGTGGCATGTGCCTGTAATCCCAGCTACTCGGGAGGCTGAGACAGGAGAATCGCTTGATCCCAGGAGGTGGAGGTTGCAGTGAGCCAAGATTGCACCACTGCACTCCAGTCTAGGTGACAGAGCAAGAATCCATCTCAAAAAATAAAATAAAATGGGCCAGGTGCAGTGGCTCACACCTGTAATCCCAGCACTTTAGGAGGCTGAGGTGGGTGGATCACTTGAGGCTAGGAGTTTGAGACCAGCCTGGCCAACCTGGCAAAATCCCGTCTCTACTAATACAAAAATGAGCCAGCATGGTGGCGGGTGCCTGTATTTCCAGCTCCTCGGGAGGCCGAGGCAGGAGACTCGCTTGACCCTGGGAGGTGGAGGTTGCAGTGAGTCGAGACTGCACCACTGCATTCCAGCCTGGGTGACAGAGCTAGACTCCATCTCAAAAAATTTAATTAATTAATTAATTTAATTAAATAAAGAGCAAGGAGAAAGAGTCTGGCAAATTTGTCAGCTGAGAGGATGACTGAGATTCTATCTTCCTTCAGAATAAAATGTATAAAGACTATTTTCTTTTTTTTTTTTTTTTTTTAAGACGGGGTCTTGCTCTGTCGCCCAGGCTGGAGTGCAGTGGCCGGATCTCAGCTCACTGCAAGCTCCGCCTCCCGGGTTCACGCCATTCTCCTACCTCAGCCTCCCGAGTAGCTGGGACTACAGGCGCCAGTCACCTTGCCCAGCTACTTTTTTTGTATTTTTTTTAGTAGAGACGGGGTTTCACCGTGTTAGCCAGGATGGTCTTGATCTCCCGACCTCATGATCCGCCCGTCTCGGCCTCCCAAAGTGCTGGGATTACAGGCTTGAGCCACCGCGCCCGGCAAAAGACTATTTTCTATATATTTCCTGCTTTAACGTGAATTGTGCATCTACTATTATGTAATTTGCCAAGCTCTATAAACTATAACAAGCTGATGAGATAGACGCTCTTATTTTCTGAAATTTTTGGATAAGAAGACTAAAGTTCAAAGAATTTAAGTGAACTGTTTAAGGTCAGTCACATAGTTACATGACCGAACCAAGAAAGACAGATCTGTTCCTTTAATCACTCAACAAAGTATTTGCAGAACGTCTAGTACACGCCAGGTATGTGCTAGGAGCCAGGATCCGAAAACTACTTTGAATGCTTCTGCATTACTGAGTTTGATGAGAATCTAAAAGTAGTTGCTATATTTGGCAAGAAACAAAAGCACTTCACTGAGTAACGAGAGCCAGTGCGCAACAGACTGAAGTGAAAACGGGAGGCGAGAAAGAGAAACAGTGCGCAGAGTTTCAGAAGAAGAAATCTGGAGAGGACTTAAGAAAGGGAAACAGTGCGCACTCAGATTTTCAGAAGAAGAATCTAGAGAGGAGATATTGGGTCAGTAAAAGGTTTTTAAAGGATGGAGCTTTCAGCGCCTGTTTGCATGCTGGCGAGAATAACTCACTAGAAAAAAGAGATGGATGCTGCAGAATGGAGAAGAGATGATCAAAGGAGCTGCAGAGCTGAGGGGGATGGGATGGAGGCATCTCCATGCAGAGAGCAGAATAAGGACGGATCCAGCAGCACTGCTTCCAGGGCAGCCTGAGGTTGTGGCAAGGCACAAATGCCAAGTCTAGACAAGCGGTCTCCACAGGTGGCAGTGAAGACATCAGTCCTTGGCTCAGGTCAACCCAACAGCGAAAGGACGTGATTCTGACCGTAAGAACCTGGACCCTGTTGTGTAAGCCCTCCCACACACACTTAATGCCACCCCCTCAGGCCCATGGTGACACAAATGTAGAAGTGACACTCACATCATCCAACAATTTGCTTCCCTCTGGATCCACCTTAGAAAGTTCTCGAAATGCTTCATCCCCAACAAAGCAAATTTCATGTCCGTCCTACACCAATAAAGAGAATAGACACCTGCCAAAGACATCCTTGAAGAAACCCCTGGTCCAGCCTGCCCCCTGCCTGAGGAATACTTACAGGGTCAGCCAGAATGACCACTTGTACTGTTGCTTTCCCTGGGGTGTCCAGGCTCACTAGGGGAGTCAGAATCTTCTGGTTCTCCCTTTTCATCAAGTCTTCTAAGTCTGGCAACTTGAGGAAAACAAAGGGGCAACGTGAGCCAGGGGTCACACACTACTCAGGACACGGCCCTCGTCAGCCCTACAGGAGTATCAGACACCAGAAAGAACCAAGGCGCCGTGTGTTTGAATTTACTATCTCAGCTGCTCTTCAAACAACTGCTGACTTTGATACTAAAGCCACAGTCAAAAGGACCTCGAGAAGGGAAGGGCAAGGTTCTTAGCTGGGTTGAACCACCTAGTCACAGAGCTCAAACAATCGTATCAAGCATTACCTCTTTCTGGGGGCAAGAGAAGGCAATTCTTCCAAAAGCTGCTGCGTGCTCCACCGCACCCTTGACGCCCTGGAGCTCCAGCTTACACTGAAATAGGAAATGGGGTTATTTTTTGGAACAGGTTCTACATTACATGTACGTGGCAGAAAAATTCAAACAGTATATACAAAAGGAATAAAGTAAAAACTAAGGTTCTAGCCTACTCTCACCCCGGAGACAACTAGTAAGCAGTTTCCTGTGTATCCTTCTAGAAGCACTGCACGTGCACGCATCTATCTTTTTTTACACAAATGGTAGCATAATTTACAAATTATTCTGTTCCTTGTCTTTCTCCACTTAATGTCACCATATCGATACATAAAGATTTGCCTCAATCTCTTTGCTAGCTACGTGGTAATCCATTCCACGAATGAACCATAAATTACTGAAGTATGTCTCTAATCTATAGGACACTGAAATTCTTACGTGTTGTGATTACAAACAATGCTGCAACAGACAACCTTGCACACACTTCTGTGTGCCTCTGTGTGCGGAGTACCTCTGTAAATAATTCCTAGGAGTAGAATTGCAGGGTCAAAGGGCAAGAACTACATCATGCTCAAATGCTGGGTTATTAGCAAAAGAAGATGAAAAAGATCTTGTATTAAATCCATTCAAAGGGCCGGGCGCGGTGGCTCACACCTGTAATCCCAGCACTTTGGGAGGCTGAGGAGGGCGGATCACGAGGTCAGGAGATCGAGACCATCCTGGCTAACATGGTGAAACCCTGTCTCTACTAAAAATACAAAAAATTAGCCGGGCGTGGTGGTGGGCACCTGTAGTCCCAGCTACTCGGGAGGCTTAGGCAGGAGAATGGCGTGAACCTGGGAGGCGGAGCTTGCAGTGAGCCGAGATCGCGCCAGGTGACAGAGCGAGACTCCATCTCAAAAAAAAAAAAAAAAAATCCATTCAATCTCTTTGATTAAGCAATTCCACTTCTGAAGAGATATATCCCCAAATATAAACAAGGTAATATCTGGGTGGTGAGGTTATCACTTATTTTCATTTTCTGCTTATCTATATAAATATTGAATCACTGTGAAGAAACTATGGGAACAACCTTCATGTTAACCTCATTCATATAGGTTATAAGCCATTTATAAGCTTCATTTATAAGCCAAATTCAAAGTAACAGGTTAGTTATTCTTCTCCAAGATTGCTCACCTGGTTATCAGCATAGCCCAGCAAAGCCCTTTGCTTTTCTTCATCTTTTTCATAAATTTTCATTCCCAGTAGATCACACCAGTAGTTCAAGGACTTGTGAAGATCAGACACTGCTAGAGTTACTTTTAATACAGGATCTGTTGGGTGATAAAGCAGGAACAGACAGATCAATTTAATGGAATAAAACAGAAAGACCAAAACATGCTCATGAATACATACAAATTCAGCTTATGTTAAGAAAGGGATTTTAAGCCAGTATGAAGTCAGGTGCGGTGGCCCATGCCTGTAATCCCAGCACTTTGGAAGACTGAGGCAGGAGGACTGCACGAGCCTAGGAATTCAAGACCAGCCCAGGCAACACGGTGAGACCTCACCTGGACGAAAAATTTTTAAAAACTGGCTGGGCGCAGTGGCTCAGCTCACGCCTGTAATCCCAGCACTTTGGGAGGCAGAGGCAGGTGGATCCCCTGAGGTCAGGAGTTCGAGACCAGCCTGGCCAACATGGCGAAACCCTGTCTCTACTGAAAATACAAAAAAAAAATTAGCTGGGTGTGGTGGCGGGTGCCTGTAATCCCACCTGCTTGGGAGGCTGAGACAGGAGAATCGCTCCAACCTGGGAGGCAGAGGTTGCAGTGAGCCGAGATGGCACCACTACACTCTAGTCTGGGAGACAAGAGCAAAATTCCGTCTCAAAAAAAAAAAAAAAAAAAAAATTAGGCTTGGTGGCTCATGTGTGTATTCCCAGCCACTTGAGAGGCTGAAGCAGGAGGATCGCTTGAGTGCAGGAGGTCGAGGCTGCAGTGAGCCAAGACTGCACTACTGCACTCCAGCCTGGGCGACAGAGTGAGATCCTGTCTCCAAAAACAAAAAAAAAAGACAGTATGAAAATCCTAATTATTCAATGGATGGCACTAAGAAGACTGGCCAATCATTTGGTAAGAAAAACTTACATCTTTGAAATAAATGACAAAATACATTCCTGATGGGTTAAAAAAATAAGTTTAAAAAACAAAATCATGAAAATACTAGATATAGACGATTATTTATACAATTTTGAGTAGAGGAAGATTTTTCTTTTCTTTTTTTTTTTTTTTCTGAGACGGAGTCTTGCTCTGTGCCCCAGGCTGGAGTGCAGTGGCGCGATCTCGGCTCACTGCAAGCTCCGCCCCCCCGGGTTCACGCCATTCTCCTGCCTCAGCCTCCCAAGTAGCTGGGACTACAGGCGCCCACCACCTCGCCCGGCTAATTTTCTTGTATTTTTAGTAGAGACGGGGTTTCACCGTGTTAGCCAGGATGGTCTCGATCTCCTGACCTCGTGATCCGCCCGTCTCGGCCTCCCAAAGTGCTGGGATTACAGGCTTGAGCCACCGCGCCCGGCCAGGAAGATTTTTCTTTAAACCTGACACCAAAGATAGAAAAACTATGAAGAAAAAAATTCTGCTACGCAAATTACACAAAATGGAAAACTAGACAACAAACAAAGAATTACAATCAAAACCAGAGTATACAACACAGTAGGGGGAAAAACTGCAATACATTGGACAAAAAGTCCTTACTATGTAAATCACCTGTAAATATTAATAGGAAAAGAATGAACATGCTAGAAAAATAGGCAAAAGGCACAAAGCAATAATCCACAGAAGAAGGAATTAGAATGGTCAATTAACATATGAAAAAAATTCAACCTGACCCCCCTAAAAAACAAAGAAATTAGAATTCACATAAAATCTTTTGTTATCTAATGTACAAATAACGTTAAAAGTCGGCAGTGTTAACTCTATTAGTGTAGAGGGGAAAATCACAATCTTACAATACTAGTAAAGTGTAAATTAGTACATTTCTGGGCAATAATTTGACAGACTGTACCAAGAGCTTTAAAAAATGTTCATTGCTTTTGAAAGAACAAGTCAATTTTCAGCCACTCAAAAGGTAATTGTGGATGTATGACGGGCTTTTACCCCAAAGACATTCATCAGTGTTGCTTAGAACGACAAAACACTAGGAACGACATAAATATCCAACAACAGAGAATGGTTTATCTTCCTACAATGTAATAATACAATGGAATTCCTATAAAAGGATATGAAGAAATGTATACACTTAATTATATATATGTATTTTTGACGAAAGATTGGAAAGATATACTCTAAAACGTCAGCAGTGGTTCTCTCTGGATATATGGGTGTGTGTGTTTTTTTCGGCTTATCTGCTTGTTGAAAGAAGAAACTTGATTATTTTGTAAAAAGAATAAAAGTCATATTGAAACACCTACTGTTATTGGAAACTTTTCACATTTAAAGTGACTTTCTAAAGAGCTGTTCCACGTCTCCATCTGACTACGATACATTCATTACATTTTTCTTTCGTTTTTCACTTCCTTAGTCCTGTTTGTTAGAACAGCAATACTGTGACTAAGACGCTGTTTCTCACAAGTGCCTCCGCCTGGCAGGCTCCATTTTTGTCCTTTCCATTTACTTCAAAATCAACAAATCCCAGTTGACTTGGAGCCTGAAGGGACGCAGGACAGGAAGTTAACAAGTGGATGAAGCTGCACAGAAGTAATTCAGAGGAAAGATGAATGCCAGCCAGACAGAAGGTCTGACCACAACCAACCAGAAACGCCCAAAGGGATTTCCATTCCAAAGGACAAAAGCATCTTAGCACTGTGGAGCTCTCTATTATTTTAAGTACTGACATATCACTAAGGCTGGAGAAAAAAAATGGATGGTGGAGCCAGTTGCAAGAGTTAAGTTTTAAAGTCAGCAAAGGATCAATCACCTATCAACAAAAAAACACCATAAACACCCTTTAAATCACCAGTGAAGTAGAGAAACACCATCTCTTTACGAGTCTCACGCAGCCAAGTCTAGCCTCCCACACTGAACGGACTGATCTTTCTTTTGCTGAGCACCAGATGATAAACAAGGAGCATTCAACATCCTACGCAGACTCAGCAGGGGGGCACTGGGGACAGGAGGCCGACCAGTGGAAGAAGAATTTCCAGGACTCCTTTCTAAGGCCCACTTGCGGTCATACGTTCACCAAGTGAGACAGTGGGCACAAGTGCCTTTGCCATTCACCAGCGTTTTCCCCGTTTTTGCTTTTGTTTTGGCAGGGCAGGTAGGTGAATTTGCAGGCATTAAATACAAAATGAAACACTGATGAGGCTGTCTCTGCAGCCAACAAAACAAACCCTGCAAAGTTTCCTTCTTGTTCTGTGTGGCAGTCAGCGAGGGGGCTCCTCACTTCCACGCCATCCCTTGCCGAGTACCGACCCTAAAGTTTGGGACCTCGGCTCCAGAGGCTAAATGGTTTGGGGATGATCCTATTTCTCTTGCCAGTGATTGGTTTCAGAACAGGCATAGTATATCAGATCTGACCAGGAAGTTTGCTGGAAGATTCTAGGAAAGTTTTTCTTCTGCTCTTAAAAAGAAAGCAAGCCAGACGCGGTGGCTCACGCCTGTAATCCCAGCACTTTGGGAGGCTGAGGCGGGCGGATCACGAGGTCAGGAGATTGAGAGTATCCTGGCCAACACGGTGAAACCCCGTCTCTACTAAAAATACAAAAAATTAGCCGGGCGTGGTGGTGAGTGCCTGTAGTCCCAGCTACTCGGGAGGCTGAGGCAGGAGAATCACTTGAACCTGGGAGGCGGAGGTTGCAGTGAGCCGAGATTGCACCACTGCACTCCAGCCTGGGAGACAGAGCAAGACTCCATCTCAAAAAAAAAAAAAAAAAGAAGAAAGCAAAAAGGGCCGGGCATGGTGGCTCATGCCTGTCACCCCAACATTTTAGGAAGCTGAGGCGGACGGATCAAGTGAGGTCAGAAGTTCGAGACCAGCCTGGTCAACATGGTGAAACCTTGTCTCTACTAAAAATACAAAAATTAGCTAGGCGTGGTGGCGTTTGTCTGTAATCTCAGCTACTGGAAAGGCTGAGGCAGGAGAATTGCTTGAACCTGGGAGGTGGAGGTTGCAGTGAGCCGAGATTGTGCCACTGCACTCCAGCCTGGGCGCTGGGCGACAGAGCAAGATTCTGTCTCAAAAAATAAATAATTTTTAAAAAGTAATAAAAATACAAAAAAAAAAAAAAAAAAAGCTGGGCGTAGTGACAGGCGCCTGTAATCCCAGCTACTTGGGAGGCTGAGGAAGGAGAATTGCTTGAACCCAGAGGGCAGAGGTTGCAGTGGGCAGAGATCATGCCACTGCACTCCAGCCAGAGTGACAGAGTCTCAAAAAAAAAAAAAAAAAAAAGCAAAAAGAAGTCAGCATCTCTTCTCCTACCAGATAGGCATGTGGGAGCATGCGGCCCTGCCTGCTCCTGGCAACCCTCCTGCAACCTTGAGGGGACCAGCTCTAGGAGAGGCACCTGCAGAGAACAACAGAACGTAGAAAGAGAAAAATGTGGCGAGCTGGCGAATCATCTAACCTTGAAATCTTCCCCAACTATAGAACGCCTGCTCTGTGAGCTAAAACATTCCATAACTGTTCAATGTAGTTGGGTTTTCTGTTATTTACAGATGAAAGACTCACAAATCAATAAATTACCAGTAGAACAGGACCAGTCTAGATCCCCTATTGCTATGTATTAAAGTTCTGATATAAGAATATAATTTCGGCCGGGCGCGGTGGCTCAAGCCTGTAATCCCAGCACTTTGGGAGGCCGAGACGGGCGGATCACGAGGTCAGGAGATCGAGACCATCCTGGCTAACATGGTGAAACCCCGTCTCTATTAAGAAATACAAAAAACTAGCCGGGCGAGGTGGCGGGCGTCTGTAGTCCCAGCTACTCGGGAGGCTGAGGCCGGAGAATGGCGTGAACCCGGGAGGCGGAGCTTGCAGTGAGCTGAGATCCGGCCACTGCACTCCAGCCGGGGCAAAGCGAGACTCCCGCCCTAAAAAAAAAAAAAAAAAAAAAGAGAATATAATTTCTCCGGTAACAGGTAAAAGCATTGGCTGGGGAAGACACGTCACGTGAACACAGAAAAAAGACAGGCGGCCCTCACTCTCCTTTCCTCAAAGATGCCTTTAGACAGAGGCTTTTTCTGGTTTGGTATAATTACCTGACTGAGGCAGACTGCGATTCTGCAAATAGAACTTATATCCTCCTGGGGCCTCGGTTTCAAAAACACCTTCTGCGACTTCCGTCAGGGGCCACTCCAGCTTCCTGGCGTTGCTGACAGCCTGGCTAGAAGCGAGCGTGATTCCCTAAAACAAACCACAGTACATCCAAGTACATGATCACAACAGATACTTTACAGAACAAGACAATGAGCCCAACCCCTACTGCCTACTGCCTTTAGGTAAAATCACCTAAGATTAACTGGCATCCAACATTTTATTCTAGTGATTTAAAAACAGGTTTTCAATGTTTTATCCCACAAACATTCAGCTCTTCATGAATAATAAGACAGAAATTGAAACGCCAGTGAAGTCGGATTCATTTAACAACAAAGATAACCTCTTCTAATTCTAAAGATCTAGCCAGAGAAATCTTGATGCTACCTGGTCTGCCAGCTAGCTACCTATTTAAGGTGAACTGTTCTTGCTTTTTTAACAAACAAACAAACAAAACAAAAATAAGCAAACTATCAAGGTTTCCTTACATTTAATCAAAGTGTCTAGAAATGGACACCTATGCTTTCTGATAAGACCAGCTTTGTTTCTAGCTTCGATTATTATAATGGCCTCTCTGCCTCCAGTCTTGTAAATCCATTATCCACTCCGCAGCCAAAGTAAACTTTCCAAAATGCATCCTACAGTCCACCCCCAGACAGCAGCCAGCCTTGTTTTCCCTTTGCTCAAAGTCCTCCAATGGCTCATTTCTCTCGGATGACTTATGGTCTAGGAGGCCCCCTACAGTCTTACCCCATGGCACTGCTGACCCCATTCTTACCACGTTCCCTCTCATTCTCTATTCCAGCCACACTGGCTTCCTTACACCTCCTTGAACACTCCAGATGTTACCTGAGGGCTCTTGCATAGGCTATTCTCTGCCTGGAATGCTCGTCCCCAGATACCCACATGGCTAACTCCTTGACCTCTTTTGAGCCTCTGCTCAAATGTTATCTCTTCACTCACACACACCCTCAACACCCTACTCAAATTTACAACCAGCTACCTACCCCCAGCCAAAAATCCACTAGAAAAAAACAGTATTTACCATAAAGTCATTGCCAAGCTTGTAGTCGCCGATGCCGTAATTGTAAGTCAGTTCTGCAACAAAATGATCGTCCTCAGGCCCAAATCCCACCATTGTTTTACTCCATTTCCCATCATAAGGCCTAGAAAATAAAAGTAAATGAACTCAGTGACCATAGACAAATCGGCCTCAGGCCACCCCCAGAGAACTACTGGGCACAGAGACATGAGCAGTCCTGTCTGGTCCTAAAAGTTCTCTTAAGGATGAGATGACTTCAGATGGTGCAGAAAGCAGCTGTGGGTAGTGCTCATGGGACCCTACTACAAGCTCCTAAGACTGTCTATTCAGCATCTACTTGAAGGAAAGATTTGTTCATCTTTTCTGTAAAGCAAGGAACAGAATCCTAAAGACAGTTCTCCAACTGACCTGTTATTTCCTTGACTATCAATCAACAAGTATGGACTTGGACTGTTCCAACTTGTCATGGTACTAAGATTAAGAGATGGCCGGGCGCAGTGGCTCAGGCCTGTAATCCCAGCACTTTGGGAGGCCGAGGCAGGAGGATCACCTGAGGTCAGGAGTTCAAGAGCAGCCTGGCCAATGTGGTGAAACCCCGTCTCTACTAAAAATACAAAAATTAGCTGGGTATAGTGGCACGTGCCTGCAGTCCCACGTACTAGGGAGGCTGAGGGAGGAGAACTGCTTGAACCCGGGAGACAGCGGTTGCAGTGAGCCAGGATAATGACCCTGTACTCTCACCTGGGTGACGGAGTAAGACTGTCTCAAAAAAAACAAAGACATTAGAAGCTGCTAATTTCTAATGTATGTATTTGCATTTGTGGCATAATATGCAACATTTCTGGTCACTGTCCCCTGTTCCTCTGGGATTTCCTGACGGGAACATCTGTTGTTATTCACAATAAGCCCCTGTCGGTCACACCCGAGTCTATGCTAATGAGGAGACTTAGAGTGGGGCCTCTACATAGACTCAGGATGGGGCTGGTCACCAGAAAGACAAATGATTAGAGGACTGGAACTTTCAGTCCCACCCACCAACCTCTGGGAAGGAAAGGGATGGAGACTGGGCTCTATTAGGCTTGAACAACGAGACTTGATGAGCTTCTGGGATGCTGAACGCATGCAGGTGCTGGATTGGAACCTGCCCCAGAACAGCATGGAAGTTCTGCTGCCACTCCCCATGCCCTGCCCTATGTATCTCTTCTGTCCAGCCGTTTCTAACTCGTACCCTTTATAATAAACCAGTAAATGCAAGTGTTTCCAGCGTTTCCCTTCGTTCCACGGGCCACTGCAGTAGATTATCAAACCTGAGGAAGCAGGAGCGGAAAGCCCTGACTTGTAGCTGGTCATCAGAAATCCTGGAGGTCCAGACTGTGACCGGCACTTGACGTGGCGGAAATCTTCTGGGACTGAGCCCTTAACTTGTGGGATCTGACATTAACTCCAGGTAGAGTCAGAATCGGATTAAATAACAGGACAGCCGGCTGGTATCAGAGATCTGGAGAACTGCTTCACGTGCCACAAGTGTTGTATGAGAGTGCAGAGAAAACAGAGTATGTGTTCCCGACATTCCTGAAGTCGCCTCTGCAATTTACTGCCTCCTGAATTAATTCCACTGCTTTATACTCACTATGAGGGTGCAGAGAAAACAGAGTATGTGTTCCTGACATTCCTGAAGTCGCCTCTGCAATTTACTGCCTCCTGAATTAATTCCACTGCTTTATACTCACTTTGAGAAACTGTCTTCTGTTAACCCGGTGTAGTCAGAGCCTAAAGGAGATTTTAAGAAACAAGGTATCATACCCATTGCAGGCGGCTTTGCAGCCTTCTTCAAATTCCTCATGTCGCAGAACCTGGTGTGAGATTTAGAATAAATTGTGAAGTGTTACTAGTATTGTTCACAGCATCTTTAGCACAAACTAAAATGTCAAAACACAGATATTATCATTTGTAAGCTTTACTTGTAAAAGAACAAAAGCAAATGAGCTTTATACTTCTCCCAGGATAGAAGCAGTAGAAGCAAGAACAGTTTGACATCAAGGGTCGGGCTACCAAATCAGTTGTGAAATCTATTTAGATTGGTAAGCAGTGCTATGCAGTGGGAAAGTGCAGCCTTCAGCATTAAAGAAGTCTGATTTGGACCGGGCACAGTGGCTTACATCTGTAATACCAGCACTTTGGGAGATCAAGGCAGGTGGATCGCCTGAGGTCAGGAGTTCAAGATCAACCTGGCAAACATGGTGAAACCCCATCTCAACTGAAAATACAAAAATTAGCCAGGCGAGGTGGCACGTGCCTGTGATCCCAGCTATTCAGGAGGCTGAGGCAGGAGAATCACTTGGACCCGTGAGACGGAGGTTGCAGTGAGCAGAGATCACGCCACTGCACTCCAGCCTGGGTGATGAACAAAACTCCATTTCAAAATGAATTTAAAAAAAGGACGGGCTCTGTGGCTCATGCCTGTCATCCCAGCACTTTGGGAGGCTGAGGTGGGCAGATCACCTGAGGTCGGGAGTTCGAGACCAGCTTGGCCAACACAGTGAAACCCCGTCTCTACTAAAAATACAAAATTAGCCAG
This sequence comes from Papio anubis, assembly GCF_008728515.1. Classification (NCBI taxonomy): domain Eukaryota; kingdom Metazoa; phylum Chordata; class Mammalia; order Primates; family Cercopithecidae; genus Papio; species Papio anubis. The sequence goes on from NC_044992.1 coordinate 541,575, forward strand.
GCGTGGTCATGGCTGTTTGTAATCCCAGCTACTCAGGAGGCTCAGGTAGAAGAATTGTTTGAACACGGGAGGCAGAGGTTGCAGTGAGCTGAGACTGCACCATTACACTCCAGCCTGGGTGACAAGAGCAAAACTCAATCTCAAAAAAAAAAAGCAAAGAGTCTGATTTGGAATTCCGTCATTTAGTAGTTGTGTAACTCTGAGCAAGTTAGAATCTGAGTCTCAGTCTCCTAACATGTGATGGGAATGGAAGTTATTAAAGCATCTCACAGAACCCTGCACACAGCAGGCTCTCGATGTGTTAGCTTTAGTCTTCCTTTTTGATTTCCACAGCTCCTGCCAGTTCAAGTTCCCAATGCTCTGCTCAGACTATTAAAAATCATCCTTATTGATTTCCTTCCTTAATACCACCATAAAAGTACACACCTAAAGCACACAGCTCTGATCCCATCACTGCCCTGTTTAAGAACGTAAGTGAGCTCCCTTCTTACTGCAGCATAAAATCCAAATTCTTTAGCATAGCATTCAAGATATTTTTAGAAGCAATGCCGACCTGTCCATCCTGATATCCCATCTCCTCAACTTCAACTAAGCAACCTCAACTAAAGGCACATAAAACCAGTGGCTTCGCAAACATGTAACATCACTGCACTGGCTCTTTAGTGTTACTATGTAGCTCCCCCTCTAATCTATCTGTGGATATCCCAACTTTAGAAGTCAACTCGAATCCTGGCTAACACGGTGAAACCCCGTCTCTACTAAAAATACAAAAAAAAAAAAAAAAAAATGAGCCGGGAGTGGTGGCGGCCGCCTGTGGTCCCACCTACTGGGGAGGCTGAGGCAGGAGAATGGCATGAACTCCGGAGGCGGAGATCGTGCCACTACACTCCAGCCTGGGTGGCAGAGCGAGACTCTGTCTCAAAAAAAAAAAGTCAACTCAAATACAAGGTCTACAGGAATTATTTCCTCATCACCCAGGTTGGAAAAACCTCTCCTTTTGTATTTTCATAATAGTTGCTAATACTTACATAATGTACTATCATCTATATGTTAAATACTATACATATAATAAGGTGTTTAATCTTTTTTTTTGAGAGGGAGTTTTGCTTTTGCCGCCCAGGCTGGAATACAATGGCGCGATCTCGGCTCACTGCAACCTCTGCCTCCCAGGTACAAGCAATTCTCCTGCCTCAGCCTCCTGAGTAGCTGGGATTACAGGTGTGCGCCACCATGCCCGGGTAATTTTTGTATTTTTAGTAGAGACGAGGTTTCACCATGTTGGCCAGGCTGGTGTCCAACTCCTGACCTCCAGCGATCCGCGTCTCGGCCTCCCAAAGTGCTGGGATTACAGGTGTGAGGCACCGCGCCCGGCACATGTTTAGTCTTTACAGCAACCTTTTGATCAACGAAGAAATACTAACAAGGGACAGCTCTGTGGTTTCTGCTATCGAAAGTTTTGTGGTTTTTCACTATCAAATTCTGACTTCCATTACCATCACCTAGGTACATATCCAGTTCCAACTCCCACCCCAACCCAGGCCATGAGCTCTAATGGAGGATTATCCATTAGGGTCATTTGAACCTTTGTTGCCAAAACTCAATGTAGTACCCTAAAAATAGCAGATTTTTTTTTTTTTTTTTTTTTTTTTTTTTTTTGAGACGGAGTCTCGCTCTGTCGCCCAGGCTGGAGTGCAGTGGCGCGATCTTGGCTCACTGCAAGCTCCGTCTCCCGGGTTCACGCCATTCTCCTGCCTCAGCCTCCCAAGTAGCTGGAACTACAGGCGCCCGCCACCACGCCCGGCTAATGTTTTGTATTTTTAGTAGAGACGGGGTTTCACCGTGTTAGCCAGGATGGTCTCGATCTCCTGACCTCGTGATCCACCCGCCTCAGCCTCCCAAAGTGCTGGGATTACAGGCGTGAGCCACCGCGCCCGGCAAAACAGCAGATATTTTAAAAATGATCTGACGAATTCAGACCCCCCCCCCCACCGCACCGTCTCCACACTAAACCGCGCTCTTGCACCTTTCAAGTCTTCCTTACTGGTGTGCTCCCTACCTCCCCGATTTATCGAAGGAGGTCCCCCAAACCCCGTTCCCCAACCGAGTCCTGCAGTGACAGCTTCTCAGGACCGGAGAGAGACTGCTTCTGGGTGCTGTTGCAAAGGGAATGGGTTGCGAGTTGGAGCCCATGTTCAGAGAGACTGAGTACGCGAGTGGAACCATTCCGACCAGCCCTGACAGAAGCAGAGCTCTGAATATGCTGGTTTTACCTACATCAAAGGCTCCAAACCGGAAGAGACAAATATTAACTGGAAAGCATTATATGACATTTTGTGTATTTACCGTCTTTTCCGGTAGACAGTAAGCTCCACAAGGGCGGGGCTCAATAAACATCTACGAGTGACTTAAACGAAAGGACGTGCTGGGCACACCTAACACGATTAGGCCCCTCTCCAAGGCCTATGATCCCCACCGGCAACTCGCCGCTCCCGAAGCTGAACTCCGCGCCGGGCCTAAGGTCGGGCACCCTCCGGCTGAGGTTCACGACACACCCATCTTCCCCTCCCTCCGCCAGGGCCGGCTCGGCCGCCCGTTCCCGCCTCGCGCGCCAGCCCCAGTCGAACCCGGCCTGCACCTTCATCCCCAGGACGTCCCGATAGAAACGCGCCGTCTGGAAGCGGTTTCCCACTTTGAACACGAAGTGCAGAGCTCTGCGAGCAGCCATGACTCCCGCGCACGCAGCCGTCACGCGCACGGTACCGCCCAGCCCACGACGGGCGCCCCGGGCCGTGACGTCACTGGCCGCCGACGGCGCGCCTTGGTGACGCAGCCCGGGTCTCAGGGAAGATGGCGGCGCTGGTGAGACCCGCGAGGTTTGTCGTGCGGCCGCTGCTGCAGGTGGTGCAGGCTTGGGACCGTGACGCGAGGCGCTGGGTCCGGGCGCTGCGGCGGAGCCCAGTGAAAGTGGTGTTTCCTTCCGGAGAGGTGGTGGAACGGAAGCGCGCTCCCGGGAAGCAGCCCCGCAAGGCAGCATCTGAGGCCAGTGCCGAGGAGCAGCGAGAGAAACCACCGCTTGAGGAGTCCCCATCCCACGCTCCCAGCACCTGGGAAGAGTCTGGGCTTCGCTACGATAAAGCTTATCCCGGGGACAGGAGGCTGAGGTGATGTGGGTCTTGAGGCCTGTCGAATGTTCTCGTTTCCCTTCCCGCCTCACAGCGGAGCCTTAACCTCCTTCTCCCGACGGAGGACTTCTTCCAGTACAGCCCGCTGGCTTTTGTATTATGCACAGAGGGCCGACTACGTGTCTTTGGAATTAGCTTCTGTTTCCCCTCAGCTCTTTGTTGTTGTTTTTGTTTCACCATGTTGGTCAGCCTGGTCTCGAACTCCTGACCTCAGGTGATCCGCCCGCCTCGGCCTCCCAAAGTGCTGGAATGACAGGTGTAAGCCGCCGCGCCCGGCCCTCTCCTTAGCTTTCTTTATTTCTGTTACAACTAAGCGTGTCTCAGTAACAAGGATGTTGATAGTTACCTGTTTTTTTTATTTCCATCTACAGCAGTGTAATGACAATAGTAAAGTCCAGGCCGTTTCGGGAAAAACAAGGGAAGATCCTGCTGGAAGGTCGCAGGCTCATTACAGACGCTCTCAAGGCTGGAGCTGTGCCAAAAATGTTCTTCTTTAGCCGTCTGGAATACCTAAAGGAGCTGCCAGTCGATAAGCTGAAAGGTGTCAGCCTCATTAAGGTGAAATTTGAGGATATCAAGGATTGGTCCGACCTCGTAACGCCACAAGGAATAATGGGTCAGTGATTATTACACAGTGTATCTTTTTTTTTTTTGTCTTGCTCTGTCACCCAGGCTGGAGTGCAATGGCGCGATCTCGGCCCACTGCAACCTTCGCCTCTCAGGTTCAAGGGATTCTCCTGCCTCAGCCTCCCGAGTAGCTGAGACTACGGGCATGCACCACCACGCCTGGCTAATTTTTGTATTTTTAGTAGAGATGGGGTTTCACCATGTTGACCAGGCTGGTGTCGAACTCCTGACCTCAGGTGATCCTCCTGCCTCTGCCTCCTAAAGTGCTGGCATTAAAGCATGAGCCACTGTGCCCAGCCTTACGCAGTGTATCTTAAGGTGTGGAGACCTAGGATTAATTTCTCATACTTGTCTTAGGACAGCAGATTTCATTGAAATGAAATTCAAAATGTTACAATTAGAAAAACATAATTCTCAAACCTGTGTATCTTAGAATATTTTCAATGGAAATTGAAACCCGTTTTTCACTATCATTTGTGTTGTGGGTCTTTATAATCTCTAGGAAGAACCACTATTCCTCAAACCTTGTATTTTTTAGATTACGTCTTCAACTTTTTATGTCAGATTAAAACTTAAGAAAATGTTTACTAAAAGAGTTAGCCCTTCATTTCCGCAAAAACTCTGCTGATGTGGTGATAACTGTTAATAAATTCCTTATTCTAGAAGCAGATCTAAGAAGTGAGGTATAAGCCATAATATACTGCCCTGTTAAGCCCAATAAACGGAGAACCTTGTCTTCTAGTCTGTTTCTTCATTTGGCTGAATCTAACTTAACCTTATCTAATGTCGATTAGCAATTACAAAGTCTTTGGTCTTAATATGAGAAGATAAGTTTTTCATACGTTTTTGACATTGGAGTTTTATTTAAGATATGAAAACTGAACCCTTGAACTGTTGGGAGAGGAGATTCTGGGGGACCGTCTCTTGTTTCTGTAATCCAGTGAGTCACAGGGATCTGTGCCTCTACAATCAGAACTCTTAGATCCTAGGATGGGGACTTGGATTACTAAAGGACCTGGAATTACTCATGCTAAGTAACCATATTCTCACTAGATACAGCCCTCTAATCCACACTCGATGCTTCAGTGAACATGTCATTCATTTTTACTGAGCTTTTCACTTTGGGCACGTGTGCTAACAGTGGCCATCCCATCTTGAACTTCATCATTATACCTGCTTTCATCATTTCCTGGCTTTATAATTTTTACATTATTTAGCTTATCCTTATGTTACTGTATTTTAGATTTGAGGGCAAGGAATAAGGGAGAAATGGATAGGAACTGGCAGCACCTGTCAAGCTTTAGACAGACACTCTCCAGAATCCAGTGACGTAAGTAGGGTCTCTGTATGGTGGGTTCCTATCACCACAGACATTCAAGTAGACGTAAAGGACTTCTAAGATCCCCTGCCCTACCGAATGGCTTGTGGCCATCTGTGACTCGGAAGTGGAGGCTGTCTCACAGCACACAGACGCCTAATACCCTTCCATTGCCTTCAGTGGTGGGTAGGCTTTTTACCTGCACTGTCTTTAGAAAGAATCCTAAATCTTTGATTGTATCATTACAAGTACTATTGATTGTTTCAGTACAAGTACTAGTTCATTCATCTCCTGACTTCAGTCAGTAGCCCATTTATTGGAGCAATTATATATGACAAAATACTAGTAAGATTCAAAAAAATCTGTACAGTCCCTTGGGAGCAGACTACAAAGGGTTTGAATATTTGATAATTATACATAAAGAGTTCAAGGTAGTGCTTGGCCTAAAAAAAAATGTTTACTAAAAGATTTATCTTTTACTAAATGTTTACTAAAAGGTTATCATTATCACCTCTACCAGGAAACATGGTGATTCAAAAAGAAACTTGTGGATATGTGATACATCCATGTGAATAACTTCGTCTATACCACAGAAATCTCATGTGCTCTAAAGCCATTTTTAATATTGTTGTTAGCCTTTTTCCAGTTTTTCTCTTTTCCCATAAATTCTTTCCATAAAACTTTAGAGATTATTACAATGTAGAGATTATAATGCAGATTAGATAATGTAGATTATTATATAATGTATATATAATTTTATAATATAGAGATTAAATAGAGAATTTTCCACTAAGAAGGCCACTTGGGGTTTTCATTTTCCCAGATAGTCCCAGACTCCATTTTACTCTTTTGTATCAGACTGAGGACAGAGAGGTCACGGGTAAGTGGCTATACCCATTCTAAAGCTCCCAGGCTTCTGTACCTCCAGTGTGAGGCCTTACAAGTGACTCAAGCGTTCACTGCACCCACAGCCCCTTTGTTTTGCAGAGTATGTCCCTAAGACAGTGCTTCCGAGCCAGTGTATTTGAAAAAGGGGTCGTTACTTTGATGTGTTCAAGTTTTGAAATTCAGATTTTTTCCTAGGAATGTACTTTTAATTTTAAAATGTGTGATAAAGGTCGGATAAATCAGAGTATAGCAGGTTAATAATTGTTTTTTAAATATTTAAGTTAAACCTACAAGCTGTTTCTTAAAAGCCTACCTGGTAGGAAGGAAGATGGGCACAGGTTATAGAAACAAGACAGTTAAGGGAGCACAGGAACTCACTGAAGAAGGTCGCAATCGGTCAGTAAGGTGTTTAGCTTCTCTAGTAATCAGGGAAAAGGCAAGTTAAAATAATGGCATGCCATTTTTTCTGTCACACTGGGAAAAATGGAAACAAGTGATAGACCCTCTGTTGAGAAGGGTTTGGGCTGGAAAACAGGTTTTGTTTTGTTTTTTGTTTTTGTATTTTTATTAGAGACGGGGTTTCACCATGTTGTTCAGGCTGGTCTCAAATTCCTGACCTTGTGATCCGCCCACCTCAGCTTCCCAAAGGCTGGGATTTTAGGCGTGAGCCACCGCGCCCGGCCAGAAGCAGATATTTATGGGTTCCTGATGTGAATAAACAGAAAGAGCCCGTGTGAACGTTCAGACACACATCATTTGTCCATTTCACTCAAGGTATTTATGCTAGAGAAATCTTTAGACACATGGACAGACAGTCCTACGGGGATACCCATTGCAGTATTATTTGTAACAGAAAAATTCAAATAATTTAACAGTCCATAGGGGAAGAGCAAAATGAACTGAGGTACATTCATACTACAAAACAGGCCGGGCGCGGTGGCTCACCCTGTCATCCCAGCAGTTCAGGAGGCTGAGGCGGGCGGATCACCTGAGGTCAGGAGTTTGAGACCAGCCTGGCCAACATGGCGAAACCCCGTCTGTATTAAAAATACAAAAAATCAGCCGGGTGTGGTTGCGGGTCCCTGTAATCCAGCTACTTGGGAGGCTGAGAGGCAGGAGAATTGCTTAAACCCGGGAGGCACAGGTTGCAGTGAACCAACATTACACCATTGTACTCCAGCCTGGGCGACAGAGTGAGAGAATGAGACTCTGTCTCAAAAAAAAAAAAATGGCCTACAGCAGTTAAAGGAAAAAAGTAGAGTCAAACAATACTGACGTGGTAAGTTCAAGATATGTTGTTACATAAAATAGGTTACAGAATAATACAGAGTATGACACCTAATGTAAAAGAAATACATTTATATATGGACAGGTGTGTGTATATATAGGTAGATTCATAGAACAAGTTCTAAAAGGATACACTGCAGAACAGTTGAGGGGAGGAGAGTGGTAATGGTAGAATTTTATGTTGTTTGAATTTGGCCAATCAGAATGTATTTTTTTTTTTTTTTTTTTAATAGAGGGAGTCTCACCGTGTTGCCCTCAGCCTCCCAAGGAGCTGGGACTAGAGGCACGCGCCACCACGCTCGGCTAATCTTTGTATTTTTATTAGAGACGAGGTTTTGCCATGTTGGCCAGGCTGGTCTCGAACTCCTGACCTCAGGGGATCCACCTGCCTTGGCCTCCCAAAGTGTTGGGATTACAGGCGTGAGCCACTGCACCTGGCCCGTATTCATGTATTTTTATGTAACTAAGACCATATAAAGATTGATAAGTAAATGAAAAGTCAGACTATTCCCCGTGCCCACACCAGGACCATGTTAAGATGGCATCTGTTTTGTCTCCTCAGGGATTTTTGCCAAGCCGGACCATGTTAAGATGGCATATCCAAAGACTCAGCTTCAGCATTCACTGCCTTTATCATTGATTTGTGACAATCTCCGTGACCCTGGGAACCTGGGGACAATTCTGAGATCCGCAGCTGGGGCGGGCTGCAGCAAAGTGCTACTCACCAAAGGTAAGAGCATCCAAGGCCGGGCGCGGTGGCTCCCACCTGTAATCCAGCCCTTTGGGAGGCCGAGGCAGGAGGGTCACTCCAGCCCAGGAGTTCAGGACCATCCTGGGCAACATAGTGAGACCTCGTCTCTACAAAAAAAAATTAAAATTGGCTGGGTGTGGTGGGGTGTGCCTGTAGTCCCAGCAACTTGGGAGGCTAAGGTGGGAGGATTGCTTGAGCCTGGGATGTTGAGGCTGCAGCAAGCTCACCACTACACTCCAGCCTGGGCGACACAGTGAGACTCCCTCTCAAAAAAAAAAAAAAAAAAACAGGTGGATTAGTAGGTCTTTTTTTTAAAAGAAATGGGGTCTCACTATGTTGCCTAGGCTGGTGTTGAACTGGCTGTGGCTCAAGCAGTCCTCCTGCCTCAGTCTCCCAAAGCACTGGAATTACAGGCATGAGCAACCACGCCCAGCCAGGTTCGGCCATTGTTAGGTGAGCTCGGGCTCTGGGCGGGCAGGCAGACACGGGTTGGATCTTGGTCTGCCTTCACTAGCTCCGGTCCCTGAGCAGTAGTCCCTGAAGTGTCAGCTTCCTCATTGGTGAAGTGGGAGGAATAACAGAATCTCCCTGGTCATTATGAGGATTAAGTGAGATGATGCACATAAGGTACTTCAACCTTACCTGGCACACAAGTAATTCAGTAAATGTTGATTCTCTTTTTTTTTTTTTTTTTTTTTGAGACGGAGTCTCGCTCTGTAGCCCAGGCTGGAGTGCAGTGGCCGGATCTCAGCTCACTGCAAGCTCCGCCTCCCGGGTTTACTCCATTCTCCTGCCTCAGCCTCCCGAGTAGCTGGGACCACAGGCGCCCGCCACCTCACCCGGCTAGTTTTTTATGTATTTTTAGTAGAGACGGGGTTTCACCGTGTTCGCCAGGATGGTCTCGATCTCCTGACCTTGTGATCCGCCCGTCTCGGCCTCCCAAAGTGCTGGGATTACAGGCTTGAGCCACCATGCCCGGCCGATTCTCTGTTTAAAAAATTATGTTTTTTGTAGAGACAGGGTCTTGCTCTGCTGCCCAGGCTGATCTCAAACTCCTAAGCTCAAGGGATCCTCCTGCCTCAGCCTCGCAAAGTGCTGAGATCATAGGCGTGAGCTGCCATACCCAGCCGATGTTTATTATCTTTTAAAATTATCATGAAACCTGCTAGGAATGAGGTCAGAAGCTCTGAATCCTAATGTCATCGTGATCCGTTTCCCTTAGTTTCCCTTAGCCTCAGCGTGGGTCACATGCCCCACACACAAATCCGCCTCATTACACTTCTGTCTCTCATCATCAGAAATGGGGATTAATCGGCTTGGCTCTAAACAGACTTGCCTGACAGCTGGGGCATGCCTAAAATGTCTGTTACACCTTGGGGGTGAGAGGACAGAGAGTACCATTCATCAGAAACACTCCAGCCACCATTAAAAGTAAACTAATAGTGGCACCCGTTGTTGAGACTTGCCTGAATTGCTGCTCGCCCCTCTTTCTCATCACGCCTTGCTAGAGTACGTTTCTGTGCCATGTGAGAGCTACGTGCCGGGGTTCCGTGACCAGTACCCCGCTTACTCGCCCCGTTATTTAGTGCTCTGATAGCTATTGTGGGATTTGGAAATAAATCTAAATAATCCAAGCAGTGTGGTTTTCACATTGACACTGATGGCTGGTGTGTAAGAAATGGGGAAAGAAAGGAGATACTTGGTGTGGTGCCCAGTAACCAGGACATGAGGATGACGGGAGAAGCCTCGCCTTTCCCTTCTCCCCTCCAGGTAGAGGGGTCAGCCTGGGCCGCTCCTCTCACACATCTGGGCCCATCTCTGGTTTCCTGCAGGGAGAGGGAAAGGAAAGCCGTGGTTGGGTTGCAGGCGCTGTTACATCCTCTGTGTCTTATTCTCCTTTTAAAATCTGGTTTGCCTGGTTCGTCTATCCTGAGGTTTGACAAATGAACTTTTAAAATAACTCGTCAGGAGAAGACTTGCGCTAACAAATTGTGCGGGGGAGGGTGGGAGGTGATGCAGTCCCTGTGGGGCCCCACCCTGGGCCGCTCTCCAGCCCGCCTGTGGTGAGGGGCAGGCCCTGGCAAAGGCCAGGCTGAGGCTGCTGCCGGGGTGGCCTCTTGCCTCATTTCCTCTCTAGGGCCTTCCCTGCTCCAGTGCAGACTGAACGTTGAAGCCCGGTGGGTCTTGATGAAACACAGATCTGGTTCTGTCACTGCTTTGCTTAAGATACCTCAGTGGCATGATACTGTCTTCAGATAAAATGCCAAACTCCTCAGCTTCCCATAGGCGGCCGCCTGCGTGTTGGCCAGCCCACCTCCCACCTCCTGTGCTGCCACAGCCCCAGCGCTGATTGGCCAGCTCACCGGACACCACACCCCCCACCCGCTGATTGGCCCGCTCACCTCCTGTGTCGCCACAGCCCCAGCACTGATTGGCCGGCTCACCTGTGCCACCACACCCCTACCCGCTGATTGGCCCGCTCACCTCCTGTGCCGCCACAGCCCCAGGACTGATTGGCCGGCTCACCTCCTGTGCCACTACATCCCCACCACTGATTGGCCAGCTCACCTGACACCACACCCCCCACCCGCTGATTGGCCCGCTCACCTCCTGTGCTGCCACAGCCCCAGTGCTCATTGGCCGGCTCACCTCCTGTGCCACCAAAGCCCCATTGCTGATTGGCAGACTCACCTTGCTCACAGTCCTTAGGCTGCGCCACTCTCCCACTTCTTCTAGCCCTGTCCTCTGCCTGGGCCTTTCTCTTCGTGTCCTAGTCTTTTAGATGGTTTTTCTCATTGCCCTGCTTTGTCCATGGGTTTTCTATGACTGTGTTGGTGCTGCTTTTACATCAGTTACTGATACTGTAGTCATCTGTTTAAATACTCACCCAGGGCCACCACCCACTACACTGTGCGTTCCTTGGGGTTGGGGACTTGAATTCTCTCTGCATCTTCTGTGCAGTGTCTGGCACGTGTGTACGGGAGATGTTGAAAGGATAGAGAAAATATTTTCAGCACTAGCAGGAATGACTCCTGTAGTCACTTTGCTGGATGCTGTCACAGTCAGAGAGGCAGAAGGTCCCAGCTCTCAAGAAAGCTCTCGTAGAATAACTTCATCTCCTGATCCAAAATTAACCTGACTTACTCCACAGTCCCCTGGTCTGGGAAGATTTGTAACATCTTGATTGTATCCTGTCTTTTTGTTTTCCAGGCTGTGTGGATCCCTGGGAGCCCAAAGTGCTGCGGGCGGGTATGGGCGCACATTTCCAGGTGCCCATTATCAATAATCTGGAGTGGGAAACGGTGCCCAATTACCTGCCCCCTGACACCCGGGTCTATGTGGCTGACAACTGTGGCCTTTATGCCCAGGCTCAGATGTCTAATAAAGCCAGTGACCATGGCTGGGTGTCGAACCAACGGTTGCTGAAGTTTCAGAAGTATGAAGAGGAGGAACATGTAGAAACGGGAGCCAGTCAAGATTGGCTGCCTGATGTTGAGGTTCAGAGTTACGACTCGGACTGGACAGAGGCGCCGGCAGCTGTGGTGATTGGCGGGGAGACTGACGGCGTGAGCCTGGAGTCCCTGCAGCTGGCCGAGAGCACTGGTGGCAAGAGGCTGCTGATCCCCGTCGTGCCTGGTGTGGACAGCCTCAACTCGGCCATGGCGGCAAGCATCCTGCTTTTCGAAGGGAAAAGACAGCTGCGGGGGAGGGCGGAGCACTTGAGCAGGGACAGGAGTTACCACTGAGAAGGACGCAGAAGTAACTCCTGCTTCAGGACGTCTCCAGCTCCTCCTACACCAGCACACGGGTTGGAGGCTGGCAGAGTCAGTGACTATGGCCCCCACGTTCAGGGGGCAGGTGTGATGCGTCACACGGTTACGGGAAAAATAAGAACTTCCTCAGAAAGAACAGGTCCAAATTCTTCCCATCGCATCACTGATTTCAAGGTTCTATCTTTTTTCTCTTGGTGACCCACGTGGCTCTGTGTGTTTTTAAAAATTGTCCACCAGGAGCACTTCGTGCCCAGAAGTTCCTGAAGCATCAACCTGGGCAGGGAGGCGTCCGCTTCACCAGCTGGTGGGTTTGTCATCAACCTGGGCAGGGAGGCGTCCGCTCCACCAGCTGGTGGGCGTTTGCGATCGTCAAGCACCAGTTACAGGTCACAGCCACGTCACTCACAGATGATTGTTGGTCAGTGGAAAATAAACTATGAGCAGCGGATTACATTAAACAGTTGTTTTGTGTGGTTGGTGTGTCACAGTACCTGTCACGTTTGGCCTGGTAACGAGGACGTGGCTAAGGGAATACCAGGAAGCTGAGGGCTAAACTCTTGGCATCCAGTAGCCCTGCTCTGGGCTCAGATGATCTGTCTTTGAGATTGTTCATGCCTTCACTGAGCCACTGTTTATGTATCCATAGAAATGGCTTAATTTAACAGGCCGTGTCAGACCTTGGCACCTCTGCAGATATCTTTTTGAGGATTTTTGCAGAGACGGAAGTCTATGCAGAAAACTGAATTTCAAAATCTGCAGCCTTACCCTGCATTTGTCATGAAAGTGTCACTGTTTCCTGGTTCCCTGTGTTAGCCCTACTTACGTCTCACCCCCCAATGTTTAGAGGCCAAGGTTCTGAGGATGAACGCCCACAACACAGCGGCAGGGCCCTTCTGTTCTCTCAGCCCCTCCAGGGACCAGGGCAAACCAGGATGAAGCCAGGGCAGGTGCTTCAGGGCAGGTGCTGATGCTGGTCACTGTATCTATACGGAACTGTGGGGACGGGGTGGGTGGGGGGAGTATGGGACTCACTTTAAGCACTGCTTTTGCGGCCACACACATGGTTGGAGTTGAGAACACCACCAGACGTGCTTCCCCACACCCTTCTGCCCAGCGGCTCCCGTAACGGTTTGGATTCTTTGGGAGCCCCTCAGCTGCTCACTCCAGGGAGGTCAAGTGCGTCGCTGGTGTGCCCAGGAGAAACCATGCCCCCACCCCTTCTTTTCTACTCCCCCAACTTCCTGGTAAAACTTCCTCTCGGGAGAAGCAAATGACTAAGCATGGTTCACGTGCCGGGGGGCAGGGTGGGATGCTCTGGCATGTTCCAGGGGACGGTGTTTGCAGGGACAGCGTCCTCCCAGGCTGACATTTGAATATTTGAGCATCTGCTCCGGGGCCCCGCTGTGGTCTGGGCCTGCCCAGAGCTGCACATGCAAGTGGCTGCCCGCAACACTGCTCACAAAGGCTAGAGCAGAGGACAGGTGGACGGGCGGCCTGGAGAACGCAAATTCATCCCGTTCCAGTCTCCCCAGACACCTCAGGAAAGTGCTCAAGAAGCAGGAGTCAGGAAAAGGAAGCTCAGATCTTTCCAGCCTAAAACCAATCTCCTGGGATTTGTTCCCTGGGTTATACTCCCGCTGACTCTTGTTACAAAATAACAGTGCAAGAATAAACCATGTATTTACTTTGTCCTTGTTTAGAAAAAGCAATGTAAACACTGGAAAGTAATTTTTTTTTCTTTTTTGAGACGGAGTCTCGCTCTGTTGCCCAGGCTGGAGTGCAGTGGCCAGATCTCGGCTCACTGCAAGCCCCGCCCCCCGGGTTCACGCCATTCTCCTGCCTCAGCCTCCCGAGTAGCTGGGACTACAGGCGCCCGCCACCTCACCCGGCTAATTTTTTGTATTTTTAGTAGCGAAAGTGTTTCACCACGTTGGCCAGGATGGTCTCGATCTCCTGACCTCGTGATCCACCCACCTCAGCCTTCCAAAGTGCTGGGATTACAGGCGTGAGCCACCGCGCCCAGCCTACACTGACAAGTAATTCTAAGCCCATTTTATCCTGGTGTAAGAGGGAAAGAAATTTACATCCCATTGCTTTAGAGTCCGTGGCTTATATGCAGTGCCTTAAGTTCACTTCATACACTCATGGGTATAATTTAGCAGGGACGAGGGAGGGTGCAGGAGGGAGGCAAATTGTCCTTTCTTCAGTGAATCCAGAGGAGCAGATGGTGGTTATTTGCTGAGTGATTTTGGAAAATCACTACCTTGAATCCTCAGTTTTGAGGCCGACATTCGTTCTGTCACCATTTCCTCAGTAAACGGGAATAAAAAACGAGCAACATTTCACAAGAAAAACACTGCTTGGCCGAGAGACAAACATCGTCGGGATGTTGGCCGCGCTCCCGCGCCATTGTGTGGCCGCGAAGCTGCCACAGTGGCGTCTGCCAGGAGGTGGCAGGCGACGCCTCCAAAACCACCCCAGTGCTGAAGGGCGGGGCTGCGATTTTTTTCCTGGATTTCAATGGTTGAAAAGGGAGGAAAAGACGATGGAGTGAAGTCTCCCTCCACCGGAGAGCATTCTGCTGTGCGTGCTCCAGGGTGTTAAAGGTGGAGACCCATCCGGATTGTCCCACATGACTCAGAAGAAAGAACCTGGACTACAGGAAGACATGGAACAAAAACGGAGGCCAAAGAGGACCAACGGGAAACAGCAGGAAAAACCAGCACAACTTTTCTCTGACTGGAGCCTCTGAGAAAGCAACTCTGGGCAAAGCGCAGATGTCCAGATGTGCCTGGAGCTCAAGCTGGGCGCCCCCCGGCTGGCCCTGCAGTTCCTGCTTCGGGGCAGAGGGCGCTGAAATCACTCCCCTTGCCCCAGCTGCTGGCTCCTCGCTGGGAGCCTGGTCATTAAGGTCCAGAGGAGAAACAGACCTCGGGGGACCCCCCACCGCTTGCCCCAGGGTTGGCAGCAACCCCAGATGTCCGCACCAGCCACGCCGGGCCATACTTAGCCCCACTTTTGCCATTCGGCCGCACACAGCCCAGACGCACACCCCATCCAAGGTTCCAGAGCTTTGCACTGAAAATCACCAGCTGCACTGCAGGGCCTGGGGCCGCCCTCTTGACCAAGCCACCTCTCCCTCAGGAGCAGACCTGACAGGCTCACCTGCTTTTAAGAAAACACGTTACCATCTTAAAAATTCCATGATTGTACTTCCTCTATTTTCTTTCTTTCCTTTTTTTTTTTCAGATGGGGTTTTGCCATGTTGCCTAGGCTAGTCTTGAACTCCCGGCCTCAAGCTGTCCTTCTGCTTCAGCCTCCAAAGTGCTGGGAGGACAGGCGTGAGCCACTGCGCCGGCCCCGCTTCCTGTTTTCATCAGTGCAGTGAGTGCACACACGTAATAAGCTAGGGGCCAAGTTAATGGATGGCCTGGTTTATTGCTCAGGATGACTGAAGTCTCGGAACAACGGAACCACGTTACATTTGAGCAGCTGAGACAGAGGCTGAAGCCAAGTCCTCCCGATGCTCAGGAAGCCTGGCTGATGCTCTGCGGCTGAGAGTGACGGATAATCCGGAATGGCTGATGGATGGGTCAGTTCTGTTCTCACCACACCCCCAGTATCTGGCTTCCTGGACTGCTGGGTAGGGAACACCCACTTCTTTCCGTTGAAGCCTGAGTTGTTATGGGCCATGACCAAGGGTGCTGCTTCCTCAAAATGCAAGAAGTGGGCTGGACGCGGTGGCTCACGCCTGTAATCCCAGCACTTTGGGAGACCAAGGCGGGCGGATCATGAGGTCAGGAGTTCGAGACCATCTTGGCTAACACAGTGACACCCCGTCTCTACTAAAAATACAAAAAAATTAGCCGGGCGTGGTGGCAGGCGCCTGTAATCCCAGCTACTCGGGAGGCTGAGGCAGAATTGCTTGAACGCGGGAGGCGGAGGTTGCAGTGAGCCAGATCACACCACTGCACTCCAGCCTGGGTGACAAGAGTAAAACTCTTGTCTCAAAAAAAAAAAAAAAAAAAAAAAAAAATGCAGGAAGGGAACAGGGAACACGGTTGGGGAGGGAGGAGCCTCAGCCTCCCTTCCCTGCTCCTCTGAGACGCCGAGGGCGGGGTGTGCTGACTGCAAGCTGAGTGGCTCTTCCCTGACGGGGACAGGATTTCCACGTCCTCTGACATTCGAGATTGATTTTTTTGGCCCTCCCTACTGTATCCTAGTTCTAGCACACGTGGGTGACTTCCTCAGGTGTGTGAGGCCTGAGCACCCAGGAATCCAGACTGCCGTCTCTGCCTCTGGACTGCACACTGGCCTGCAGACCTGGGACAGAGGCTTTCGCGAGTTGTGTGTTATTTAACAGAAACCAACAGTTCCACCCAAACCTCCAAACACATTCTCAGGCTTGGGAAGTATCTCAAATCCCCAAGGGGGTGAGACACACGCCTAGAAAAATGACAGTAAGCATACTTACCTGTCTTCATGCGCCCACATACAAGGTGTACCCAGAATACCCTTATGTTCCCAGCACTAACGAAGCTAATGATCAACAGCTATTTGTTCCCAAATAATTTTCCCTTGAGCAGCCGCAGCCTGGAGGAAGCAGGTGTGCGCTCTCGTCTGTCGGCGGCAGCAGGGAGGGGTGGCGCTAAGTGCCCGCTTCTCTCATTCAGCTGCTTCGGGGAAAACTGGAAAGATCCTTTGAGCTCACGGCCCCCTGCTCAGTCCTTGGCTCCCAAAGCTGCCCCCAGAGAGAAGCTGCAGGAGGCATCCTGAACCTACGGGCCTGTGTGCCCAGCCACCCACAGCGTGTACAACAGCGGCCTTCTAGTCCTAGCGGGCACCATTCATGGGCCTGCCCGGGGCAAGGGTACTGTGAACAGTGTGTGCCCTCACTCAGGGCCCTCCCAGCACCACGCTTCCCAGCGTGCAGGGTCCCGACGCGTGTGCCCTCACTCAAGGTCATCCCAGCACCACGCTTCCCAGCGTGCAGGGTCCCGACGCGTGTGCCCTCACTCAAGGCCCTCCCGGCACCACACTTCCTGGTGTGCAGGGTCCCGACACCTGTGCCCTCTCACACGTTGCATTTTCTCCCTAAGCTGCACCGTGCAGCACCGTGTTAGGTCCCGCGAATTTGCTCCTGGGCCACATCTGGCTCCGTCTGTATTGTTGTTGAATTCAGTTTGCTGTCCTAGAACAAGGCAGCAGGAGGGGAGAACAGCGTTTCAGTGTCTTCAATTAGGCAATAGGAAAAAACAAAGTCTGGCTGAAAATTACTATTAGAAGCTTGGCCGACGCCAACACAGTACTGGCTCCCTGAATTCTGGTAAGTGATGGCCGATGATTTCAAGGACGTACCAAGGGGTGAAAAGCAAGCGCGGGAGGTCACCGCTCTCTGGAAAAGAAGCTGGTTTTCATCTGCCGTGCCTGCCCGTCCCAAACATGCCCTTTTCCCTTTTTTAAATTTTGTTTTTCCCAATCAGGAATTCAATGTGGAAAACACACCCTTTTTCTTAAACAGATCTTTAATGCTGGGAGACAGGTTAAAAAAAAACAGGTCATGTGCAGTGGCTCAGGCCTGTAATCCCAGCACTTTGGGAGGCCGAGGCGGGCGGATCACGAGGGCAGGATATCGAGACCATCCTGGCTAACACGGTGAAACCCCATCCCTACTAAAAATACAAAAAACTAGCCGGGCGAGGTGGCGGGCACCTGTAATCCCAGCTACTCGGGAGGCTGAGGCAGGAGAATCGCTTGAACCCGGGAGGCGGAGCTTGCAGTGAGCAGAGATCCGGCCACTGCGCTCCAGCCTGGGCGACACAGCGAGACTCTGTCTCAATAATAAAAAAAAAAAACCACCCTCATCTCTGTTGTGAGAATGGGCAGATGGGATCTGGAAGTCACTGTGGTAAACACACACTTGGGAACCCCAGGGTGGCGTTTTCACAGCCCCCGGCCTCCACCTGCAGGGCCTGGTTTTCCTGGCTGCTGAAGGAAGCCCTTGAATATGCCACAGCTGGTGCTGAACCTGCTTCCAATTAGCAGCAGGAGTCTGGCGGGATTGTGGAGCCGCTTGGTGGCGATTATCATGCCCCCGCTTCACCAGAACCAGTGACCTTTACGACCTCTCACTGTCGACCCCTGACACTCAGAAGCAATTCTGCCCAAACGTTTCCCGCAGAGTCGTCACCGTATAAACCTGAACCTTTGGAGTAAAACTTCCCCGGGGATCTTAAGGAAGCTACAAATCCACTCTAAAAGGGGAATTCTGGTGTCGAGAATCCAGGTGCAATGACTAAGGGCAACCCCCTCGCTGGACTTTGTTCCTTCTGCCCTAAAGGTAGAAGGAACTAAGAGAACTCACCTTTCCTCCGAGGCCATCACGATACAGGGCACGGACAGAAATCCTGTCATCTCCCACATTCAGGTCAGCCACATTCATCCCACCCACCCCGACCTCTAAGGGAGACACTGGCAGGGTTCCCAGAGAAGCCCTGAGCCCTGGGACGAGCTGGGATTAAGGGACTCCCACACTTGCCCCATTCTTCACAAGGAGACCCGTGCGTGATTCCTCCTGATTTCCCAACCAGCTTTCTCAGACTTCAGAGGACTCGGCTCCCCTGGAGGGAGGAAATGGGCAAGAATGTTCACAACAAGGTACATGATCTGAGGATTCGCCCTCCGTCCAGGGCCAAGTTGAACCAGGAGAGACGGTGGCCAGCGCTCCAGGAGGGACCTGCCTCTGCCACTGTCACCCAGATGAGCTTCCCAGTCAAACCAGGAGCGATGGTGGCCAGGGCCCCAGGAGGGACCTGCCTCTGCCACTGTCACCCAGATGAGCTTCCCAGTCAAACCAGGAGTGATGGTGGCCAGGGCCCCAGGAGGGACCTGCCTCTGCCCCTGTCACCCAGATGAGCTTCCTGGCTGCTGGAAACCAGGAAGATGCGATGGATGCTACATCCTGGGGGTCTCAGAACTCCTGGGACACAGCTCCCAGCTACCAGGTGTCCTCCGCTGCCCACCCGGCTAGACCACAGCACAAAAGACTTTTGTTATTAAGGACAGCAAAGGCCCAGCAGTGGGTAAGGTCCAGAGATGCCTGCTTTATTTCCTACTGGGTGATCGCATTTCAGGCTGGTAACGTCACATAACGTCTAATCGCCAACTCGCTGTACGCCTCTGAACTACAAATCAACAATCCAATTCAGCAAGGAACAACAGTGTCCACAGCTCATGAGGGGTGGGGACTGGGCTTTCCACATCAGTGGTCTTGGTTGGCAGAGTGCTGAGTGGGGCCAAGGGTAAGGTCCAGGGTGGTTTCAAGTCCCTGACACCTGAGTGAGCGAGGCTAAAAGGCTCGGCCGAAGCCGTCCGTCCCCAGTCCTGAGAACAGAGTTGTCTGTTTCTTTCGGTGGTCAAGTCAGCCCAAGTAAGAGGCCAACAACCTACGTGGGCCTAGCAAAGGCGATACAAGGTCCACTCGTGGCTGACACGCCCTCCACCCTCACTCCACCCTAGGGCACAGCTCCTGCTGCTGGTGCTTAGGAAAAGGCGAGGCTTCTGGTAATTTCCCATCTTTGTAGTTCTGCTTTGAAAAGGGGGCCGGGCGCGGTGGCTCACGCCTGTCATCCCAGCACTTTGGGAGGCCAAGGCGGGTGGATCACCTGAGGTCAGGAGTTTGAGACCAGCCTGACCAACATGGTGAAACCCCATCTCTACTAAAAATACAAAAATTAGCCAGGTCCAGTGGCGCTCGCCTGTGATCCCAGGTACTCTAGAGACTGAGGCAGAAGAATCACTCGAACCTTGGGGGCGGAGGTTGCAGTGAGCCGAGATCATGCCACTGCACTCCAGCCTGGGCGACAGAGCAAGACTCCATCTCAAAAGAAAAAAGAAAAAAGGCAATGGCAGGGGTGATCAAATGTGGGCGTGGGCACCTCACCAGAGATCGGGGCCTCGGGCACAGAGCTAGGTGGAGTCAGAGGTCTGTGCTGGTTCAGAGGTGCCCCTCCAAGGACTCAGGGCTAAGTTTCTTGGGAAGATGCCCAAAGAGAAGGATTCATTGTCAGAATTTCAAGATGGTGGGAGCTCTTCGTATAAGCAGGCAGAGACTTCAAGGTCAAGGAAGAAAAGAATGAGGAGCTCTCATCAGGAGGCGGGAGCTCCATAAAAATTAGCCGTTACTATACGAACCATTACCTTAGCTACATTTTTTTTTTCTCACCCAAAAAACCTCCACAAGCTTCCTTTTGCGTTTGGAGATCCCCTGCCTGAGAACACACGAGTGGGCTGCTTTTCTCTCAGACCGAGAAAGACTGTGTCGCTTAGAAAAGGATGTTCTCACCACAGCTCTAAGCTGAGGCCCACTGAGGCTCAGGCCCTTTCTCAGCTCTGCCTCCACACAGGTGTCCCCCGGAGGTTCCCCTCTGGCCGTCCGGGGCTCTGTGGGTGCCGATGCCCGAGTCCCAGCCCGAGCGGGAGCCACTGGCTCTCCATGCTCACTCTGCCCTGGAACACCCTGGCAAATCTTTCACCAAAAGCAAGTGACTTTGCGAGAGTGACGCAGCCCCCACTCTGGCCGGGCCATGCCCCCAGCCACCCCACGCTCCCAAACACGGTGGATTCTGCCGCTGCTGGATTCCGCACCCCAGGGCGCTGGCTGAGGAGTTTAATGCAGAAACAAGGCACCACAGAGAGGCTGGACACTTGGGTGGTGTGATTCGGGGCACGCTGGGTAAGTCCGAGGGCGGAGGGAAGGAGGGGGAGGAGGAGGAGAAGGCTGAGTTTTAAATAACGTCTCAGGAGGCCGGAGCCACACTAGATGGGCTCCGGTTTGAGCTTCTCTGCTAGGAAGTCATTCACAAAGGCCTCCACGATGGCGGGGGTGATCTCCTCCACGTCCATCACGTACTTGGCCCGGGCTGACATGTCCAGGATGGTGAGCAAAGGGGCCGCCTCAGGCAGGTTGGTGTAATCTCGCAGGGAGTCAGTCATGTCATCCTGAAGTCGTCAGGAGGGAGAGAAAACCAAGACAGTTTAAAGAAAGGAGCGGGAGAGTCCCTGGGCCCAGTCTCCCCAGGTGTGGTAGCTCCGGCGGCTCCCAGCACGGACCTGGGAAGCACGGAACCCTGCCCTGCCATCGGGAGGAACGAGCTGCTTTGTAAAATTCTCTCTCGGCATCTGCCCCCCAAAACCACGAGGTATGTAATCTGTATTTAATCATTTATGTATTTATTACCATAAACGCCATTTTCACACGTCCTCAGCATTTTAGAAATGTCATGTCCTTTTTTTGTTTTTAAGATGAAGTCTTCCTCTGTCACCCAGGCTGGAGTGCAATGGCACGATCTCAGCTCACTGCAACCTCCGCTTCCTGGGTTTAAGCGATTCTCCTGCCTCGGCCTCCTGAGTAGCTGCGACTACAGGCGCCTACCACCACGCCCAGCTAATTTTTTACATTTTTAGTAGAGACGGGGTTTCACCATGTTGGCCAGGCTGGTCTCGAACTCCTGACCTCAGGTGATCCACCCACCTTGGCCTCACAAAGTGCTGGGATTACAGGCACGAGCCACCACACCTGGCCTAGAAATGTCATAGCCTCCGATTGTTTATTCTTGTAACCAACTGTCAATGATTTGCGGCCCCACTGTGGGTTATCTGAGGCCAATCTGGACCTCAGCTCTGGAATGTTTTTGAACAGAGACAGCTCACTGTGCTCCCACCGCCCGCCCCTGCCGTGGTTTCGGGCAGGATGCACAGCCAGCCAGTTCACAAGACAGGGCTACCTAAGCCTTGTGGAAGCTGACACTGCCTCACTGCTTATCTGAGAAGGAAGCTGGTACTTGATCCTACATTCCCAGCAGCTGTGCTGGTGAATTTCCCTAATGTCAGATACAGCCTCACGCAGATACCAAGGCGAACACAGAAATCCAAAGACAACGAGAAAGGATTTGTGAGGGAGCTACTTTTTTTTTGGTGGGGGGGGGGAGCTAGAATCTCTTTCTGTCGCCCCAGCTGGAGTGCAGTGAGGCAATCGTAGCTCACTGCAGCCTCCATCTCCTGGGCTCAAGCGATCCTCCCTCCTCAGCCTCCTGAGTAGCTGGGACTCCGAGCAGGCAGCACCATGCCGGGCTAATTTGTATATATTTTTTGGAGACACAAAGCCCAGCCCAGCCAGGCGGGAGCCAGCGAACAGCCTCAGAGGAGCCCCTGGTCCACTCTGAACCTCGCCTCCCTCCCCTGTGAAACAGGACGGCGACTGTGTTCCCAGCCAGAGAGCCAGGGGCCAAGGAGACAGCCCAGGTGAAATACGTGGCCCCGGCCTGGTGTACAGAAAACCTACAGATGCTCCTTCCTGGCCTAAGCCTCTCAAGGCCGCCCCCGCCCGAGCCCGGCCCTTGCAGTGCTACAGCCATCTTTTCTCAGAGCCATTCTGCAGGGCTGAGTTCCCGCGTGTGGCGCAGCCTCCGGGGCTGGGCTTGGTGTGCAGTGGCTGCGGCCGCCCCAGGCAGAGCCTGCGAGCCTCTTTGTTCCCCTCCACCCCCGGGCTGAGCAGGTGACCGGAGCCGCCTGGGAGGGACGCAGGGGCTGGGCAGGGCCAGCTGCTGAGGAGGTGATGAATGGGTGGTGCAGGGTGTCTGGTGGCCGCTGCCGCCTGTCTCCTCCATGCCTCTCCTGGGATCCGAACACAGCGTGAAATCAGCACAGGGCTCTGACCAACCGGAGGTACAGATGGGTGGACAGAGGGCAGGCGGTGAGAGCGGCCTCCAAAAGTGTCTGTCGGTCGGTGGGTGCGGTGGGGTGGGAGGGGAGGGGAGGGGAGGGGAGGCGGCGGCGCAGGGGTGGGAGGGGAGGGGAGGGGAAGGGAGGCAGCAGCGCAGGCCTGGAGGAGACTCCCGGCTGGAGGAACTCAAGCCCGAGAGCTTGCACCTGCGCTGAGTCGCGGAGACGCCCCTGTCTGTAGGGTGCAGGGCGCAGGGTCCCACGCCCCGGATAATGGGGCACCTGCGGGAGGGCGCTCTGCTGAGAGCCCCACTTTCTCAGCCTGTGAAGTCTCCTGCTCGGTCCAGCCCTGCCGGAGACCTCGAAGGGGCAGCCTCGGTGAAACAGACGGGGAGCGGCAGCGATTTCCAACCTCAGCACTGACCGGGCCGGCTGGGTGACCGCAGGTGCACGTGGTAGCCCCGGCCACGACCCCTCTGATGAGATCGGCCCCCTGCGGCCAGCGCGGAGGCACGAACCCAGCGTTCTGTAAAGCCGCAAGGGCCTGGCCGTGACCCAGCCCCGAGGGAGTGGGTGTGGATCGCTCGGGCCCCGGCCCCTCTCCCGGGCAGCTCGGGCGGGAAGCAGCTCCCGGCTCTTCCCCTGCAGACTGAGGCTGCCGAGCGAGGACAAGAGGAAGCAGCAGGGGAGGAAACGGCTTTCCACGGCGAATGGCCACCTCTTCTTGCCACGTTTGTCTGTGGCCTGTCTCAGGAGCACAGGCAGCCCTGGGGCCAGGATCCCTCATGCGCCCGAAGTCCCAGCTGATCCAGCCCTGGGGGCCCGGCCTCTCCCCGCACTCACCTCCCCGGCCACGAAGAACAGAAGCGGCGCCTCCTCCTCTTTGGCTTTGTACTTGGCAATGATTTTCTCAGCTATTGGCTGAATCAGCTGCTTGGCTGCCTCGGACTCTCCGTCATCCTCAGAATCTGTGATTGGCATCGGGGGGAGAAAGAGACGGGAGGAACACTGGCTTGTCAAATAGAGCGGCACCCGCTGAGGGGGCCTGAGCTGCAGAAACGCCCACCTGAGCGGCCCCTGAATGGAAATGAACTTCCTGCACACATGTCCCAGCAGCAAAGCTCCCAGAGCTCGCCTGCACCAGGCTCGCCCACCCCACCCAGTAGCTCTGGGGCCCCAGACAGAGAGTCTCGCCTGCACCAGGCTTGCCCACCCCACCCAGTAGCTCTGGGGCCCCAGACAGAGAGTCTCGCCTGCACCAGGCTCACCACGGGAAACCCACCCCACTGAGTAGCTCTGGAGCCCCAGGCAGAGACTTTCCACTGAATTCCTCACAAACCCGCCCGCGAGGCTGAGCTTCCCCTAAGCCAGGACCTGAGGCGCCTGCTAGTTTCTCTCAGCCACAGAATGAGAAGCCACAACCTCGGACCTCCGACTTCCTAGTGAAACCGGTGGTGAAGGGGAGGGGGTGAGGACTGTGGTCTGGTCAGTGGCTTTTTTTTGTTTGTTTTTTTGAGACAGAGCCTCTCTCTGTTGCCCAGGCTGGAGTGCAGTGGTGCCATATGGGCTCACTACAACCTCTGCCTCCCGGGTTCAAGTGATTCTCCTGCCTCAGCCTCCCAAGTAGCTGGGATTACAGACACGTGCCACTGCGCCTGGCTAATTTTTGTATTTTTAGTAGAGACAGGGTTTCACCATTTTGGTCAGCCTGGTCTTGAACTCCTGACCCTAGGTGATCCACCCACCTTGACCTCCCAAAATGCTGGGATTACAGGCGTGAGCCACCACACCCAGCCTCATACGGTAATTCTGAGTTGTTGGAGGGGAGCCCTAAGTCCAAGGCAGAGGACCAGGTTTTGCAAAAGGAACCAGGGCCATCCCACTAGACTGCAGGGAGCCTGGCGTGGATGTGCCTGTGTCCTCCTGGCCCAGCTGGGCAGTCACCCTTGGAGCACAGAGTGGGTGAGACGGGAGACCGGGAGGTGCAGGCGAGGACAGAGGAGCCAGGGCAGCCACGGGGCGGGAGCAGCTCACCCGAGCACACAGCACCGGCAGAAGCAGCCTTGGTGAGCCTCGGCCAGAGGGGCCAGCCCCCGGCAGCTGTGTGTGTGCGACCCGGCCCTTTCCAACAATGGGTCTGTGCATGGGGTCCCCAGGGCATCCTCGGCCTGACCTGTTCTGCCCAGCCGGCAGCTGGGGAGCAGCTAGGAGGGAAAGTGCAGCTGCAGCTCCCACAAGGCCATGAATAAATCATCGGGGTCAAAAGCAAGGCTCCGGGGAGAGACAAAGGCCCAGGCTTGCACTGCTAGTGACAGAGAAGCTGCAGGGACAGGCTCCTCCCAAGTGAGGCCTCTTCTGTCCCGCCCCCACCCAGGCCCCCCCATGAGCTTCCTACCTACAAAGAGGACGAGGCAGGGGCCCTCGTTGAGCTGCGTGGCGTTGGAGTCGGAGAGCTCCAGCACCGGTTTGGGGTGCCAGGGGAACCCCCGGCAGTCCTCGTCGTTCAGCACCTCCACCCGCCCCTGCCGCGTGATCACCTCGCCCTGCGGGTCCAGCACGATGAGCGTGGGGATGCCTGAGGGGAAGAGGGGGTGCTTGGCCACTGGCCTGGGAGATGCAGGCCCTGCCTGGCAGGAGGCTTGCGGAGTCCAGCCGGGGTCCCACCCACCACGGAGGAGCCCACCAAGGACCTGGTACAGGTTCACGATGAGGAGTCCAGGTCTGAAGTCACAAAACCTGGGGAGAATCCAGGCCTGGCCAGGAGGAGCCATGGAGCCCGCTCGGGTGGGCCTGTAACCTGTCACCTTCACATTTCGGGGCCTCAGCGTCCTCAGCTGCAACCTGATGAGGGTGTTGTTGTTCCTACCTTATTCTGCTATGGAAAGATCAATGAGTTCACGCGGTTAAAGAACTTACACGCTTTGGGAGGCTGAGTTGGACGGATCACTTGAGGTCAGGAGTTCGAGATCATCCTGGCCAACATGGTGAAACCCCGTCTCTACTAAAAATACAAAAACTAGCTGGGCGTGGTGGTGCTCGCCTGTCATCCCAGCCACTCGGGAGGCTGAGGCAGGAGAATTGCTCGAACCTGGGAGGCAGAGGTTGCAGGGAGCCAAGATTGCAACACTGCCCTCCAGCCTGGGTGACAGAGCGAGACTCCGTCTCTAAATAAATAAATAAGAACTTAGCACAGGGTCTTGCCACATCGGAGCGATCGCTCACTGCTGGCCTCCTAAAGAGATCCCAAAGACACAGAAGACCCTCCCCGGCTGCAG
Source organism: Papio anubis (assembly GCF_008728515.1). Taxonomy (NCBI): domain Eukaryota; kingdom Metazoa; phylum Chordata; class Mammalia; order Primates; family Cercopithecidae; genus Papio; species Papio anubis. The sequence goes on from NC_044992.1 coordinate 567,398, forward strand.
GGGGTCAAACACGGAACAGGCGGTGCAGTGACCACACGGTGCACGTGCTGTGGCCACCGATGCGATGCGAGAGGAGGGGCCCTCGCCCGGCCACAGTGAGCGCAGGGCCAGTGCGGGAAGGAACCTGAGGCTGGCTGCACAGAGAGGACGACAGCTGACTGCAGCCTCCGCCGTCTGCACCCCAGCCCCCCTCCCTCCCCAGGGCTGGGGAAGAAAAGTCACAGAAATCTTTCCTGCAAACCACAGGCAACCCCAACCAAAAAGCCTTCAACGAAAACTCAGAGAAATCCCCACGGTGGTCACAGCTGCACGTGGGTTTTCTGCGTCTCCGTTCTTCTAGCCCACTCCCCGCAGCCTGTCCTCCAGCCAGGGCTGCGCACCCCCAGCCACGTCCCACAGAGTCGGCCTGGGCCCCACCCTTCAGGGACCTTTGTCTCTCCACTGGCAGCCGCTCCCCCCACACACCCTGCACGTTCCAGACGCCTCTCCTCCTGGGCTGCCCAGAGCCTGAATTTTATGTGAAAGCCAGAGCAATTTAATATTTATAGATTCCCAAGTATTCGGTCAGTAATTTGCTCCGCTGACATTTTCCTTCCCTGTCGGGGGGATGCCGAGGTACCAGACACACGGCCCTCGTGTTTCGTACCCTGCTGCGGCCACCGGCACAGCGGGCGTGCCTCCCTCCGAAAGGAATCAATGAATCCATTATGTTCACACCTATGAGACGAAGTGGCTAATGTTTCAGGGAGCAGGTCCACAGAGAATGGGCTCTCGAGGACGGCCACTCCGACATCTCTCACACACACACACACACGCAAGCACAAGCACGCGCACACACACGCAGTCGGCTCTCGCTGGGGCTCCTTGGATGTGCTCAGTGTGGACAGCGCCCCTGAGGAGCTATGTGTGCTGCCACACAAGAGACCCGGGCATTTCCAGCCACGTCCTCACGGCTGCATTTTATCCCCCGAGGCCGGGGTCCACGCCAGCTGTGTCCATCCACGAGGCTCGGGGGCTGGTCTCGAGACAGCGGCCCAAAAGACACCGGCTCCGGGGGCCGCCACAGGGACAGCTGGCCGCACAGGAGCCCCTCCCGTCACCACACGCCCTTCCCAAAGTCCCCCCGGCAAGGTCCTTCCCCAGAGTTGGTGTTTCTGAGATCGGGCAGTGATGAGCACGGGGGTAAACCAGAGCCTCTGCTGCCGTGGTAAGCCCCGCGGTCGGCCCGCGTGTGCCCCGGCGTGGGACCCCTGCTGCCACAACAAGCCCCGCGGCTGGCCCGCGTGTGCCCCGGCGTGGGATGCTGAGTGGGTCTGTGGAAGAGAAGCAGGCATGGGGGACGGAGAGGGAAGAGAAGCCAGTCTGAAGGCAAAGCTGCGAACTTCCCGGCCCAGCGCCTGGGGCTCTCCGAGGGCCTCCTCCAAGGGGCCTTCTTCGTGACCCCGGCTGCAGCCTCTTCTGAGTCCATGCCTGTGGGGCCCAGGACGGCAGGGCGAGGACACGGAGCCCCGACCTGGCTGCTGAGGGGCACTCGGCGCCTTCCCCCGAGGAACGGTTCCACCAGATCACGCCTAAGAGCCTAAGACGAAGTGTGCAGGGACGGGCCGTGTTGGCCCGTGTGTCTGCATAAGCAGAAACCAGCTTGGGCCCAAGGAAGCCACTCGTTCTTGGCACCTGCACGGGGGAAACCATCCGCGTCTGCTGTGCCAGGCCGCCTCCCCCTCGAATGGTCCTGATGAGCTTGGCCTACAGCCCCGACGAGTACATACCCTCCAAAGATGAACCAGGGGCGGGAAACAGAACTGGCTTCTGCGGCGCGTCTGCCCGGTGCTGGCACAGCACAGACAGCTAATCCTCATCACAGACGAGGCGGGCAGTACCGGGATCCCCCTTACAGAGGGTCAAGGGCCCCCCAAGGTCACCCAGCCAGGCAGTGGTTACACTGGGGACAGGAACCCCGATCTGCCTGTTGCAGAAGCTGCTGCTCTTTCTGCCAGGCCATGGACGCTGCTGGGGCTCTCACAGCACCTGGGATGGGGACTGTCTTAACCAGGGCAGGGGAAGTCCTGTGCCTGCAGCTTTCTGCACCACCCACCTCCCTGTGCTCCTGGGGGAGAAGGCTGAGACCACAGTCACCTCTTTCCTTTCTCCCCCTTCACACACACTCTGTTCCACCAGCCCTTGAAGCAGGTTCTCCAAAATACAGGTTTTTTGTTTGTTTGTTTGTTAGACGGAGTCTCGCTCTGTTGCCCAGGCTGGAGTGCAGTGGCGCAATCTCAGCTCACTGCAGCCTCCGCCTCCCGCGTTCAAGCAATTCTCCTGCCTCAGCCTCCCGAGTAGCTGGGCTACAGGTGCGCACCCCAACACGCGGCTAATTTTTAATAGAGATGGGGTTTCGCCATGTTGGCCAGGATGGTCTCAAACTCACCACCTTAGGTGACCCATCTGCCTCGGCCTCCCGAAGTGCTGGGATTACAGGCGTGAGCCGCCGCGCCCGGCCGGAAATACAGACTTCCAACGAGAAAGCAGGGCGAAGCCTCTAACCGGAAATTCACAGGGAACCAGGCCCACAGGGCGCCTCTGGAGGGAACGAAAAAGGAACAGCTCATCGCTGCTTTGCCTGAACTTGTTTCCCTGCGTGGGTGGCTGGGGCGCTTGGGGGAAAGTACAGCTGGGACTCCAGGGAGGATCCAGGCAACTCAATTCCCTGTTTTATTTTTTATTTATTTATTTTTTTTGAGACAGAGTCTCGCTCTGTCGCCCAGCCTGGGGTGCAGTGGCATGATCTTGGCTCACTGCAAGCTCCGCCCCCCGGGTTCAAGTGATTCTCCTGCCTCAGCCTTCCAAGTAGCTGGGACTACAGGCGCACGCCACCACGCCGGGCTAATTTTTTCTATTTTCAGTAGAGATGGGGTTTCACCATATTGTCCAGGCTGGTCTCAAACTCCTGACCTCAGGTGATCCGCCCGCCTCAGCCTAACTGCTGGGATAACAGGCATGAACCACCGTGTCCAGCCACTGTAGAATACTTTTTAGCAGAGTACCTGGTGTATTGATATTGTAAGTATTCCATAAGTATTGGCTATTATTATAAATCAGTTTTGTATACTGATTTCACCATGGTTTCACAACATGGTTTCGCCATGTTGGCCAGGCTAGTCTCAAACTCCTGACCAAGTGATCCGCCCGCCTTGGCCTCCCAAAGTGCTGGGATTACAGGTGTGAACCACCGCGCCCGGCCATTATATTCTTTTTTTTTTTTTTTTTTTTTTTTTTTTTTTTTTGAGGCGGAGTCTCGCTCTGTCGCCCAGGCTGGAGTGCAGTGGCGCGATCTCGGCTCACTGCAAGCTCCGCCCCCCGGGTTCACGCCATTCTCCCGCCTCAGCCTCCCAAGTAGCTGGGACTACAGGTGCCCGCCACCTCGCCCGGCTAGTTTTTTGTATTTTTAGTAGAGACGGGGTTTCACCATGTTAGCCAGGATGGTCTCGATCTCCTGACCTCGTGATCCGCCCGCCTCGGCCTCCCAAAGTGCTGGGATTACAGGCTTGAGCCACCGCGCCCGGCCTCATTATATTCTTTTAATCATCCCTAAACTGATTATTTGGCTCGTGAGAAGGCAGAGGTATGGAAAACTGGGCGCTTGCTCTAGTGAGATCAAGAGCCCTCTGTGCTGGGCTGGAGGAAGTTATAGCTAAAGCAGCAGAAAGCAGAGACGCCGTCGAGACCGCAGTGAGGGCTGCGGCAACAGTGTGGTGTCTGCCAAGGGTGGGGCTGGCGCACTTTTGCATCCCCCACCCCAGGCTACACTCCTGGGCTTGGAACACGGACTCTAGGTTCCTAGAGACAGCTCGGCCCCGAGTCCCCAGCTCTGCGACATGAGCAGAGCCCACAGACCCCTTTCACCATCTCCCTCAAAACACACAGAGGAGTAAACTGCAGACTCTCCTCTCTGAGAAGGAGCCGACTTGCAAGTATTTAAAACTATCTCAAAGCCAGGTGCACCGAGACTGTCCCACGGTTTAGCCTGGTGCCTTTTCCGCTGCCAACGAGACAGGGAGTTTGGAAGGAGGTGGGGGCTGGGGCAAGGAAGCTGAAGGGGTCCAGGACCCTGGGAGGCAGAGAAGAGCGGGCAGGGCTGTGACGCAGCCTTCTCTGCATCTGGATGGCAACGTGACCGGAGGCAGCCAGGACGAATTCCCCAAAGATTGCCAGGAGCTGGGAGGAGCAGTGGAAGGAAAAGCAGGTCCTAGAACAGAAAGACCTGGTGAGGACGCACCAGCAGGCAAACTATTACCCGATCATGAAAACGGTCCTTACGAAGACTGCAGCGACGTGGCAAATGTCTGCGCCACACTGTTTAGTAAACACCGCGGAGTGCACAGTGCCGTGTGTATGTTACGAGCCTGTGAGTGCGTACGCGGGTGGGCAGGAACCAAAGCGGACTCAGAAGTGAGAACGGTTATGCTGCTGAGGCAGGAACGTAGGTGGGACGACAGCGAGATATCTATGTCTAGTTAGGTTTTCTTTAACGGCATCCTATTTAGCGCATTAATATCAAATGAAAATCAGAACTGAAGGGCCGTGGGGGTGAGAGGGGATGACAAACACCAACCAATGCCTGGGATCTATTGCTCGGACCCTTCCGTTCCTCCCTCCTCCTGGCTCCCCAAAAACATTCCCCTGCTTAGAGAGTTAAGGAAAGGAGCCGGGCACGGTGGCTCCCGCCTGTAATCCCAGCACTTTGGGAGGCCGAGGCGGGCGGATTACCTGAGGTCAGGAGTTCGAGACCAGCCTGGCCAACATGGTGAAACCCCATCTCTACTAAAAATACAAAAATTAGCCAGGCGTGGTGGTGCATGCCTGTAATCCCAGCTACTCGGGAGGCTGAGACAGGAGAATCACTTGAACCCGGGAGGCGGAGGTTGCAGTGAGCCGAGATCGCGCCATTGCACTCCAGCCTGGGTGACACAGTGAGGCTCTGTCTCAAAAAAAAAAAAAAAAATTAAGCAAAACACATAAGAAAGAACAGCAAAGCCACTCTGCAGGTCACGAGGTAGCCCCTCTTCTCGTTGAAACATAACAGTCTCCAAATGTTTCATTTTTTTTTTTCTTTTTTTTTTTTTTCTTTTTTTAGACGGAGTCTCGCTCTGTCGCCCAGGCTGGAGGGCAGTGGCCGGATCTCAGCTCACTGCAAGCTCCGCCTCCCGGGTTCCCGCCATTCTCCTGCCTCAGCCTCCCGAGTAGCTGGGACTACAGGCGCCGCCACCTCGCCCGGCTAATTTTTTGTGTTTTTAGTAGAGACGGGGTTTCGCCGTGTTAGCCAGGATGGTCTCGATCTCCTGATCTTGTGATCCGCCCGTCTCGGCCTCCCAAAGTGCTGGGATTACAGGCTTGAGCCACCGCGCCCGGCCGTTTCATTTTTATATAAACAGATTCTGCCTCAAATCCATTTTTTTGAAAGGGACAAAGGAAGAGAGTCAAGAAGGGAACGGGATGAAGAAGGAGGGAAGCAGAAGAGGAAGAAAGCAAAGGAGGGGAGAAGTCGGAACAGGAGGAGGTGGCACAGGAGGAAAGGAGGAAAACAGAGAAGAGGATTTGAGGCTGGAGGAGAAAAGGGCCCTCACCCCCGCCACCCGCCAGCCACCTCTGGCTGCTCCCGCGTCTGCTCCAGGCCCTGCACAGCCCTCAGGCCGTCTGCACTCCCCGAAGGTTGGGGCAAGGGAGCCAAACCAGCCAGCGCCCCTGGCCTAAGAGAGAAAGGGCTGTAAGTCTCCCTGCAAAGAGTGCCGTGCTCTCTCACGGCCGAGGATTCCTCAGACAACTGCTAACAGGGTCTGTCTTTTGCAAGGTGTGTCAACAATGCTCTCCTTAGAAAAGGAATTTTCAGCAGCGCCCACGGCTGCACATTCCCCAGGCCGCGTAAAGCTCTGGGAGGGGAGGGCCCAGCACTCTGGAAGCCAGTTATTCCCACGAGACCAGGAGGTAGGGGGACGCCGAATGCCAGGTCCTTGGTGAGCTCGGTGGTCCTGTGGAGACGGGTCACACAGCCCAGCTCAGCCTGGGGCACCAAAGGCAGCCAGCGGCCAGCCTGCCGGCAGCAGACTTTTGGCCAGGCCGGCCTGGGGGGCAAACTCATCATCAAGGCCACGGCAAAGGCTGCCACCCTGTGAGACGGGCAGCTCAAGGGTACAGCCTCGAGGCCCCAATTCCCCCACCCGTACCGCCCCATAGATGCCTCAAAACACTGGCAGCATTTGGCAGGCCTCCTTCACTCAGCAGGTGATTCTTAAAACCCCAAGATGCTTGCAGGACCTCGGGTTGCTGGGTTACCCATTTCTGCTTTTTTTTATTTTGGAGACAGAGTCTCGCTCTGTCGCCCAGGCTGGAGTGCAGTGGCACGATCTCGGCTCACTGCAAGCTCCACCTCCCGGGTTCAAGCGTTTCTCCTGCCTCAGCCTCCCGAGTAGCTGGAATTACAGGTGCCTGCCACTGTGCCCGGCTAATTTTGTATTTTTAGTAGAGACAGGGTTTCATCATGTTCGCCAGACTAGTCTTGAACTCCTGACCTCGTGATCCACCCGCCTCGGCCTCCTGAAGTGCTGGGATTACAGGCGTGAGCCACCGCGCGTGGCCTGGGTTACCCATTTTCACCCGAGCCTGTCAGGAGAACACTCTGCCCTTATGCGACTCGATCCACAAAATGACCAGCAGTTCAAGCCACTGCCCCAGTGTGAGTCCAAGGACGGGCCAGGCGGAGGCAGCTCCCTTTGGTGATGGCAGGGGAGGCACCTGGCACTGCTCTGTGGAAGACTCTTCAGCAGGAGAGAAACGAGCGAGACAGGACTGAGACCCCAGGGCACAAAGAGGGAGCAGGACGTCCCCAGAGATGGCCCCACAGGATGTGCAGACCAGACACTCCAACAGCCAGGACCCTGCAGAGCGAGTCTGTGTGTGCGAGTCTGTGTGTGCGAGTGTGCATGTGTGTGAGCGTGGGGGGTGTGTGTGAGTGTAGGTGTGCGTGAGTGTGTAGGTGTGTGTGTGCATGTGTAGGTGTGTGAGTGTAGGTGTGTGTGTGCGTCCGTGTGAGTGTAGGTGTGTGTGTGAGAGTATGAGTGTGTGTGAATGTGTGAGCGTGTGTGTGTGCATGTACGTGTGTTCACATACCTAGAACACGTCCATTGAATGAGAGGAAGCCGTAACCACGGAATCATACAAAAGCTCAGAAGTATTCAGAATTCAATCAAAAATACTGGTCAGAGTTTTGTGATGCTACGAAGCTTATGAAGGAACGCACAGTTCCTTCAAGTTCAAAGGTGTTTCGGCCCAGCCTGGCCACATTTAAATATCCTCAGAGGCAAAGAAAGGTCAACTCCCATCGAGGGACGGTGTGGTCTCGGGAAGGCTGCCGGCTGCTGAGACCAGAGAGAAAGGGACGGTGTGGTCTCGGGAAGGCTGCCGGCTGCTGAGACCAGAGAGAAGCCAGAACTGATATACCAGTGAAACTAGGGCTGAGCGAGAGGCTCTGAAGGAGAAACAGCCCCGGCTTAGAGGGCAAGGACAGGGCACCACAAACAGGCCATCGACGCAGACTGAATGCCGGACGTGGGGCTCAGCCCAACCTCGAGGCACTGAGAAGACGCTTCCAAAATGATATCCCTGGAATGATATAATGATTTCCTTCATACGTGAGCATCTTTCAAACCTAGGAAGATCTGGAATTAAGTTTAGAAATATGAATCAAACTCATGCCACTGACGTTTTGTGTGTCAATAAGTGCAATTTGAATAAAACCAAATTCAGTATTTGTTTTTGTTTAAGAGGCTATGGCCGGCCGGGCGCGGTGGCTCATGCCTGTAATCCCAGCACTTTGGGAGGCTGAGGCGGGCGGATCACCTGAGGTCAGGAGTTTGAGACCAGCCTGCCCACCATGGTGAAACCCCGTCTCTACTAAAAATACAAAAATTAGCCAGGTGTGGTGGCAGGTGCCTGTAGTCCCAGCTACTCTGGAGGCTGAGGCAGGAGGATCGCTTGAACCCGGGAGGCAGAGGTTACAGTGAGCAGAGATTGTGCCAATGTACTCCAGCCTCCAGGTGACAGCAAGACTCTATCTCAAAAAAAAAAAAAAACAAAAAAGAGCTGGGCACAGTGGCTCACGCCTGTAATCGCAGCACTTTGGGAGGCTCAGATGGGTGGATCACCTGAGGTCAGGAGTTTGAGACCAGCCTGGACAACATGGTAAAACCCCATCACTACTAAAAATACAAAAATCAGCCCAACATGGTAGCATGCACCTGTAATCCCAGCTACTCAGGAGGCTGAGGCAGGAGAATCGCTAAAACCCAGGAGGCAGAGGTTGCAGTGAGCTGAGATCGCACCACTGCATTCGAGCCTGGGCAACAGAGCAAGACTCTGTCTCAAAAAAAAAAGGACAGAACCTTAGAAAGTAGGGATCTTGGGGCCGGGTGCTGTGGCTCATGCCTGTAATCCCAGCACTTTGGGAGGCCGAGGCGGGCGGATCACGAGGTCAGGAGATCAAGACCATCCTGGCTAACTCGGTGAAACCCCGTCTCTACTAAAAATACACACACAAAAAATTAGCTGGGCATGGTGGCGGGCACCTGTAGTCCCAGCTACTTGGGAGGCTGAGGCAGAAGAATGGCGTGAACCTGGGAGGCAGAGGTTGCAGTGAGCCGAGATCGCGCCATTGCACTCCAGTCTGGGCAACAGAGCGAGACTCCGTCTCAAAAAGAAAAAGAAAGTAGGGATCTTGGACGGCCAAGGCAGGAGGATTGCTTAGGCCAGGAGTGCGAGATCAGCCTGTGCAACACAGTGAGACCCTGTCACTACAAAGTCTTTAAAAACCAGCTGGAGTGGTAGAAGGCTGAGGTGGGAGGATGGCTTGAGCCCAGGAGTTGGAGGCTGCAGTGAGCCGTGATTGCGCCATTGCACTCCATCCTGGGTGACGACTGAGACCAAAAGGGAAAAAAGGTAGAGATGATACCGCTACCAAGAAAGAGGAACGGGGCGGGAGACACACAGACTTCCTGAGTCATGGAACCCAAGGATGAAAGAGGGATGCTTCAGGGCAGAAGAGCGGCACTGAGGGAATTCGGGGCAGCCGTCGTGTTCCCTCTAACGCAGGCCTGCTGAGGAGAGAGGCTGGAAGAGGAGCAGGGAAAAAGGATGAGAAGCCAACAGTGAGGGATGCGATGGTCATGGGACCCCTGCCAGCTCCACCTCACATCCCCCAACAGCTCTGCTCCCGGGGGGCCACAAAGGCCTATTCTTGGCGATTCTGCCCCAGAACAGGCTGTGGGTTTTTGTCTGTTTTGGCGGTTGGAGGCAGTGGGATGCAGTGACTCTGCCTGAACTTGTACTTGTCAGAACAGTGCTGCTGACCGGTGAGATCAACACAAAACGCTGCCCAGGAAGTAACAACCCCAGAAGCCAGACTGCTCCGGCACGCGGGCCGCACACTCCCCGTCACCCCAGAATGACAGTGAGCAGGAGACGGTCAGGGACGGGGACAGTGCGGGGGTGGGAGGGGCAGAAGCTGCCCAGACCACGTCCTCTCCCACAGGCGGGGCCATCTGAGGCCTGACATCGGGCAGTGCAGCCCCAAGCCCGTCTGCGGTCCTGACACGGCGCGTGCTCAATGTGTACATCAGAAGTATCAGTGAACAGGCCGGGCGCGGCGGCTCATGCCTGTAATCCCAGCACTTTGGGAAGCTGAGGCAGGAGGATCACCTGAGGTCAGGAGTTCAAGACCAGCCTGACCAATTTGGTGAAACTTCATCTCTACTAAAAATACAAAAATTAGCCGGGTGTGGTGGCGGATGCCTGTAATCCCAATTACTGGCGAGGTCGAAGCAGGAGAATCGCTTGAACCTGGGAAGGTGGAGGCTGCAGTGAGCCGAGATCGCACCATTGCACTGCAGCCTGGGCGACAGAGCAAGACTCTGTCTCAAAAAAAAAAAAAAAAATTTAAAGAAGTACCAGTGAATGACCTGCCTCTGGGATTTCTCTTCCAGTCTAGCTTCCATGTCACTACCGCATTGATCTCCCCTTAATCAAATGGCCACGTCATTTGGGAGGCTGTGCTCCGTGTCCCAATCATATCAGAATCCACACGCTGGGCAGTGGGAAGCAGCTGTCTTACTAAGACAGTATTTAGTATGATTATTATTTTTTGAGACAGAGTCTCCCTCTGTCACTCAGGCAGGAGTGCAATGGTGTGATCTCGGCTCACTGCAACCTCCACCTCCTGGGTTCAAACGATTCTCCTGCCTCAGCCTCCCGAGTAGCTGGGATTACAGGCACCCGCCACCACGCCCGGCTAATTTTTGTATTTTTAGTAGAGACGGGGTTTCTCCATGTTGTCCAGACTGGTCTCGAATTCCTGATCTCAGGTGATCTGCCTGCCTCAGCCTCCCAAAGTGCTGGGATTACAGGTGTGAGCTGCCGCGCCCAGACTGGCAATACTTATTTTTTTAAAATGGATTAGAATTCACACCAGGAAAATTCTACGCTGCGGAGAAACATGAGAGGAACATGACTATTCATGGAAATAATGATGCCTTTCTTCTTAAAGGAAAGCCAAAGACACGGTGGGCCCGGGTGAGCAGGTTTCCAGGAGCCGCACGGAGCCGGGGCCTAGAGCACCTACCTTGGATTCCGTACAGCCGGTTGAGGCGTGACCGCCGGGCCTCGTCAGTGTAGGGGACGGCGAGCCAGGGCATCTCACTGAAGTACTGTTTGAAGGACTCCTCCGACCTGCAGAGAGACACACGCAGTGAGCACGGCTCAGCATCCCCACTGCACCGCCGCCAAATCCTCCCACCTCTGCCGAGTTCTGCCCCGGGATTCGGCGGAAGCCGGGGTTTCCAGCCACTGTGCTTCTCAGGCAACCGGCTGTGGGAGTGTGTTCTTCTGCCCAGGCTGGGGTCCACTAAGAAGCAAATGCCTCCACACAGCAGGTGAGTCCCAGCTCAGACGCCAGCCCACTTCGGCTGCTCCCATCTGAGCAACGTAACCCAAGTCCAGCTTTCCATTTCTCAGCACAGACAGGTCTTTCCTGCCTCAGAAGCTGAGATGTGCAGCCACTGCATACCCGTGGGAGTTCTAATCTGTGCACAGAACAGTGACTTCTACAGAACCACAAATTTAAACCAACCATATGCCTTTGATTCCACATGTAAAAAACCCTAGGAAAGGCACATCTACTCAAGCGGCAGAAGCGGATCAGGGGTTTCCTGGGGCTGGGTTTATGGGAGGAGATGGACCCAAGGAACCTACAGAGTGATGAAAACGTTCCGGGTCTGGTCTGTGGTGATGGTGGTTACATGGTACGTACATTGGTCAGCTGAACTGTGTACCTTAAATGCATGCATTTTATAATGTATACATTACGCTTCAATAAAGTTGATGCTTAAAAATTTTAAAAAGTAATTGGGGCCAGGCACAGTGGCTCACACCTGCAATCCCAGCACTTTGGGAGGCCAAGGCGGGCAGCTCACGAAGTCAGGAGATCGAGACCATCCTGACTAACATGGTGAAACACCAGCTGTACTAAAAATATAAAAAAATTAGCCGGGCATGGTGGCGGGCGCCTGTAGTCCCAGCTGCTCGGGAGGCTGAGGCAGGAGAATGGCGGGAACCCGGGAGGCGGAGCTTGCAGTGAGCCAAGATCGCGCCACTGCACTCCAGCCTGGGCGACAGAGCGAGGCTCCGTCTCAAAAAAAAAAAAAAAAAAAAACTGACTGTGGCTGGGCATAGTGGCTCACACCCGTAATCCCAGCACTTTGGGAGGCCGAGGCGGGCGGATTACTTAAGCCCTAGAGTTCATGACCAGCCTGGGCAACATGGCAAAAGCCCATCTCTACTAAAAATACAAAAATTAGCCGGGCGTGGTGGCAGGTGCCTGTAATCCCAGCTGCTCAGGGGTTGAGGTGGGAGGATCACTTGAACCCGGGAGGCGGAGCTGCCAGTGAGCTGAGATCCGGCCACTGCACTCCAGCCTGGCAGACAGAGCGAGACTCCGTCTCAAAAACAACAAAAAACCCCTGGCTGCTGCCCCTGGAACGGCTTCATGCTGAGACGGGGACTGTGACACGGCAGGTACAACACTGTGCGAAGCGCCCTCCGTGTGCCGGCATCTCGGATCCTTTTGTGGACACGAACGTAAGCGGCAGAGGCCCCTGGTGACTCCGTCTCAACTGGGGTGGGAGTTTCGAGGTGAAGGAGGTTCCCTGATAAGTGAGGCCTTAGAGAAGGTAAGAAGCAGAGGAACCTGAGGCTCAGAGGAGCTGACTCCGGGGAGAATGTCTGTTTTGTGATTCCTTATCCGTGTGTATCCGTGTGTATCCGTGTGTATCCGTGTGTATCTGTGTGTATCCGTGTGTATCTCTGTGTATCTCTGTGTATCCGTGTGTATCTGTGTGTATCCGTGTGTATCCGTGTGCATTCAAATAGCACCAGACACAGCGCATGGCCAGAGCTGAGAAAACAGCCATCCGGCCCGGCGCGGTGGCTCACGCCTGTAATCCCAGTGCTTTGGGAGGCCGAGGTGGGCAGATCACAAGGTCAAGAGTTTGAGACCAGCCTGGCCAACGTGGTGAAATCCCATCTCTACTAAAAATACAAAAATTAGCTGGGCATGGTGGCGGGCGCCTGTAGTCCCAGCTACTTGAAAGGCTGAGGCCGGAGAACCACTCGATCCTATTTGGGAGGATGAGGCAGGAGAATCGCTTGAACCCAGGAGGTGGAGGTTGCAGGAAGTCGAGATCCAGCCACTGCACTCCAACCTGGGTGACAGAGTGAGACTCCACCTCAGAAAAAAAAAAAAAAAAAAAAAAGGATGTCAGCTACCTACAGAAAAGGGGCCCAGCACTTCACGGCACAACTGACCTGTCTGCACTAACGAAGATGATCTCGAAGCTCTGGCCGGCCTCCTTGATCTTCCGGTAGGACTCCACCAGGACCCGGGTGAGGCTTCGGCAGGGCGGACACTGAAAGACAGGACAGCAAGACCTGCTGGGTGACGCTGCTTCTCCACTACCCAGTCACTCACTCTCCGAGGCCGGGTTAGCAGGACTCAAGCAGGATTGGGACAGCAAAATCCTGTTCATGAAACGGGTGGAAATGAGATGGGTGTGGTGGCTACTGGGGAGGCTGAGGCCGGTAGATCACGTGAGCCCAGGAATTTGAGGCCAGCCTGGGCAACACAGCAAGACCTAGTCCCCTGAATGAATGAGGCAAAACTAAATTTGCCTTTCTTAAGGGTGAGCATCCGGCACAAGCACCCGCATCGTCCCTATGCAGTGTGCGAGCAGGTAGCATGAACTCATCCGCGTGGATTGAGAGAAATATACAGGCCAGGCGTTGTGGCTCATGCCTGTAACCCCAGCACTTTGGGAGGCCACGTTGGGCAGATCACCTGAGGTCAGGAGTTCGAGACCAGCCTGACCAACATGGAGAAACTCCGTCTCTACTAAAAAAAAAAAAAATTAGCCTGGCGTGGTGGTGCATAACTGTAATCCCAGCTACTTGAAAGGCCGAGGCCGGAGAATCACTTGAACCTGGGAGGCAGAGGGTGCAGTGAGCTGAGATCACACCACTGCACTCCAGCCTGGGCGACAGAGCAAGATACTGTCTCCAAAAAAAAAAAAAAAGGCCGGGCGCGGTGGCTCAAGCCTGTAATCCCAGCACTTTGGGAGGCCGAGACGGGCGGATCACGAGGTCAGGAGATCGAGACCATCCTGGCTAACACAGTGAAACCCCGTCTCTACTAAAAATACAAAAAATTAGCCGGGCGTGGTGGCGGCGCCTGTAGTCCCAGCTACTCGGGAGGCTGAGGCAGGAGAATGGCGTAAACCCGGGAGGCGGAGCTTGCAGTGAGCCGAGATCGCGCCACTGCACTCCAGCCTGGGCGACAGAGCGAGACTCCGCCTCAAAAAAAAAAAAAAAAAAAAAAAACCAGAGGGCCAGTCACGATGGTTCACACCTGTAATTCCAGCACTTTGGGAGGCCGAGGTGGGAAGATCACCTGAGGTCAGGAGTTCGAGACTAGCCTGACCAACATGGCAAAACCCTGTCTCTATTAAAAATACAAAAATTAGCCAGGTGTGGTGGCGGGCACCTGTAATCCCAGCGACTTGGGAGGCTGAGGCAGGAGAATCGCTTGAATCCAGGAGGCGGGAGGTTGCAGTGAACCAAGATCGCGCCATTGCACTCCAGCCTGGGCAACAGAGCAAAACTCTGTCTCAGAAAGAAAAAAAAAAAAAAGATCAAAGAAGTCATTTCTTGCTGCTTTTTCCATTCATAATCGCAAGCACTATTCACGCAGGCCTCGCGCACAGGAAAAGACCACAGGGCCAGGAAATTCCTGCCTGGGCATCTCACCCCCAGACGCCAACCACAGCTGGGCTTGCTGGGCACGTCCCTGCTTCCTTCTGTCTGAGCCACAGGGGCCCAAACACTCACCCAGTGTGCGGAGAAGTAGACGCCCACGTGAGACCCCTCCAGGCTGCTGCTCTCCAGGGACTGCCCGTTATTTCGAAGCAAGGGCCCTGCAATGACTTCCCGGAAGGGTTTAGGCCCCCAGGGGAACTCCAGACCTGAAACAGAAAACAGATGGTAAAAGAGGGTTAAGACTCTTCTTGATGGCCTGGGACCCAGGAGGCCTCAGAGCGGCAGGCGTGACAACTTAATCATCAAACAGTGCTTGTGAACACACCCACAGCATCTGCAGGAAACACAGGAATCAAAGTACAACCAGTACCTGCCCTCCAGGCAATGGTTCCCAAACCCGGATGGTCACAAGGTCTGTTTTCCAGGGGCTTTTGAAACGCACGAATGCCCAGGCCACATCCCGAGGCTGGAGACCGAGGAGCGACGCAAAGATGTACACGCAAAACGAACAGGTTCCCCAGGTAACTCTGACGAGGGGCTCATCGCCGCGGGGCCTCGGGAATCAATACCCAGGGTTGTGGATTCAATCCCAGCCGCCACATCCCAGGGGTCAGCTCTGACTGCATGTGGATGATTCAATCCCAGCCGCCACATCCCAGCGGTTGTCAGGTCTGATTGTATTTGGAATCAGCTCGGGAATTTAAAAATATGCTCTTGGGCCCCACGCCCAGAGATTCCGATTCGATGGCCCTTGATGGGCTCAGGGAACCAAGTGAGAATTTAAGTCTAATAAAAGAGTAAAACGCACCCAGCCCAGATGGTCCACGTTCTGAAGACACCTAAGCTCTGGGTAGGGGAGTTGCTAATATGCTTCCCGCTCAGCTGCGGTGTTTTCTCACAGGGCGGTCCATGGACCCGCTGCCTCAAAGTCACCTGGCGGCCGGGGGCTGGGAAGGAGGAGCACAGGCTGGTTGAAAACGCAGGTGGTTGGGCCTCCCCGGAAACAAGAGGGATCCACAATGCTCTGGAGGTCGGGCTCAGGAATCCGCACGGGGGCCAGGCTCCGCAGCTCAGCCCAGCGATCCCTGCACTTTGGGAGGCCGAGGTGGGCGGACTGCTTGAGCTCAAAAGTTTGAGACCAGCCTGGGCTGCCTAGAGAGACCCCAAATCTACAAATAATAAAACGTTAGCTGGGTGTGACGGTGCACGCCCGTAGTCCCAGCTACGTGGGAGGGTGAGTTGAACTCAGGAGGTCGAGGCTGCAGTGAACCGTGATCATGCCACAGCACTCGGCCTGGGCGAGAGAACAAGATACTGTCTCAAAAAAACAAGAAAAAAAAAAGGAAAAGCTTCGCACTTGGTCCCACCATGCCCTGGTTTTTACTGAGGGCGATTCTTTGAAGGAGGTGGCGTGTCCACTGGGAAAACGTGTGAGCAGGGCTGAACCGTCTCACTGGATGGATGAAGTGAGGGGAGGAGATCTCCGGCCTGTTCTCACTGCCAGAGGGAAGGAGGCCACGGCGACGGCCCTGAGAGGGGCCTGGAGGAGCACGGCCCACACGTGGCCAGCAAGACCAAGGCCTGCAGGGCGTGGCAGCTCCAAGCAACCAGGTGCACTCACCGCCAAGGCCAGGAGAGTGACGCAGGGGGCTGGGACTTCGCTATGTCATATTTTAAAGAGGAAAAACCCCACTCGGCCTGCCTCTCACCGTGAAGGGGCAGCTGCCACAGACGCAGCTCTAGAAGCCAGGGTCTGAGCTCTCCCTGCTTTCCCACAGCCTCCGCGGCCCTCCAAGCAGGGCTTCTTTTGGCCCATGAATGAAAGCTCCTAGGAGGGACATTCAGATCCCCGTAAAAATCTTAAAACCATGTCCTAGGGAATACTACGATTTCACCAAGACGACATTCTCTAGCCACGTAAACCCACGTGTATCTATTTCACGAGGACTCTCTCTACCGGTGGGACGGCGATGAGGGTAGGGGCATGGAGGAAGAGGGCTGGAGTAAAGGACCATATGAGCGGTAGCGGTGGCTCCAGCCTGTAATCCCAGCACTTTGGGAGGCCGAGGCGGTGGATCACACATGGTCAGGAGATCAAGACCATCCTGGCTAACACGGTGAAACCCCGTCTCTACTAAAAATACAAAAAACTTAGCAGGCCGAGGTGGCCGAGCCTGTAGTCCCAATACTCGAGAGAGGCTGAGGCAGGAGAATGGCGTGAACCGGGGCCGAGGAGCTTGCCCAGTGAGCTGAGATCCGGCCACGGCACTCCAGCCTGGGCGACAGAGCGAGACTCTGTCTCAAAAAAAAAAAAAAAGGACCACATGCACGAGTACTCTGTCTACCGGTGGGACGGCGATGAGGGTAGGGGCATGGAGGAAGAGGGGCTGGGTAATAAGAGGACCATATGCACGTGCTGAGGTTTTACCTTCTGGGTCATCTCGGATCACCAGCAGCCCGTTCCTGCACACAACCTTCCCGGTGGTGGCGTCGAGGAATATTAGTGATGGAATGTTGGAAATTCGGTATTTGTTCCAAAGTTTGAGCTGTATGAAGAAAAGTAAAAGAAGGTGGTTAAGTCCAGACCAGATTCATTGCAGAGTTCTTCTTGCAGAGTTCTTTTGAGCCCCTTAGGCCTGGAGGCTGGATGAACTGGCAAGCATTCAAGACACAGGAAAGAACAATGGATCCCAAGCAGGGCTGCTGGGCAAAGGGGCACGTTAACTACAATCCCACTGGCCCCCAGGGTCCGCACAGCGCAGGGGACTCTGAGGTGGAGGCTGACGGAAGACCACACTCATCCTGGAGCGTACGACCCTTTTACGTCTCTAAAAATAACGAAGATGAAGACGGATGTCGCATCTTCACGACACAATCAGACCACCGGGTGGTTAAGGAAGGAAGGGAAGATTTTCATGAGAGCCTCGCCACCCTGGCAGCAGGCAACAGCAGCTGCTCTCCATGGCCCCTTCCCACCAAGAGAGAAGAGACGGGTTTTCCAATAGAAGGCCACGTAGTTACAATCTGCCCCCTCAGCCCTTCACCAGGTCTCTGCACTTGAAATATCACAGTCGTCGTTATGTTCCCTGCAAAGCACGAGGGAAGCAATGCCCAGAGTCAGCCCCAACCCTTGGCTCTCGGTGCCGCATAAAACCTGCTTCAGTCTACTGGCAGATTCTTGAGGTTGGCTGTGCACACGGTCAGACATCCACGGTCTAAGACGAATGACGCTGAGCACATGGAATGCAAAGCGCAGGACTGGACGCCGAGTGTGGGTGGCCTCCTCTGTTCGCTCACTGCCGTCGGGGTGAACGCCATATGGGCAGGTGACTGGGTGCTCTAGAACTTCCCCGCCAAGCCCAAAAACCAACATAATTAAATGCGACGTTGGGGCTGGGTGCAGTGGCTCACGCCTGTAATCCCAGCACTTTGGGAGGCCAAGGCAGGAGGATCACCTGAGGTCAGGAGTTCAAGACCAGCCTGGGCAACATGGTGAAACCCCGTCTCTACTAAAAATACAAAAATTAGCTGGGCGTGGTGGTGGGCGCCTGTAATCCCAGCTACTCAGGAAGATGAGGCGGGAGAATCGTTCGAACCTCGGAGGTGGAGGTTGCAGGGAGTTGAGATCGCGCCACTGCACTCCAGCCTGGGTGACAGAGCGAGACTCCGTCTCAAAAAAAGTAAATAAATGCATTGTTGAGCTAGCAATGTACCTCCAGAAAAGACAGAAACAGGGAAGCTGCAGGGTGCCCCACTGTTTAGGCCACTCAGCTGTGAGCTTCCCTGCTTGGGGCCTTGAGGGTCTCTGGAGGAAGGCTGGGCCTTTGGGCAGAACAGGGCAAAGATGTGTTGCAGGAAGGCAGGCGTGAGAAGGCAGCAGCAGAGAGAAGAACAGAGAGAAGAGGGCAGTGCGTGGCGGGACAAGGACTGTCCCGAGTCCCATCCCAGGCAGTGAGGGGAGGGCAATGCTGGGCTTCCTTGTCTGTGGAGACCTGTATCCGGGCAGGAAGGGCTGTGGGACCCCACCCACCTCAAACTACCCTCAGTCTGCGTGTTTTTCCCAGCCCCACCTTTCTGGGGGGCTCACAGAACCAGCCCAGGACCTCACAACAAGAACAATTCTGCACATTGTTTTTGCTTTTGTTTTTAAATAGTCTCGCTCTGTCGCCCAGGCTGGAGTGCAATGGTTCTATCTCGGCTCACTGTAACCTCCACCTCCCGGGTTCAAGGGATTCTCCTGCCTCAGCCTCCTGAGTAGCTCGGATTACAGACATCCACTACCACGTCTGACTAGTTTTTGTATTTTTAGTAGAGACGGGTTTTGCCATGTTGGCCTGGCTGGTCTGGAACTCCTGACCTCAGGTGATCCTCCCGCCTTGGCCTCCCAAAGTGCTGAGATTACAGGTGTGAGCCACCACGCCCAGACCCGGTTTTTGTTTTTTTTTGTTTTTTCTTTTTTTGAGACGGAGTCTCGCTCTGTCGCCCAGGCTGGATTGCAGTGGCACGATCTCCACTCACTGCAAGCTCCGCCTCCCAGGTTCAAGCCATTCTCCTGCCTTAGCCTCCGGTATAGCTGGGACTACAGGCGCCCGCCACCGCGCCCGGCTAATTTTTGTATTTTTTTAGTAGAGACGGGGTTTCACCGTGTCAGCCAGGATGGTCTCGATCTCCTGACCTTGTGATCCGCCCGTCTCGGCCTCCCAAAGTGCTGGGATTACAGGCGTGAGCCACCGCGCCCGGCCCAGACCCAGTTTTTAATGACCACAATTGCATCATTCCAGAGAAACTTGGTACAGAATTCAGATTAAACATCCTTAAGAGAGGTTCAACAGCAGAACCAGACCATCCTGCCACCGGGATCTGCTTCATAAGTTTGCTGTGCAAGGACTGAGCCAGGTTAATTTTTTTTTAAAAGGAAGATTAAAATGATGAGTTTTTCTGGTTTAAAAAGTAATTCTTGGAGGAAAAAAAATCATTGGAAAAAAGTTGGGAAACATAGCAAACCGCAAAAATTGAGATTAAAAATTACCCATGACTCACCACGTAGGAAAGCTTAGACCGTTTTATATTTCCACCAGTGGCAAATGAAGGAGCCCATGTCCTAGTGCCTTCACCAACATTATCACTGTCATCACTTTTTCCAGTCTGCTAGGGGGAAAAATGATGCCTCATTTTTGTTGCTTATCCGTTTTTTTTCTTTTTTTGGCGGCGGGGGCAGGGCAGCAGACAGAGTCTCACTCTGTGGCCCAGGCTGGAGTGCAGTGGTGAGATCTCAGCTCACTGCAACCGCCGCCTCCCGGGTTCAACCAGGCTGGTCTCGAACTCCTGACCTCAGGTGATCCACCCAACTCGGCCTCCCAAAGTGCTGGTATTACAGGCATGAGCCACCATACTCAAGACTTTTTTTTTTTTTTTTAAGTTCTGGGATACACGTGCAGAATGCGCAGGTTTGTTACATAGGAAAACATGTGCCATGGCGGTTTTCTGCACACATCAACCCGTCATCTACATTAGGTATTTCTCCTAATGCTCTCCCTCCCCTTGCCCCCCACCTGCCAACAGGCCCCGGTGTGTGATGTTCCCCTCCCGGTGTCCATGTGTTCTCATTGTTCAACTCCCACTTATGAGAACATGCACTGTTTGGTTTTCTGTTCCTGTGTTAGTTTGCTGAGGATGATGGTTTCCAGCTTCATCCATGTCCCTTCAAAGGAAATGAACTCATTCTTTCTTATGGCTGCATAATATTCCATGGTGTCTATATTCTTTCTTATGGTTGCATAGTATTCCATGCTGTCTATATTCTTTTTTATGGCTGCGTAGTATTCCATGGTGTATATGTGCCACATTTTCTTTATCCAGTCTATCATTAATGGGCATTTGGGTTGGTTCCAAGTCTTTGCTATTGTGTATTTACTGCAATAAACATAAATGTGTATGTGTCTTTACAGAAGAGTGATTTATGATCCTTTGGGTATACACCCAGTAATGGGATTGTTGGCTCCAATGGTATTTCTGGTTCTAGATTCCTGGGGAATCACCACACTGTCTTCCGCAATGGTTGAACTAATTTACACTCCCATCGACAGTGTAAATGTTGCTTATCTTTGACTTACTGATGTGTAGGAGATATGCTGTTGTCAGCACATTGTGTTTTACCCCGCTATGTTTTATAACTGGTAAGAGCTGAAAGTCATTCAACAGAAAGCAACTGAGTACCTACTGTGTGCCAGGCTTGTTCTAAGCACAAGAGATTCAGGAAAGAGATGAGGCCGCTGCCCTGGTGGACTTCCTCCTCCAGTGGGAGAGACAGACAATAAATAAGAATATAAATAGGAACCTAATTTCAGACACTGGCAAGTGACAGAAAGACAGCAGGGCGGGTAAGATCACGGCTGCGACTGGGAAGCTGGGACGGCGGCGTGGATTCTAGAGACGGGCATCTGGGAGGAATGACATTTGGGCACAGACCTCAGCAAGGAAACGGAACGAGCCACGGGCACGCTGCGGGAGGCCACCTGAGGCCCAGGAACCCGTGTGGAGGCTGGGGACTGACTGTGAAGGCCGGAGTAGACGGAGCCAGAGAGAACCAGGGGTGGCAGCTGTGATGAGGTCAGAGATCATCTTAAGATTTGTGAACCAGATCGTCAAGGCCCCGTGGACGATGGCAAAAGTAACAGGTCACAGGGAGTGAGGTGACCTGATTTACAGTTTAAAAGGCCATTTGGGGCTGGGTGCCATGGCTCACGCCAGTAATCCCAGCACTTTGGGAGGGTGAGGTGGGCGGGTCATTTGAGGTCAGGAGTTCGAGACCAGCCTGGGCAACATGGTGAAACCCGTCTCTACTAAAAATATAAAATTAGCCAGGTATGGTGGCAGGCACCTGTAATCCCAGCTACTCAGGAGCTGAGGCAGGAGAATCACTTGAACCCCGGAGGCGGAGGTTGCTGTGAGCCGAGATCGCACCATTGCACTCCAGCCTGGGCGACAAGAGCAAAACCCCGTCTCAAAAAAAAAAACCAAAACAAAGATCCTCTAATCTATGCTGATTGGGTTAATCCAGAAAAGAAACCTGAGAGAGCAACAGGAAAAAGGGTGAGACCTAGATCACAAACGCAAAAGGGCCAGGTTATAAAAACAGCCGACTTTTCAATGTAGTTACCCCTCGGCTGGGTGCAGTGGGTCACACCTGTAATCCCAGCACTTAGGGAGGCAGAGAGGGGTGGATCACCTGAGCCGAGGACTTCAAGACCAGCCTGGGCAACACAGTGAGACCCAGTTCTCCATTAAAAAAAACTCCACAAGTCTACAGTATGCAAGAGGATGTACATAGGTGATATGCAAAAACTATGCCATTTTTATATCAAGGACTTGAGTATCAGTGTTGGGGGGAGGGTCCTGGAGCCAGTCCTCCACAGATACTGAGGGACAACTTTATTTATTAATTATTATTATTATTGAGATGGAGTCTCGCTGTGTCATGCAGGCTGGAGCGCACTGGCACGATCTCGGCTCACTGCAACCTCCACCTTCCAGGTTCAAGTGATTCTCATGCTTCAGGCTCCTGAGTAGCTGGGATTACAGGCATGTGCCACCATGTCTGGCTAATTTTTGTATTTTTATTAGAGAACATGTTTCACCCTGTTGGCCAGGCTGGTCTCGACTCCTGACCTCAGGTGATTCACCCGCCTCGGCCTCCCAAACTGCTGACCTACTGCACCTGGCCTTCCATAACTTTTTGACCAAAATTTTATCAGGAATGGATGGCTACTGATTATTCTTTGAACCTGTTATTTTTCATGAGTGTCCAGTCTAAGATTAAACTATCCTTGCCTTCTTAGAAGAAATCGTCCTTAGATGTATTATTAAGGGATCACCAGAATCTTATGTTCCGTGGGGCTTGGGGCTCCCACAAGCAAATGCCACCTTGTAGCAGGAGTCTCTCTGTGGGTAGCTGGACTGTTGCCTGGAGTAAATTTCAGCCTGTGACCCTCAAATGTAAAGCTAGCAGATGAAACATGATTATAAGAGTGGTTTGCATTTAGGCACCTCTGTTACCCTTCAAATGTAAGCATGTGCTTTGCTCTTAGCCAGGAATTTTTTTTTTTAAAATGGAGTCTCGCTCTGTCGCCCAGGCTGGAGTGCAGTGGTGCAATCTCGGCTCACTGCAAGCTCCACCTCCCGGGTTCACACCATTCGCCTGCCTCAGGCTCCCAAGTAGCTGGGACTACAGGCGCCTGCCACTGTACCCAGCTACTTTTTTGTATTTTTTGTATTTTTTTTTTTAAGTAGAGACAGGGTTTCACCATGTTAGCCAAGATGGTCACAATCTCCTGACCTCATGATCTGCCCGCCTCGGCCTCCCAAAATGCTGGGATTACAGGCGTGAGCCACCACGTCCGGCCTCAGCCAGGAATTTTTAAGGAAATGGTGGTGGGGTTTTGGCACCTGAACAGCCTCGACCCTCTAAATGCTCAGTGGAAATGATGCCATCTCCCAAACCCTGCCAGCTCAGGAAGAACCAGTTTCTTCTGAAACCCTTACGTGAGCCGAAGAGTTGTAACACCTCTCCCCGCCGCCCCGGTCTCCACAGACATGTCTTTTCTTGCTGGATGGTAAGAAACCGTATCTTCCCTCCCTCCCTAAGGATTCCCATTCCCTTCTCACTGCATCTCAGGAGCACAGGGGTCTCGGCTCGTGTTGGATCTTTGTTTCCACGTAAAGACCCACACTGGGTTAGTGGGAAAAAAAAATTTTTTTTCTAGACTCACATCTGACACCAAAAAGTTATTTCGTTTTTTTTTTTTTTTGAGATGGAGTCTCGCTCTGTCTCCCACGCTGGAGTGCAATGGCCCGATCTCGGCTCACTGCAAGCTCCGCCTCCCGGGTTCACACCACTCTCCTGCCTCAGCCTCCTGAGTAGCTGGGACTACAGGCGCCCGCCACCACGCCCGGCTAATTTTTTGTATTTTTAGTAGTGATGGGATTTCACCGTGTTAGCCAGGATGGTCTCGATCTCCTGACCTCGTGATCCAGCTGCCTCGGCCTCCCAAAGTGAAGGGATTACAGGCGTGAGCCACCGCGCCCGGCCGAAAAGCTATTTCTTTTACAGACTAAGCCATCGTGGTCTAATTCTGTGGTGGTGATTTATTTAGCAACCCATGTCATTCATCAGTGAGCTGCATCTGTGGATGCTTCAGGCCACCCAAAGCACGAAGGTTACTCAGCTCTGAAACAGTGCGGTCGGCACAGGAGTTATCGTTCCGAAAACACGCGGATCAGAACGCAACCCTTCTGTCAGAGGCGTCGTCTAGGAGTGATTTATGGATTCTCTGACACGTCCCGGAAACTAAAAAAAGCTTCAGCTGAAAGAAATGATCACCAAGATGCAGCTCTGCACCCTTTCAAGTGTGAGGCTCAGCTCAAGGCCACCAAAGGTTTTCAAACAGGCCTCTGAAAACACTGGCTTCATAGTCATTTCTGGGTCACAGGTAGTTTTGAGGACAAAAGCTACAGATCTTTCAGCAGAGAAAAATGCACATCCACCAAAAAGTCAGTGTGTAATTTCAGACTCCACGAATCCCCCTGAAGCCTGTGAGTGGAACCTGTCTGATCACAGGAGGTCTACAGACCCCAAATAGAGACCTCCCTGTCTTGAGAGTTCATGTCAGTGCACGGCTTGACCTTGATCAACTGAGAGAGATAAAATCCTGCTCCATCCGTATCCTGCTGCAAACATTTCCTCCAAAGCAGTCAGCATCTGCCGAAAACCTAAGATGACGTAACAGTGAGTGGGTGATTAAAAACAACAAAAAAAATCTCACTCTCCAACTGCCACTGTGTTCCTAAACTCGGGCAGAGCTCACGCCTTCAGGATGGTGAACATCAGGCCACCCAGGACCGAGACAGCGCATTGCCCTTTCTAAAAAAGCATTTCCCAGGGCCGGGAGCAGTGGCTCACGCCTGGAATTCCAGCACTTTGGCGGGCCGAGGCGGGCGGATCCCCTGAGGTCAGGAGCTCGAGACCAGCCTGGCCAACATAGTGAAACCTTGTTTCTACTAAAAACACAACAATTAGCCGGGCGTGGTGGCGGGCGTTGTAATCCCAGCTACTCCGGAGGCTGAGGCAGGAGAATCGCTTGAACCCAGGACGTGGAGGTTGCAGTGAGCTGACAGCCTGGGCGACAGAGTGAGACTCTGTCTCAAAATATAAAAATAAAAAAATTAAAAAGCATTTCCCAGGGCCGGGAGTGGTAGCTGACGCCTGTAATCCCAGCACTTTGGGAGGCCAAGGCAGGTGGATCACTTGAGGTCAGGAATTCAAGACCAGCCTGACCAACACGGTAAAACCCCTGTCTCTACTAAAGATACAAAACTTAGCCGGGCGTGGTGGTGGCGGGCGCCTGTAATCCCAGCTACTCTACTTGGGAGTCCGAGGCAGGAGAATTGCTTGAACCGGGGAGGTTCCAGTGAGCCGAGATAACGCCGCTGCACTCCAGCGTGGGCGACAGAATAAGACTCTGTCTCAAAAAAAAAAAAAAAAAAAAAGAAGCAGGCTTCTAGCAGCTGGGCTTCCATCCTTGGCCCTGACGCCTGCTTAGATGTCAGTGCGTGACAGTCTCAGACTCTGGGCGGGTCATGCCCCTTCTCCAAGCCCAGCTCATCTCATAGGATGACTCCAAGGCTCACATGAAGTGGGGTCTGTGGGGGCTCTAACCTCTAAAACGCTGCACGCGTGGAATATTTGGGTTCAATCTATCCTTATTTTTCCCCCTGTGTCTCCTGAGTATCCACTTTGAAAATCATTTTCCTGGCCAGGTGTGGTGGCTCAAGCCTGTAATTCCAGCCCTTTGGGAGGTCAAGGCAGGCGGATCACAAAGTCAGGAGATCGAGACCATCCTGGCCAACATGGTGAAACCCCATCTCTACTAAAAAAAAAAAAAAAAAAAAAATACAAAAAAGTAGCTGGGTGCCTGTAGTCCCAGCTACTCGGGAGGCTGAGGCAGGAGAATGGCGGGAACCCGGGAGGCGGAGCTTGCAGTGAGCCGAGATCGCGCCGCTGCTCTCCAGCCTGGGTGACAGAGCGAGACTCTGTTTTAAAAAAAAAGAAAAGAAAGAAAAAAGAAAATCATTTTCCTGTCAACTTCATTTTAAAGTTAATCAATCAGCTGTATATCTAGATAGCAGGCTGTGTCGGAAACTACTTGGAGAAAGGCGGTTTTTCTTTCCATGGCACGTGGTATCCTTGCCATAAGCACCTGCTGCAAAACAGACAAGTTTTCTGGCCTGTTTCTATGTGATCTGTTTGCCTCCTCATCTCCGTTTTCCCGGATTTTAAAGGGGCCTCTGAATTTTTTTTTAACAGACTCTGTGGATTTTGCTTTTGGCCTCTCAGAGAACTCTGACACCACATCTGATTCCGGGCTTGGAAGGCTGAAGTGTGAAATACAGCAGAGCCTAGTATGAAAGTCTGTGGAAGGGAGGAGGGGCTGAGTCAGGCAGGTCCCAGCAGCCTTTGAATCAGGAGGCAGGAGTGAGGGCAAGAGCTCACATTCCGCTGGACATTGGAGAGAAAAAGGCCAGTGGGGACTTATGCCCTTCAAAAGGGTTGTGCTGGGTCGGGCGCGGTGGCTCACGCCTGTAATCCCAGCACTTTGGGGGGCCGAGGCGGGTAGCTCGCTTGAGCCCAGGAGTTCAAGGCCAGCCTGGGCAACACAGCGAAACCCTGTCACTCCACAAAAAAATACAAAAATTAGCTGGGCGTGGTGGCCACTCCTGTAGCTCCAGCTGAGGTTAAGAGGATGCCTTGAGCACAGGAGGTTGAGGCTACATTGAGCTGTGATCATGTCACTGCTGCCCAGGATGAGTGATGGGGCGAGACCCTGTCTCAAAAGGGCTGCGCTGTCCGGCATTGCAGCAGCTGGGAAAGAACAGATGACTTTACACCCAGTGTTTGTTCTGTCTAGAGATCATCCTGGCAACATATCCACCCAGGGTGCATTTTGTTAGTCTTGCTCTGTTGCCCAGGCTGGAGTGCAGTGCTGCGATCTCGGCTCATGGCAACCTCCACCTCCCGGGTTCAAACGATTCTCCTGCTCCAGCCTCCTGAGTAGCTGGGATTACAGGCACCCACCACCATGTCCGGCTAATTTTTGTATTTTTAGTACAGACTTGAACCTCCTGACCTTGTGATCCACCCGTCTCGGCCTCCCAAGGTGCTGGGATTACAGGCGTTACAGGTGCCCGCCACCGCACATGGCCTAATTTTGTATTTTTAGTAGTGATGGGGTTTCACCATGTTGGCCAGGCTGGTCTTGAACCTCCTGATCTCAAGTGATCTGCCTGCCTTGGCCTCCCAGAGTGCTGGGATTACAGGCTTGAGCCACCGCGCCTGGCTGATTTTTGTACTTTTAGTAGAGACAGGGTTTCACCGTGTTGGCCAGGCTGGTCTTGAACTCCTGACCTCAGCCTCCCAAAGATCTGGGATGACAGGCGTGAGCACTGCGCCCAGCCCCGGGGTGCATTCTGACGGTCCCTGCTGAATGGTCTTCTACCACAGCCACCCAAAGGCCATGCAACACCAGTAGAAAACATCACAACAGGCTGGGCGCGGTGGCTCAAGCCTGTAATCCCAGCACTTTGGGAGGCCGAGGCTGGCAGATCACAAGGTCAGGAGATCAAGACCATCCTGGCTAACACACTGAAACCCCGTTTCTACTAAAAAAACCAAAAAAACTAGCCAGGCGAGGTGGCGGGCGCCTGTAGTCCCAGCTACTCGGGAGGCTGAGGCAGGAGAATGGCGTAAACCCGGGAGGCGGAGCTTGCAGTGAGCCGAGATCGCACCACTGCACTCCAGCCTGGGTGACAGAACGAGATTCTGTCTCAAGAAAAAAAAAAAAAAGAAAACGTCACAACAAACCCCCAACGCCTACGACTCCACTGTTTATGACGAGTTCATCAAATTCAGAAGCCAGGCCACAGAGAACAAAGAAAAAAAAGAAAGAGGAGACAACATTAGCTCAACTTGGCAAAGATGGAAACGGACGACACAGCGGGTTATCCAGTTACTTGAAGGTTCCCGCTGCTCTGCCTGGCAGTGGGTTCTGACGAAAACCTCCAAGGCTGTGGTTGGAACTATCCCGGGAATGCAGAGGCCAGAAACGCTTTTACAGTGACCCACAGAACAATGAGGCACGTATCAAAAGGGAACCAGGAAACGGTACAAATGCCAACGAGAAAGCCCAGCAAATCGGAAACACCAGTGGGATTCGTCAGCACCCACAGAGGCCGCAGGGAAGTGCAGCCTCGTGATTTCCGAGCAGTCCTGGTTCCTGCGAGCAGCACGGAATCCGCCCCCTCGTGCTAAGGACTGGGTCTTGCTCAGCTTTTCTTTCCAACAGCTGCTGCAAATCTGTGGGATCAAGGCAAAGCCAACGCAGATACAGGATCCATCAGCAAACTCCTTGGCCGGGTCAGCCAAGCCTTCTCGGCAGATGTCACCCCTGCCCTCCAGCCAAATGCCGACCACGATCAGAACCACCCTTTCTGTGGAGCTGCATTTGAAAACAGAGTCTGAAGTGTGCTCCCACCTTTCTCACCCCAAACGACCAAAGACCGGGCTATACGCTGAGAGCAGGAATCCCCTTATCCCAGCCTCCAATGTCACACCAGGACAAACACTAGGGGTTCCTCAGCGCAGGCTCTGGCTCCAGAGCCCGGGTCTCCGTCTGTTCCAGCCACTCATCAGTGGGTGACCCTGGTCAGGAATCTCACCTTCTCTTGGTTTCCTCAGTTGCAAAATGCAGATAACAGAACCTACCCCTCACTGAACGGTTGTGAAGACGAGTTACAGAGAGTGCTTAGCCTGGCCAAGATTAGGTATGAAATAAGTGTTCATTGCTTTCTGCGAAGGAACTGACACAGAGAGCGGGTCTCATTCTGCTGCCCAGGCTGGAGTGCAGTGGCGCAATCACGGCTCACTACGGCCTCCACTTCCTGGGCTCAAGCAATCCTTCCACCTCAGCCTCCCAGAGTGCTGGGATTACAAGCGTGAGCCACCACACCTAGCTTAGCTGCTATTATTATTATTTTCTTGAGACAGAGTCTTGCTCTGTCGCCCAGGCTGGAGTGAGGCGGCACAATCATGGCTCACTGCAGCCTCCACCTCCCGGGCTCACGTGATCCTCCCACCTCAGCCTCCGAGTAGCTGGGACTACGGTCGCACACCACCATGCCTCACTAATTTTTTGACGTTTTGTTGCAACAGGGTCTCGCTATGTGTCCCGGGCTGGTCTCAAACTCCTGAGCTCAAGCATTCTTCCCGTCTCAGCCTCCCACAGTGCTGGGGTTACAGGTGGAAGCCGCCTCACTCAGCCCCCACACCATCTTCTAAATGCTCCAGCAGGTCCTTGTCCTCATCCCCAGAGTTAAGGCCCAATCTTGGATCCTCTTGCTCCTGAGGCATGATTCCCAGTGTGTGATCTGGCCCATGACTGCAATTCTCGGAGCCGAGTATACCTGCTGGCCAAGAGCAGTGCTTGGGCACATTACGTGTCCAATAAATGACAGAGGAACTAACAAAGGAACAGAAGGAAGGGAGAGAGGAACCACCGTCCTAGGGCAGCCAGACTGGATGCCTTCTAAGCAGTCAAGCTCAGCTACTTAAATGGCTTTTTCATGACCAAGGCTCCCCCTCATTCCTGGGGGGCCCAGAATGCTCCTGAAATGGCAGAGAAATGATTCGAATCCAGTGCTGGTGGGATGAGAGCTTCTCTCGCTTTGCCCGATGGTGCCTTAGATCCTACACCCTCCCCACCTCCTCATCCCACCTTCACCTGGAGCTGAGGCAGAGAACAGACCCGCCTGTGCCACTGAGGGAAAGGGGCAGGGGGTCCGGGCCAGGCTGACCCGAACCGTCACCAACCTATGAGAATTCCAAGCCCTCCTGGTGGATCTGCCATTTTGAAGCTACATGTTTTCAGCTGGTTCGCAGAGAGGACCCACGTATGCCCCATGGGTCGCAAGAGCGTGAGGCTCACAAAATAACGTATCCAATCTGCTCCCTGCAGACAAAGCCACCAAGCACAGTATTTGCTGCACACCTTATTTCTGGACCTTCTCTGCCAAGCCAGGCTGTATTAAAATAAAAAGACTGGGTAGAAGCGGATTTAAAATTTATTCATTTCTCTAAATCTCAGAACAGTGAATTTTCTTTTTTTTTTTTTTTTTTTGAGATGGATTCTCGCTCTGTCACCCAGGCTGGAGTGCAATGACACCATCTCAGCTCACTGCAAGCTCTGCCTCTCGGGTTCAAGTGATTCTCCTGCCTCAGTCTCCCGAGCAGCTGGGATTACAGGCACCCGCCACCACACCCAACTAATTTTTGTATTTTCAGTAGAGATGGGGTTTCACCATGTTGGCCAGGTTGGTCTCGAACTCCCGACCTCAGGTGATCCACCCAACTCGGCCTCCCCAAGTGCTGGGATGACAGGCATGAGCCACCACGCCTGGCCGTATCAGTGAGTTTTCTAACCAATTTACAGATGACCTAGCTGGGTTTTGCAACCCAACAGAGCTGAATCAGCTGTGACTTACAACCCTCTAATCGAAGTGCCACAGGGAAATGAAGGTGGTGAGACGCTGAGCGTGCTTTCGAAAACCTTACAGTTTAGAAGTGGAAAATGGTGAAAATGGTAAACGTTATGTTACATATATTTGGCCACAATATAAAAATAAAAACCTACAACTACATATGGCAGATCAGGCCAACTGCCAGGAGAAATGAGCAAAAAACGGCCCAGGAGGAAGACTGGCTGCATTCGAGTTTACTAGAGCTGCCGGGAGGGCCCTGGATCTGCAGACATACTGAACTATCTCAAACATCCGCTCTGCAGTTACTTTCCTTCCAAATGGGGGCCGCTCCAAGAACTGACCATTCAGCGTTGACTTTGGTCCTCACTGGTCAGTGAAATCTTCAGTCCATACCTGTGTTTGCTGGAGGCCGCATGGGATAGAACAAATGGTGGAGAATGTGGTTCTGCAGCCAGACTGCCTGGGTTCAAATCCCTGCTCTGCTGTGAACCACGGGGGAACTCCGGCCTGCCACACCACCTCTCAGGGTGCCAGTCTCCTGCTGAGTAAAACGAGGACATTAACAACACTGCTTCGTCCTGGTGCCGTGAGAACTAACTGGATTAAAGCACGTGCAGCACGGACAACACTGCTCGGTTCATAGTGAGTGTCGGGCCGGGCGCTGGGGCTCACACCTGGAATCCCAGAACTTTGGGAGACCGAGGAGGGTGGATCACCTGAGGTCAGGAGTTCAAGACCAGTCTGGCCAACATGGTGAAACCCCATTTCTACTAATAATACAAAAATTAGCCGGGCGTGGTGGTGGGCACCTGTAGTCCCAGCTGCTCGGGGGCTGAGGCAGGAGAACTGCTTGAACCAGGGAAGCAGAGGTTGCAATGAGCCGAGATCACGCCACTGCACCCCAGCCTGGGCAACAAGAATGAAACTCTGTCTCAAAAACTAAAAATAAAATAAAATAAAACACAGGAAGTGTTCAAATACATGCTAGAAATAATGAGGAGGTGTCTGAAAAGAATACTGCCAGCTGCACACAGTGGCTTACGCCTGTAACTTCTGCAGTTTGGGAGGCCAAGGTGGGCGGGTCACTTAAGCTCAGGAGTTCGAGACCCCTGGGCAACACAGTGAAACCTCATCTCTAAAAAATACTAGCCTGGCATGGTGGCACACGTCTGTAGTCCCAGCTACTCAGGAGGCTGAGGGAGGAGGATCACCTGAACCTGGTGTGGTCGAGGCTGCAGTGAACCATGATGGTGCCCCGCCTCCAGCCTGGCTGACAGAGACCCGCTGGTACGAAAAAGCAGCTGGAGCCGCGATTGGCTCCAGCCTGTAATCCCAACACTTTGGGAAGCCAAGGCTGGCGGATCACCTGAGGTCAGGAGTTTGAGACCAGCCTGGCCAACATGGTGAAACCCTGACTCTACTAAAAATACAACAATTAGCTGGGCAGAAGGCCAGGTGCCTGTAATCCCAGCTACTCGAGCTAGAGGCAGGAGAATCACTTGAACCGAGGAGGCAGAGGTGCAGTGAGCGAGATTCGGCGCGGGGCTCCCGGCTGGGCTATAGAAGCTGAGAGACTCCATCTCAAAAAAAAAGAGAGACAGAATACTACCATTTCTACTGGACCATAAATGGAAAAGTATGATGTCCCCTGTAACCGCCATTTAGCATCCATGCCAGCAGCAGGCTCCCATTCTGGTGGAGGGAGAACAGGGAAGTGACTTACTGGGCCTCCTATCAATTTGGGAAACCTCAGATGGGGACCGGGGACGACCGTTCACAGGAAACGCCAGTTACTCTCTCAGCCTGGTGTGCGAGACTTCCCTAAAGTCTTTTTTTTTTTTTTTTTTTTTGAGGACGGGTCTCGCTCTGTCGCCAGGTTAGTCACAGTGTGGATCCAGCTCACTACAAGCCTCCGCCTCCCGGGAGTTCACTCTCCTGTAGCCTCTGTGCTGGATTCTGGCGCCATCCGCCCGGCTTTGGTTTGTACTTTTAGTGAACCAGGAACTCCATCTCAGGGATAGTGATCTGTTTCTGTGATTCATCCCCGCCTCAAATGCTGGGATCTGAGCTTGGCTCCCCAGCCTTCCCATTCTCCTAAGAATCTTAAAACTCACTTCACCGGCAAGATATTCTTTTTTTTTTTTTTTACTTTTGAGGGCGGGTCTTTGCTCTGTGCACAGGCTGGAGTGCAGTGGCTTGATCTTGGCTCACTGCAAGCTCCGCCCCAGTTCGCGCCATTCTCCTGCCTCAGCCTCCCAGAAGTATGGACTACGAAGCCCACCACCTCGCCGGCTAATTTCTTGTATTTTTAGCAGTAGAGGCAGGGGTTTCACCGTGATAGCCAGGATGGTCTCGATCTCCTGACCTCGTGATCCATGCGTCGGCCTCTCTAAAGTGCTGGGATTACAGGCTTGAGTACGGCGCCCGGCCAAGATATTCTTTACGACAGAAATCGGCTTTGCTGCTTCAGGCGGGCGGGATGCGTGGGGCAGTGCTCTGCCGCCTGGACATGCCGTGGGCGGGCATGGCGCGTTGCTCCAAAGTGCTGTCAAACACACAGACGGCTCCCAGGATAAAGGACGGCACACCAGGCTTCTCTTAGATTGAATACAAAACAGCCACTGCCCCCTGCCCCAAGCCTTTCTCCAAGGGGACTGCTGTGCTCTGGCAGCCCCCACTCCTCCACCTGGACGCGGTGAGGCACGTGGGGTGAGGCTGCGGGCACAGGAGCAGATGGCTTGGGTTTGAATCCCGACTCTGCCACTTTGGGCAAATGACTTAGTCTCCCCACACCTCACTCTCTTCAGCTGCAAAATGGTCTGGGGGGCACCTCCCTGCTAGTTACTGTGTGGACAGACGGTACGTGCGAAGGGCGTGGCAACATCCCTGGCTCACAGCACTCACACGTGAATACTTCTCACATGTGCCCTTCCAGATGCCATTTCAGAAAGTCCATGCCAGGGCAACGGGCCCCACGCGCGGCCCTCACACTGCAGGAGCGTCAAAGAGGCAGCACTGGACTAGACGGCGATGAGATCACCCTGGCGCCGCCAACCCTGCCAGGGCCGGGACCCAGAGCAGCCCAAGTACTCACAGCACATCTCACACCGGTGAGCAGGTCCACCCTGACAAAGGAGAGGAAAAGCCCACGAGTGTCCACGTCCCAGCAGCGGCTCTGAGGGGGGCAAAGACAAACTGGATAAAAGCAGCAATCCTTCTGATTAAATCTGTTCTACATCCTTCCAATTACACCTGCTCTAGGCCACGTGCAACGGCTCACGTCTGTAATCCCAGCACTTTGGGGGCCCGAGGTGGGCAGATCACCTGAGGTCAGGAGTTCAAGGCCAGCCTGGCCAATGTGGTGAAACCCCATCTCTACCAAAAAGGCGAAAATGAGCCAGGCGTGATGGCACACGCCTGCAATCCCAGCTACTCAGGAGCCTGCGGCAGGAGAATTGCTTGAACCTGGGAGGCAGAGGTTGCAGTGAGCCGAGACCCGCCATTGGACTCCAGCCTGGGCAACAGAGTGAGGCTCCCTCTCAAAAACAAAACAAAAAACCTGCTCGACATCCTTCCAGTTAAACCCACCACTTCATCAAGGAGAGAAAGACATTTTCCAGGCTAGCACTGGTCTTTTTCAAAATGGGAGATGGCAGAATTTTATACAGAAACAGTCGCTAGTTCCAACCAGAAAGCCCAGAGACAGGGGAGCCGCTGGTGTCGACGCAGGTGGAGCATGAGAGGCTAAGAAATGGAAACCTGCGCGTGGCCGGGAACCAGGTCCGGCTGTGGGCTGCAGTTCCGTGGTCCCGAGGCGGGCCCGGTGAGAGAGTCCGCGTGGGTTACTGGGGAGGATGAAGGATGAACACGGGAAAGAGGCCGCGTTTCACATGCAACCCACCTTCGAAGACACCAGCCAGAGGCACCAACGGCACATCCCAACACACAGAGGCAGGGAAGGGGGCCATCTCCTCCTCCTTTCCAGGAGTCACTCCCCAGGCAACTTGGCTACTAAACAGGCAACTTGGCTACTAAACTTCCATTCAGAAAGCTGCACTTTCGGGCAGGGTGCAGTGGCTCACGCCGGTAATCCAGCACTTTGGGAGGCCGAGGAGGGTGGATCATTTGAGGTCAGGAGTTCGAGACCAGCCTGACAAACACGGAGAAACCCCGTCTCTACTAAAAATACAAAAATTAGCCGAGCGTGGTTACGCGCACCTGTAATCCCAGATATCTGGGAGGCTGGGGCAGGAGAACTGCTGGAACCTGGGAGGCGGAGGTTGCAGTGAGCCGAGATCGCGCCATTGCACTCCAGCCTGGTCAACAAGAGCAAAACTCCGTCTCAAAAGCTGCACCTTCAGACTGAATTCAATGAACAACAACAAATGAGTGAGGTAAAAATAACGGCCACAAACGAAGAGACAAACACACCGATGTTTACTTCCCACCCTTTCAAACATGCCCAACGCAAAATATTTAATTACGTGAGTCTGGCGTGGGGAGTCCAGCTCCCCGACACGGGGAACGCGATCTCATCTGTAACACCAATTAAGGAGGTTCATTTACTGTGCCGTTCGACTTCCTGCCCTCGTGGCTCCGCGAGCCAGGAGATGAGCAGTTAGCTGGGAGCACAAACGGCATATGGCTGCCAGGCTCTTTCTGGCCAGCACCACAGACGAGGGACAGGCTGTTTCCCCACGCTGCAGCTCCCGCAAGCTGACAGAAGGGATTTCCTGAAGCCCCATCTGGTATAAAAGCCTCCACTGGGCAGAGTGGTTTGGAACAGCAAGCGGGTGGCTGGTAATAGCAGGCGAGGGCCATATGCTCTCAGGAGAGGAGATCTTAGGAAGCGGCTGGGAGTTTGCACAGGAGGGGGACGAGGAGCCAGCGTGGGTCTGGAGTCAGAGCGACCCCTGTCCCAGCAGCAGTCACTTCCAGTGGGCGATAGGGTTTCCTGGGCCTTGTGGATCTCTCTGCTGACATTACCAGGAAAGAGCTCAGACGTGCCACGCTCACTCTCAGTGGCGCCTTTCGACGTGAATGTGACCTGCAGCCGTGTCTTTGGGAGATGCGCCAACACACCGGTGTCGACCCAGAATGTTAAGTTCATTCACAAAGAGAAACAAATATGAACGTTTTCACTCCAGATCTTTCCAGAACCCACGAGAAAGAGCAAGGAAGAAAGGAGGCATAGGAATGAGGACTCTGTGGAGGGACAAGTGTCATTCCCTGTCGCTTTGGGAATCTGCTGCACAAACACACCTGTCCAGGCCATCGTGCGTCCCGTCCTGCCCCTCCTTAGCTGGAAGGTGGCAGATGTCACCAGTTTACCCCAACCCCAGCCCATCCACTCCTGTGGCTCAGTACAAGCTATGAGGCAATCGTGTGTGAAGGCCAATGAAAGGACTTTGCAATAGATACAAAAATATGGTAGGTTTCTACATACAAGGCTTCTTTTTTCTTTTTTTTGAGATGGAGTCTTCTTCTGTCACCCAGGCTGGAGTGCAGTGGTGCGATCTTGGCTCATGACAACCTCTGACTCCCAGGTTCAAGCGATTCTCCTGCCTCAGCCTCCTGAGGAGCTGGGATTACAGGCACCTGCCACCACGCACGGCTAATTTTGGTATTTTTAGTAGAGATGGGGTTTCACCATGTTGCCCAGGCTGGTCTCAAACTCTTGACATTGGGATCCGCCTGCCTCAGGCTCCGAAAGTGCTGGCATTACAGGCGTGAACCACCGCGCCCGGCCTGTTTTTTTAAATTAAAAAATCCATGCCAAGATGCTGTCTTTTAAATTGAAACAAAAATCCATGCCAAGAGGCCTGAAAACAGACCTACCCCCAGGAGACAGGGTCAGTGCAGGTGCCCGAGGATAGGACACCAGGGCTCACCCCAGGACCCCAGAGCTCCAGGCTCTGATTTTCTAGTAATTTCCAACATAGCACTTGACTGACATGTCCAGGATGGACTCACTGCACGTGAGAGAACTCCTAGGACCAGCTGCTACAGTGAGAAGCTCCAGTGAGAAAGGTCGATTCCATAAACTGTGGGAACACGGGAGGTGATGCACCAAATTGAGAGAGAGAGAGAATCCCACCGTTCTAGAATCCCACCGTCATCCTTACGGACTCAACAACTGAGAGAGAATTCCCTGCTTCCAGAATCAAAGGACTCAACATGTGAGAGAGAATTCCACCCTTCCAGAATCCCACCATCATCCTTACGGGCTCAACATCTGAGAGAGAATTCCCCCCTTCTAGAATCCCACCGTCATCATCCTCAGGGACTCAGCATCCAAACACCATCTCACCTCTCCCTCATCAGACGAGGCCCTGCAGGGCCTCCATCTTAGGCCACGTGGTACCTTCAGGGCCTCACACGCGGCAGATACTCAGAAACTGGGGATGCTGATGACACTCAGCACTCAGGCCAATCAGCTGGATGCCGACATGTGCTACCAGCTCCTCACATGTGACCTGGAGACGCAGCATGAGCCACAGGCAGGTCGATATTCCACTTTCACACATTCATCACGGCTCCTCAGCAGAAAAGAAACCAGGAAAATAGGCTCGGTGTGGCGTCTCACACCCGTCATCCCAGCACTTTGGGAGGCTGAGGAGGGCAGATCACCTGAGGTCAGGAGTTCGAGACCAGCCTGGCCAACGCGGCAAAACCCCATCTCTACTAAAAATACAAAAATTAGCCGGGTGTGGTGGCGCATGCCTGTAGTCCCAGCTACTTGGGAGGCTGAAGCAGGAGAATAGCTTGGAGGTAGGAGAATCACTTGAGGCTGGGAGGCAGAGGTTGCAGTGAGCCGAGATCACACCACTGCACTCCAGCCTGGGCAACAGAGCGAGACTGCATCTCAAAAATAAATAAATAAATACAGTTTTAAAAATTAGGTGTTAGGAATAACGCTCAAAATTTCAAGGAAATTGCCGGGCACAGTGGCTTATGCCTGTAATCCCAGCACTTTGGGAGGCCGAGGCAGATGGATCACAAGGTCAGGAGTTCAAGACCAGCCTGGCCAAGACAGTGAAATTTCGTCTCTACTAAAATTACTAAAATAAGCCGGGTGTGGTGGCGGGCACCTATCATCCCAGCTACTTGGGAGGCTGAGGTAGGGAATTACTGAACGTGGGGGGCAGAGGTTGCAGTGAGCCAAGATCGCACCTCTGCCTGGCAACAGAGAGAGACTCTGTCTCAAAACAATAAAAATAAAAAATAAGGAAATTGAACACATGAACAAAGGATTTTTAGCAAAGCAATTGTATTTTTGCACAGAGGGGCGCCTCCTTGGCCAGTCGCCACAAGAGCGCACCTGAACACCTGAACAAAGGGGCACGAGAGCCTTTATTGTTGACGCAAGTCCTGCCTCTGTGCCCTTGTTTTATTGGCCAGTGTCGGGTCGTATAATATAAACTAATCCCAGTTGGCTAAACAGTTGACTCTTTTTAGATAGGGTGGGCACATAAAAGAAAGTAGAGGGAAAGGGGAAGGGGTGTCTATAATGAGCCAGAAAGTTAGTCTTTTTTTAAAATAAGGAGAGGAATGTGAGCTGGTATTAATAGCGCCTGGTACTGTGGCGTGCTTGGGTGTTTCACAAAGGCGAGAAGGGAAAAGGAGAAAAATGGGGGGCGGGGGGAGGAGGTACTGTGAATTAAAGAATAAAAGATTGATCCGATTATTTGAAGAGAAACCTCATCATAGCCCACATAGGCAAATTGTCTCGAAACTTTCCGCAGCTTCTGGTAGACGAGGAATGTGACTGCGCAGCGCCCACCACCCCAAACGCTGTTATAAATCACAAGTCAGCAGGGCGAGCTTTTCCACGTCCGCGCTGCACAATGAACAGAAGAGCAGGAAGTGTGGCTGGTGAGAACCATGGAGATGTTTATCATTTAGGCACCGTCCGTACCTGTCCCCCCGCAGAGCCATTAGCACTCGGCACAGCTCCCGTCTCAATTTCCTATTTGATTGTTATTTCACCACGGCTTTCTTTTTCCCTTCTCGGCTGCATGGAAACCTCTGTTTCTTGGCAGGACTTTCTGAGTGCCCAGTTATAAACCCCTTGTTGACCACGTTCCTGCTTCAGGAAGTGCCCACTGAGCCCGGCCAAACGACAAGGAGAGGAAAGGAAACATTTACAATGATGTGAACAAGTCCCAGCCTGGAAACAGAGATCAAAGGAAATAGTCAGAAGGGACGGTTCTGCGCGGGGCCTGGCGCGTGAAGGCTCTCTCTAAATTAGCCTGGACTGGTCCACAGCCGTAACATCACCTCACCGGGAATCCGGCAAGCCAGGCACGTCCGCAGCTCGGCAAACGGCCTCAGCCCCACTGCCGCAGACCAGCCGCGTCCACAGCAAAAGGAATCGTGTCCGACACTAAGAAACTATGACCACCGGGTACCAAGATGCCTTTACACAGAAACAGACTGTGGCTCGCATTCATTCCCTCCACCAGCTCCTGAAATGAAAGGGTTCCGTTGCCCAGGGAAATAAGTAACAGCAGGGAGAGAGAGAGGGGGAGGTAAATTGTTTGGAAAGTAGAAGACAGGGTGGAAAAGATGAAATTCAAGACAGATGTGTGAGACCCACAGACATATGTCTTTGAATTTATGCATCCAAGTGATTCATGTAGAATAAGAAAAAACAGCTACAAGCCCAATATAGAAATAAATATAGGAGTAAATACAGAACAAAGTATCACCTTCCCCTCCTCTTCCAGACCACCTTCAATTCCCATCTCTCTTTCTGCTAAAGTTGTTACAAAACCAGCGAGTGAAGGATCGAAGATGAAACACTATTAATTAAGCAGAGTTTCTCTCTGGTCCCTGTCACCCTCAGGAGGAAGTCAACCCCTGACAATTCATTTCCAGTTACTGAACGTTGATTTTCTTTTTTTTTTTTTTTTAGATGGAATCCTGCCGTGTTGCCCAGGCTGGATTGCAATGGCACGATCTCCGCTCACTGCAACCTCTGCCTCCTGGCTTCAAGCAGTTCTCCTACCTCAGCCTCCTGAGTGTCTGGGATCATAGGCACCCATCACCATGCCTGGCTAATTGTTTTGTATTTTTAGTAGAGACAGGGTTTCACCATGTTGGCCAGGCTGGTCTCGAACTCCTAACCTCAGGTGATCCGCCCACCTCAGCCTCCCAAAGTGTTGGCATTACGGGCGTGAGCCACTGTGCCTGGCTGATTTCTTGCCAATAAAAGGTACTGCTGCGGCTCAACACAAGCAGGATTTAAAAAACAGTGGCACTTGTAATGCCTGGCCATTCAGAAAAAATAAACCAGGAAATTTAGATGGGTGTTTCCATCAAAACACAAAAGTCCAAGGCTCTGGCCGGA
Organism: Papio anubis; assembly: GCF_008728515.1. NCBI lineage: Eukaryota > Metazoa > Chordata > Mammalia > Primates > Cercopithecidae > Papio > Papio anubis. Next base: position 606,747 of record NC_044992.1, read on the forward strand.
AAGCCATTTTTACAATGCGGTATTCGTGTGTGTTGTTTTACTTCCAAACAGCGAACTCAAAGGAGCCACCACACGACGGGTTCCAAATGCCTCCTACTGAGAAAAGCGCAGGCGGCTCACCTCCCGGCTACTTCCTCTGTTTGAGGCTTCAGAAGCTAATAAGAAAGTGGACAGCGGCAGGAACGGCCCTCGACGTTAGGCGCGTCGGACAGAGGCTGAAGCGCGGTCTGAGGACGATGGCCGGGGGTGGTGGAGATGACGGAGGTTTTCTGGATAGGCCAAGTGCCAGGCTTCAGCAGGATGTCGGCTCTGTACCACTCATGTGCCTGGTCATTTTCATCAGTAAACATGTATTGAGCATCTCAAACCTACCAGGTATTTGTGCCAGACAGTACGGGGTCAGATCAAGACAAAGGTCTTCGCCTTTGAGAAAGGAAAGGAGCCTGTCTGGGTATGTAACAGGCTCCGGCTTCCTCTCTAGACCCTCCCCTGGGATGGCAGTCCCCGGCCCGCCCACACCCTTTGTTCCACGGGCTTCTGCCTTGGGCCACAGGTAATCGGGGTGGGTGTACACCCTTGATCTAACACCAATCACGCTCTCTCCTGGGAATTCAGAAACTGGACACAAAGATGGATTCACTAAGATCGGAGCTTCCCAGCTGGGCGCAGTAATCCAGCACTTTGGGAGGCTGAGACAGGTGGGTCACCTGAGGTCAGAAGTTCGAGACCAGCCTGGCCAACATGGTGAAATCCCATCTCTACTAAAAATACAAAATTAGCTGGGCATGGTGGCACATGCCTGTAATCCCAGCTACTCAGGAGGCTGAGGCAGGAGAATCCCTTGAACCTGGGAGGCAGAGGATGCAGTGAGCTGGGATCACACTACTGCACTCCAGCCTGGGGGACAGAATGAGACTCCGTCTCAAAAAAAAAAAAAAGATGGGAGCCTCCCAACCAGTGTGCTATGAGCAGGCTCCAGGAGGGCACCGCACTGACCCTCTCAGCCTCAGGGGCCGCTGGACTCCCTCCTCCTTCCCTCCACATCCTTGTCCTCTGGCGGCCAGCTGCCTCGTCCCTTTATCTCCACAGACAAGCAATCATCATTTCCTAAACGTGGCAGGATGCAGGGAAGGTAGAGGAGTGCTGAAGAGTTGACAATGGAGGTGAGAACCATAAACTCACATCAAGGGCAGGCAGGGGTCGCCTTGCTGGGCCAGGGACAGCAGACAGAAATGGAGCTGATGCACAGGAGGACAGACGAGGGGCAGGGAAGACGCCAGAGTCAGAGAGGAGCGAACAAGAGAAGCTGCAGAGCCCCCAGGAGCCCAAGAGCGACCCGCTCCTGAACCCAGCCTGGTCCCCCACATCCCAGCTGGGTGCCGTCCTGCATCCGGACGCACCTGCAATGAACAACTGTGTTCGGAGAGTCCAACCCAAACCACATAAGGCAGCTGGAGTCCATTTCTGCTCCTCGTAAACGACTCCTAACTAAGACAGGTACGTAGGTCTGTGTGTGTGGAGAGTCTGCAGAATCACCCGACAGACGCGCTCAGCCCTCTCAAATCCCTTTCTCACGGACCATTCTTCTGTCTTCCCCCAGGAGCCCCGGGGCCCGGGGAGGAGACACCTGCTCCTGCTCCCACGAGATACGCAGAGGAAGGAGCAAGACGACGGCTTCAGACAAGAGAGCAAATGAGTTTCCTGGACCTCTTGCTCCCTGCAGCCAGCAGCCCGTTTCTTAAGTGGGAGCCTAAGATACACGAAGGTCTCACATGTGTGTGGACACCAGAAAAGTCAGTCCACCCCTCCGACCTGTGGGTCCAAGGAAGTGGCCACGAGCAAACTCACAAACTTGCCAAGAAATGCCATTTTGTGAGTTCCCAAAGTAGGGCTCTTCCTCCAGGAAGGTTGTGCGAGCTCGCTGTCTCCAGCGGGCTTTGGGAGGGGGGACCCAGGAGCTGAGTCAGGAGGGACGAAGGCGGGAGGTCTCCTCTGCAGACAAGAAGAACGGCCACATGTCCCTTAGAGCACGCTCCCGACACAGAATCACACACACGATATTCATAAGCAGGCACAGTGCGTCCCCCAACTTTAGTTTTCAAAGGCAGTTCAGTGAGGGCCGTCGGCGGGCACTCCCCGGCCAGGTGTGTGGGCACCTTCCCATGCGCTGGTTGCAGACACCGCTGGTGCCACAGAACCAAGACGGGCAGAGGGTGGAGTTCCTGAGGCTGCAACAAGACTTGACTTTCTCCTCCAGAACAGAAACATCCCAGTGAGTCAGACCCGGACGATGCCACGAAAATCACTTGCTTAGGAAACTTAAAACTGCTGAGGCCTTCGGAACAGAAACCACACACAAACAGCTTCTCCATCAGGAGCACGGCTTCCTGGGACAGGCTGACCGATTTATAGAGCACAATAATCCTGTCAACTTTCAGCAGAACCGAACTGCTAAACAACAAGTTCCAACCTGGTCTCCAGACCACCCAGAGGAAGGTCTGTGTCCAACGCTGGGGGATGCGGAGGGAAGCCGGGGTCCAGCAAGCCTGAGCTTCACTTTTCACTTGACTACGGCTCCACCCAAAGTTCCCCGGTTGAAATGAAGATGCCAGGACAAAGAGCAGCACAAGCCTGCCTGCTCCCGGGGGCAGCCTTGGGCTGCAGAAGGGAGAGAAGATGCTTAGATAGCATGGGGGTGGGGGGGATGTGGAGGGGCTGAGGGGCTACAGAATGAATCTGAGGTCACTGTGTCCCCCGGTCACAAGAAAGGGCAGGTGGAAAGAGCAGGGTGGCAAAGTCAGCCAGGCTGGGAATGTCCCTTCCCCTCTCCGAGAAGCTACTTCCACTGTACACTGGGAGAAATCCTTGTGCTTTTGCCTCATGGGCTTGCTATGAAGATGCAGCCAGATGTGAAACCCAGATGGCTGCTCCCAGCACCCAGTTTCCAAGCTCCAGCATCCACATGTATCATTTACAACGTGTGCCCTCCTCACCCAGACGCTTATTCACTTATTTTGCTTTGAGTAGACTCCTTTAAAAAAAAATCTATTTTGAAAGGAAACTTTATATTGCGATTTTAAGTGGAGAACCAGTACCACTCACCATAAATAGAGGCTAAGTGTCAAAATGAAAAGAACAAAGAACAAGCCACGATTACATGTGATCTGACTCATGCTGCCTGCGGAAAGCTGAGGTCGGCTTTCTCTATGGAGGGAGATTAGCAGGTTTGCCAGTGGTTTAAAGATGGCGCCACAGCCAGACTTTCTCCTGATCTAACCAGAGACTTCAAATGGAGAGTGGAAAAAGTTGGAAAACGCTGTAGCTCAATTAGGGGCGCCAGTCTCAGGAACGGCCCTGCCACCATAAGCCCTTAGGTCCTGTGCCAACGGAGGCAGCGGCGAGAAAAGGGATCAGGAATCCTGTGGCCCTGGCTTATCCCTGAATGCCGGCCAAGGCCCCGCAGCCTCTAGAAGGCTCTTGGCCAAGCAGCAATCCCTGCTGGCTTAGTCCCAGCTCTTCTGCCATCCGGGGGCATCCCGATGACACCTCCTCACAAGTCCCATCAACGAGAACCTGCCTTAGCCACAGCCTCAGTCTCAGCCACAGTCAGGGGCGTCTCCAGCAGGGAAACTCATCAAACCCCCCACTGACCAGGACGTGGGCCACAGGCTCCCTAGGACCCCTCGTGCCCACAGCTGGCGTCTTGCTCCCCAAACTCAACCCTGTTTTCTCTCTCCTTTCTACCTCCAGAAAAAGTCAGGACAGATTATGTAGACAGACTTGCCTCTGAATGTCCATACTGACATCTAGAAAATGTCAGGGGAGGGGAAAAAAGAAACCCCAACACTTCCTTTCCTTTCCAGCTCCCAGAGCTCCGAGTTGGTGTCGGATTTGGATATGGGGCTCCTGGAAGCAGATGTCAAGCAGAAATTAGGGTTGGGTGGGTGGAGCAGGGAGGCAGGACCCCTGTCTGCTCTCTGAGTGGGTCCAGGTCTCCCTGCACGGTTGGGGTTATGCGTATGCCAAGCCTAACAAAGGAGGCCTAGAATTCTCTCCAGCACACGTTGCAAACTGGGAGGAAAGAGCTTCATCAGAAGTGTTTAATGCAGCATTTCCCCAGGACGCCCATTTGCCCAGGATGCCTCAGAGTCTCAGGGAGCCATGCAGATTTCCAGGCCCCACCTCTGACCCACTGGATCTGACTCCCAGGGGGTGAGACCTAAAGTGGAAATTTTTTCTTTTTTTTTTTTTTATGAGACAGAGTTTCGCTCTGTCACCCAGGCTGGGGTGCAGTGACGCTATCTCAGCTCACTGAAAGCTCCGCCTCCCGGGTACCAGCGATTCTCCTGCCTCAGCCTCCTGAGTAGATGGGACTACAGAAGCCCGCTACCACGCTGGGCTAAAAGTGTAAATGTTAAGAAAGTTCCCAGCCAGGTGCGGTGGCTCACGCCTATAATCCCAGCACTTTGGGAGTCCGTGGATCACCTGAGGTCAGGAGTTTGAGACCAGCCTGGCCAACATGGCAAAACTCCATCTCTACTAAAAATACACAAATTAGCCAGGCGTGGTGGTACACACCTGTAGTCCCAGCTACTCGGGAGGCTGAGGCAGGAGAATCGCTTGAACCCGGGAGGCGGAGGTTGCAGTGAACCGAGATTGCGCCACTGCACTCCAGCCTGGGTGACAGAGTGAGACTCTGTCTAAAAAAAAAAAGAAAAGGAAAAAAGAGAAAGCTCCCAGGTAACTCAGGCCCACTGAAGTCTCTTTCCCACGTGGTGTCCCCGTCTTTACTGTGTGTCCCTCGCCCTGGCTAATTCTTCCTCGCCCCGCAGATATCAGGTCAAACATCAGGTCTTTGGGAGCCTTCTCTGCCCACTACCTCCCTCCCAAGTTCAGACCAGGTGCTCTGTTACATGTCCAAGCCCTAGTACTCTTCCTTTACAGTACTTCTCACTATTTCTATTACATATTTTTTAATTTTTTTTTTTTTCAAGACAGAGTCTTGCTCTGTAGCCCAGGCTGGAGGGCAGTGGCACGATCTCGGCTCACTGCAACCTCCACCTCCCGGGTTCAAGTGATTCTCCTGCCTCAGCCTCCCGAGTAGCTGGGATTACAGGCGCGTGCTACCACACCCGGCTAATTTTTGTATTTTTAGCAGACACGGGGTTTCACAATGTTGGCCAGGATGGTCTCCAACTCCTGACTTCGTGATCCGTGCGCCTCAGCCTCCCAAAGTGCTGGGATGACAGGCGTGGGCCCCAGCGCCCGGCCCATTTTCATTCTATATTTGTGTGACTTGTTGAATCAGATGTGCCCCCGCCCCCGCCACTGGACTACAGAGCTTCATGAGGCCAGGGAGATACTTAGCTCACCCCGCTTCTGGCATCATGCATGGCACAAAGTAGGCTTGCAGTAAAAATATCTGTGGATTAAATGAATGAATCTGGAATAGCTGTTTCTGATTCTCCCTTCCCACTGTACTTGCTCTTCTCTCTCAGGTTTTTTGGACACTTGAAAGCAGGTACTTCGGAGGAAAGATCCTGCCACTAGAATATTTTTTAGTTAGACGGATTTAAAATGATCCCACCTCCTCACTCGAGTGGAGTTTTAACAGTTTAAAATTTAGCCGGGTGCGGCAGCTCACACCTATAATCCCAGCACTTTGGGAGGCCGAGGCGGGTGGATCACGAGGTCAGGAGATCGCAGACCATCCTGGCTAACATGGAGAAACCTCGTCTCTACTAAAAGATACAAAAAAAATTAGCCAAGCGTGCCGACAGGCGTCTGTAGTCCCTGCTACTTGGGAGATCGCACCACTGCACTCCAGCCTGGGCGACAGAGCGAGAGTCCATCCCAAAAAAAAAAATTGGCGGCCAGGCGCGGTGGCTCACGCCTGTAATCCCACCACTTTGGGAGGCCAAGGAGGATGGATCACCTGAGGTCAGGAGTTCGAGACTATCCTGGTCAACATGGTGAAACCCCATCTCTACTAAAAATACAAAAATTAGCCAGGTGTGGTGGCTCATGCCTGTAATCCCAGCTACTCGGGAGGCTCAGGCAGGAGAATTGCTTGAACCCGGGAGGCGGAGGTTGCAGTGAGCCAAGATTGTACCACCGTACTCCAGCCTGGGTGACAGAGCGAGACTCCGTCTCAGAAAGAGTTTAAAATTTTGCATATGGAAGCTGGGTGCATAGGCTCACACCTATCACACCTATGATCACACCTGTCACATCTGTCACACCTATAACCACAAGTGCTTTGGGAGGCCAAGGTGGGAGGGTCAACTGAGCACAAGAGTTTGAGACCAGCCTGGGCAACATAGTAAGACCCCATCTCTACAAAAAGGAAACCATTAGCTTGGTGTGGTGGAGCAAACCGGCGGTCCCAGATAACTGAGAGGCTGAGATGGGAGGATCACCTGAGCCCAGGAGTTTTTGAGGCTGCAGTGAGCTCTGATCATGCCACTGCATTCCAGCTTGAGTAACAGAGCAAGACATGATCTCAAACACACAAATAATTTTCATAGACTAACACAGAAGAAGAGAGGCGGCCTTTGAGCCCCCCGGGTCTGAGAGAGCCCTAAGGGGTTCCAGGACAGCTTCGCTCAGGGTTACAAGCAGAAGGAAGTAAACATTTTCCACCCGATCCAAGACATCTTCTTTGCGGCTAGTAAAAACTTAACTGCTCCCCAGGATCAAAGTGTGGGTAAAATTTCCCCCAGGTGGTGGGCGCCTGTAGTCCCAGCTACTCGGGAGGCTGAGGCAGGAGAATGGCGTGAACCCGGGAGGCGGAGCTTGCAGTGAGCCGAGATCCGGTCACTGCACTCCAGCCTGGGCGACAGATCGAGACTCCGTCTCAAAAAAAAAAAAAAAAAAAAAAAAAAAAAAAATTTCCCCCAGATTTATCATTTACCTTCTATTCATGAATAGGTTCATTGAAAAGTTTTGTTTGAAGTTCACAGAACTCTCTCTGAAAATACGCCCCAGGAGGAAGCAGCCCTCCCATTCTCCAGCAAGGACAGGCAAGGCCCCATCTGATCCACCAGTTCTGGCAGCCAAATACCCACACATGTTTAGCTCTGCCATGGGATATGTAGAATAAATTAAGTTTAGGGGGAAAAATCATAAAACAAGCCTCTGAGTCTAAAGACTCTGTGTACCTTGGCAGGAGGAATGTGTGCGTTACAACAAACCCTGTCCAGTGTGCCAGAGAACTCAATCAAAACCAGCAGAAAATGATTCCTGTCGTATGAGACAGCAGGTCCACAGCCGGCCCCTGTGGGAGATGAAGATAAGAGGGTCTAATCTAGGCCGGGCGCAGTGGCTCACACCTGTAATCCCAGCACTCTGGGAGGCCTAGGCAGGCAGACCACAAGGTCAAGAGATCAAGACCATCCTGACCAACACGGTGAAACCCCGTCTCTACTAAAAATACAAAAATTAGCCGGGCGCGGTGGCGGGCGCCTGTAACCCCAGCTACTCGGGAGGCTGAGGCAGGAGAACCGCTTGAACCCGGGAGGTGGAGGTTGCAGTGAGGCGAGGTCGCGCCATTGCACTCTAGCCTGGCAACAAAGTGAGACTTCGTCTCAAAAAAAAGAGGGTCCAATCTCTCCTTGCATTTGCCAAAATTCTTTTGCTTCATGGCTGAGGACAGAAAAAGCCTAAAACTCTGAGTAAGAGGAGACGGACGTTCTAAAGTCAGAGCCTCTGCAAACACAGAACAAACTCCACAGGAAAACCTGCCTACTGAGGCCTTTACCTCTGGACTCCGGCTGGCTGTCTTCTGCGAGGAGATGAGTGTTAAGTCACTGCAGGGCATGCTTTAGAACGGGAGTCTGTGGATAAAGTAGGTCTTTATCCTGGTCTTTATCACTGGTCTTGCTAAGTACTTGTCTTTTTTTCTTTTTTTTTCTTCTTTGAGACAAGAGTCTTCCTCTGTCGCCCAGGCTGGAGTACAGTGGCGCAATCTCGGCTCACCGCAACCTCCGCCTCCCGGGTTCAAGTGCGTCTCCTGCCTCCGTCTCCTGAGTAGCTGGGATTACAGGTGCCCACCACCACGCCCAGCTAATTTTCTATTTTTAGTAGAGATGGGGTTTCTCCATGTTGGCCAGGCTGGTCTCAAACTCCTGACCTCAGGTGATCCTCCCACCTTAGCCTCCCAAAGTGCTGGGATTACAGGCATGAGCCACCACATCTAGCCTAAATCTGAATTTTTTAAATGAATATATTTAAAGAAAAATATAAGTGAATGGTAGTATAGCTGGTATTCTGACATGAAAGAACCACAGAGGTGATACTGAATGGCTGAGTTATAGAAAACAGCCCTATGGTGAAAACCCCAGGATTCTCTTTCTATCCCATAGCTAGCCAAGGGCAGGCAGGGGCCAATTTTCTGGGTTTCTTGACTCTACTTTGAAGGCTCTCTGGCCTGATAAAAATGGATTCCATCCACCAAGGAGGAACTGACAAAATGATTTACTATTGGAAGGATCTGGTTCAAAGGCCATGGCACCTCCAGTGTCTGGGAGAGTATCTTTACCAAAAAAACTTGCCACTCAAGAAACGGAGCAAGTTATTCCAGGAAATACTTTCAGATCCAGTTTCCCGTCCAGCTATGGTTTGAAAATGAGGCCTCCTCAGTCGGAGCCCACAACCATATTTCACGGACCCCCGGAGATGTGTTTATCCACGTTGACCAAGAGTTCAAAGCGGTCGTTTGGAAGTGGAATAAAGAGTCTCTCTCTAAATTCACCAAAGGAGTTACGACCAGAAACGCTGGAGAGGTTCCGACTGAGGTCATCCGGAGTTTAGGGAAATTTTTGGTTTGGGTTTTCTCCTAGTTTTAATTGCTTATAAAAGCTCCTTAATGTCAAGTAAAGAACAACAACAACAAATGTGAAAAGTTAACTTCCCCAAGATGTTTATTCAAAAGAAAAAAAAAATGGTTTCCAGCAACCCTTATGCAGGAGGAAGGGGATTAAGAGTAGATAATCTTGTATGAAATGGAAAGGGAAACGCAAACTACTCAAATACAAAACAGCAGCTGCACGGACGGGCGGGCCTGCCAGAGAACCAACTCATCTCCTCCGTCACGATCCCTTGCACGGATCCCAGATCCTTGCACGGGTCCCAGATCCCAGATCCACCGTCAGCTCCACTCATTAGCTCCACTCCCGTCAAACGCCATTCAATGGCCCATCCAAACCTAACTCAGGCTGCTTCCTCCTCTCTGAAAGGCCTGGCCCTCAGGTGGTTTGTTGCAAACACCCCTTCCCTTTCCTCCTCTCTGAAAGGCCTGGCTCTCAGGTCGTTCCAGACACCCCTTCCCTATCCTCCATGGGGTACTTTGCCTTTTCACAGATGACTAAACAACAGACAAAACAGCAAATTAACGGAGGGAAGGACAAGCAGGACTTCAATCTGTTCTAACATGTTTCCTCTGGTCACAGCTGATCCTGAGAACCAGAACCTCAGACCCTTCCTGTGTAAGCATCAAGAGAAGGGCCCAAGACAGACATGTGGATCACTTTTGCATAAGGAAGTTAGAAAGGGTGAGTCAGAAACTAAGGAACACACTCACTTCTGACAATGAAAGTGAGCCTTCTCTTTGTATATTATTTTATATGGTTTCAGGTTTTTTAAAAATTTTATTATTATTATTCTTTAAGACAGAGTCTTGCTCTGTTGCCCAGGCTGGAGTGCAGTGGCCTGATCTCAGCTCACTGCAACCTCTGCCTCCCAGGTTCAAGCAATTCTCCTGCCTCAACCTCCTGAGTAGCTGGGATTACAGGCGTACGCCACCACACCCAGCTAATTTTTGTATTTTTCATAGAGACAGGGTTTCCCCATCTTGGCCAGGCTGGTCTCAAACTCCTGACCTCAGGTGATCCGCCCACCTTGGCCTCCCAAAGTGTTGGGATTACAGGCGTGAGCCACTGCACCGGGCCTATATATTTTTGACTTTTGAACCTCGTAAACATTTACTTACTAAAAGAATAAAATCAAGTATAAAGTAGGAGCAAACAGCAAATCCTAAAGTTTAATAGGAACAGAAACATGTGACCCTAACTCTAATAATAATTATTAGCTACCTAGAGAAAAAGGCAAATAATTCAAGTGGCCTTTGGATCTAGCTCTCTGACTACTCCTCCTTACTTGGATGTGGTCTAAGGACAAAAAGAACTGAAAAGAAAGTTAGAACCTGACTCGTTAGGATGACTGCTGGCCATGATTATGGAGGCTGCAAATCTGTAAACCAGTTATCAATCACGGTGGGACGAGAGGAACACAGGCACAGACTGGGAAAGTAAGGAAGGGCCCTGGGTGGCTGCCTCTGAGTGCAACATATCAGTATCAACTCAAGATTTTAAAACACATTTAAATTTCTCAGTTTTTTGTTTTGTTTTGTTTTTGTTTTTTTGAGACACAGTTTCACTCTGTCGCCTAGGCTGGAATGCAGTGGCACCATCTTGGCTCACTGCAACCTCCGCCTCCTGGGTTCAAGTGATTTGTGTGGCTCAGCCTCCTGAGTAGCTGGCGTTACAAACAAGTGTCACTATGCTCAGCTAATTTTTGTATTTTTAGTAGAGACGGGGTTTCACCATGTTGGCCAGGCTGGTCTTGAACTCCTGTACTCAGGTGATCTGCCCGCCTCAGCCTCCCAAAGTGCTGGGATTACAGGCGTGAGCCTCCGTGCCTGACCATTCTTTGCTCTTCAGCAGTGAGAGGCCCAGCAAGGAACGTACTTCATGCCCAGATGTGGGTGTCCAAGGACCATCCCTTCACCAAAGGGAAGGAGGGTTTCTCAGAGGAAGAGCTGATTCCAAGACTAGGGGAGGGAGAGGCCAAGCTGAGCCTGAACGTCTTAATGAGTGCCAGAAAAGCAAGCAAATGCTTACAGGATGCTGGGAACATGTTGAAAGACTCAGGAACCATCTTGAAAAGACTCCCACTTACCAAATTCGGGATACAGTAAAAAATAGTGAAATTAATAAACTACATTTATATAATTTTTTTTTTTAAATCCATGAGTCTGAAATAATACTAAAAAAATGGAGTGGGAGAACACGAGAGGCTCTTTTTTGTTTGTTTGTTTTAAATTGAGATAGAGTCGCGCTCTGTCGCCCAGGCTGGAGTGCAGTGGCACAATCTCAGCTCACTGCAACCTCTGCCTCCTGGGCTCAAGCAGTTCTCTCACCTCAGCCTCCCGAGTAGCTGGGATTACAGGCGTGAACCACCACGCTTGGCTAGTTTTTTGTATTTTTGGTGGAGACGGGGTTTCACCATGTTTCCCAGGCTGGTCTTGAACTCCTGAGCTCAAGCAATCCACCAGCTTCCCAAAGTGCTAGGATTACAGGCGTGAGCCACAGTGCTCATGCAATGAGGGGCTCTTCATAAAGGAATGTGAGGTAATAAATGTAGAAGAAGTGACAATTTAAAGCCCAGGATTCTGCAATAATCAGTGTAAAAACAGATTCAGGAGGCCAGGCACGGTGGCTCACACCTGTAATCCCAGTGCTTTGGGAGGCTGGGTGGGAGGGTCCCTTGAGACCAGGAATTCAGGATCAGCTTCAGCAATATAGTAAGACTCCATCTCAAAAACACAAAAATAAAAATAAAACTCAGCTGGGTGTGGTGGCACATGCCTGTAGTCCCAGCTACTCAGGAGGCTGAGGAAGGAGGATCGCTTGAATCCAGGAGTTAGAGGCTACAGTGAGCTATGATTGTGCCACTGCAACCCAGTTTGGGTGATGGGGTGAGACCCTGTCCCTTAAAACAAATAAAACAGCCAGGAGCGGTGGCTCATGCCTGTCATCCCAGCACTTTGGGAGGCCGAGATGGGTGGATCAACAAAACCCCGTCTCTACTAAAAATACAAAATTAGCCGGGCGTGGTGCTGGGCGCGGTGCCGGGCGCCTGTAATCCCAGCTACTCGGGAGGCTGAGGCAGGGCAATCACTTGAACCCAGGAGGCGGAGGTTGCAGTGGGCCAAGAACGCACCACTGTACTCCAGCCTGGGCAACAGAGAAAAACTCCATCTCAAAAAAAAAAAAAAAAAAAAAACCAGATTCATGAAAGAATCATCACTTATCAGTGGACATGAAGCCACTTGGTGACAAGTTACTGGGAAGAGAACATTCCTACGGTCCTAAAGTCTCACGCACTTACTGCTCGTTAGTTACAAAGGAGAAAATACTTGTACAAAGCCGAGTGATCTGGCAGACATCAGCTCGACCCAATGCTTAACCTCAGCATCGTCAACAACAGGACGGAACTATTATGTGGCTCCTGCTGAGATGCAATAGGAGCTCTGCAGCATTCCTGCCAGAAATGTTTGGCCTGGATCTAATCAGGAGGGAACCATTTGACAAATTCAGACTCTGGAAAATTCTGCAAGACAATGGACCTATGCTCCTCACGTATCAATGCTACATTTCTTGGGTATGATAAGGGTATTGTTGCTATGAAGGGAACACCCTTGTTTTTAGGAGATAATGACGGTTTAGGAATGAAATATCATGATAAATATAATCTATTTTCAAATACAGTTACCCCATGTATACTCACCGGATTGGTTCCGGAACCCACACATATGCCAAAATCTGCATGTACTGAAGTCCCACAGTCAGCCCTGCAGAACCTGAGTGTAGGAAAAACCAGCCTCTGCATACATAGGTTTCACATCCTACGAATACTGTTCTGTTTTGCTTTGTTTTTTTTTGAGACAGAGTCTCGCTCTGTCGCCCAGGCTGGAGAGCAGTGGCGCAATCTCTGCTAACTGCAAGCTCCGCCTCCCGGGTTCAAGCGGTTCTCCTGCCTCAGCCTCCGGAGTAGCTAGGACTACAGGCATCTGCCGCCACGCCCAGACAATTTTTTGTATTTTTAGTAGAGACGGGGTTTCACCGTATGAGCCAGGGTGGTCTCGATCTCCTGACCTCGTGATCTGCCTGCCTCGGCCTCCAAAAGTGCTAGGATTCCAGCACTGTGCTCGGCCATGTTCTGTTTTGAGACAAGGTCTCGCTCTGTCCCCCAGGCTGGAGAGCAGTGGTACAATCACATCTCACTGCCACCTCGACCTCCCTGGCTCCAGCGATCCTCCCGACTCAGCCTCCCGAGTAGCTGGGACCACAGGTGCACGCCTCCATGCCCAGCTAATTTTCAATATTATTTGTAGAGATGGGGGTCTCTCTCTGTTGCCCACACAGGTCTTAAACTCCGGGGCTGACGCAATCCTCCTGCCTCAGCCTCCCAAAGTGCTGGGATTACAGGCGTGAGCCTCTGCACCTGGCTGACACTGTATTTTTGATTCACATTTGGTTGAAAAACGCCCACACAGAAGCGGACCCCTGCACTTCAAACCCATGTCAATCAAGGGTCAACTGTCCTTCAGGGAAAAACTGCACCCGCTGTTTACGCAGAGGTAAAAGGTTCCGCCAGGCTCGGACCGTGTGTTCCCCAGTCAGCCGCGGCCATGCCTGGGAACCGAGGGAGGCGGCGTGGTTACCGTCGCTCGGTTCCGGGGAAGGGACGCGTCCACCGTTGCTCGGTTCCGGGGAAGTCCGGACATGTTGACCATTGCTCGGTTCCGGTTACCGTTGCTCGGTTCCGGTGAACGGACATGTGGACGGTTGCTCGGTTCCAGTGAAGGGACGCGTCCACCCTTGCTTGGTTCCGGTTGCTCGGTTCCCGTGAAGGGACGCGGTTACTGTCGCTCGGTTCCGGTTCCTCGTTTCCGGTGAAGGGACACGGTTACCGTACCTGGGTTCCGGTGAACAGACATGTTTACCGTCGCTCGGTTCCGGTTCCTCCCTTCAGGTGAAGGGACATGTTTACCCTCGCTCAGTTCCGGTTCCTCGGTCCCGGTGAAGGGACGCGGTTCCGGTTCCTCGGTTCAGGTGAAGGGACGCGGTTCCGGTTCCTCGGTTCAGGTGAAGGGACACAGTTACCGTCGCTGGGTTCCGGTGAACAGACATGTTGACCGTTGCTCGGTTCCAGTTCCAGTTGCTGGGTCCCGGTGAAGGGACGCGGTTACCGTCGCTGGGTTCCGGTTGCTCAGTTCCGGTGAGCGGTTCATGTTTACCCTAAGCTCAGTTCGGTTCCTGGGTTCGGTTCCTGATTCAGGTGAAGGGGCACGGTTACCGTCGCTGAGTTCCTGTGAACAGACATGTTGACCGTTGCTTTCGGTTCCAGTTCCGGTGCTGGGTCGGTGAGAAGGGACTGCGGTTACCGTCGCTGGAGTTCGCGGTGAACAGACATGTTGACGTCGCTTCGGTTCGGTTGCTCAGTTCCGGTGAACGAACATGTTGACGTGTTTCGATTCGATTTGCTCAGTTCGGTGAGCGGACATGTTGACGATGGCTCGGTTCGGTTCCTCCCCTTCAGGTGAAGGGACATGTTTACCATCAGTTCGGTTCCTCGGTTCGGTGAAGGGCGCAGTTCGGTTCCTCGGTTCAGGTGAAGGGGCGGTTACGTCGCTGGGTTGCGGTGAACAGACATGTTATTGACCGTCGGCTGAGTTCGATTTTGCTCGTTCAGGTGAACGACATGTTGACCCGTCGCTCGGTTCGATTTGCTCCAGTTCAGGGGGTGAAGCGGACATGTTGACCGTCGCTTCGGTTCGGTTCCTCCCCTTCAGGTGAAGGACATGTTTACCCTAAGCTCAGTTCGGTTCGGTTCCGGTGAAACCGCCAGCGGTTCGGTTCCTCGGTTCCAGGTGAAGGGGCGGTTCCGGTTGCTCAGTTCCGGTGAACAGACATGTTGACCGTCGCTCGGTTCCGGTTGCTCAGTTCCGGTGAACGGACATGTTGACCGTCGCTCGGTTCCGGTTCCGGTCGCTCGGCTCCGGTGAAGGGCACAGGATGGGCGTCATGCTGCTCGGCCTCCACTTTTCTGTGGGTCTGGAATTCCCCACGATGAACAGCGGGGAGTAGGGAGAGTAAGTGAATCCATCTCCTCAGGGAGTCAAAGCCACGGCGCTTCCAAGTGTTGACTCAGATTTGCCAACGCGTGGGGGGCGCCAGCTTAGACCCGTCTGTGTTCCCGAGGTCCGTGTCCCCGGGGAGGAGACACCAGCCCTAATGGTATCAGGTCAGGAGGGCGGACTGTACGGAAAGAAACAGAATCCAGGAACAAAGTGGGCTCTGCCCCTGACAGGCTGTTTCTCCCCATAAACGTGGGTGAGACAACATGAGTGTGAGGCTTTGCAGGAACTTGCCCTGCATTCTTCCCTCCCCAGATAATTCTCTGGTCTAACATCTCAGAAGGCTTTTGACCAGACTTCCACCCCGAGATCCTTTCCAACCTGATTACAACAGAAACCATCATGACCGGTCGCTCGCGCTGAGGCTCCTCTAATTAACAGACCTCTAAGGTGTGTGTTCGGCATTAAAGGGGCAGAGGATGGTAAAGTTAAGGAAGCTGCTTCAAATCTCCTGAAAACGGAGGCGATCCGGGCGCTGTTCTGTCAGTCTACTGCCCAGGGAAGGGCCGGATGCCCCGAACCCTTCTCTCTCATTCGACATAGATGAAAAGATAATCCAGAAACTAAAGGGTGCATTGTGGGATTGACCGCCTGCTTAAGCTGTCCTGGAGGTTGGGCTCCTGGATCTCGAAACTAGAACGGCGCCTGGTTTTATGTAAAATTAGGAGATGGGACTAAACAGATCATCTCCTCCACATTGATTGAATAGAGGAGAAAAGCACAGCTCCCGGAAGTCATCTTTCTTGCTCGATATCGTCCCTCTCCCTGTACTCCCTCAGTGGACATGCACTGGCTGATATCCTCTGTATTAGGCAGCAATGTTTTCTGGGCAACGGAAACTACTGGTATTTCAGGCTGGCTGTCAAAAGCTGGAGTTACACTTTTTCCTTTTTTTTTTTTTTTGAGACAGTCTCCCTCTGTCACCCAGGCTGGAGTGCAATGGCATGATCTTGGCTCACTGCAACCTCCGCCTTCAGGCGATTCAAGCGATTCTCCTGCCTCCGCCTCCTGAGTAGCTGGGATTACAGGCGTGCACCACCACTCCCAGCTAATTTTGTATTTTTAGTAGAGATGGAATTTCTCCATGTTGGTCAGGCTGATCTCGAACTCCTCACCTCAGGTGATCTGCCCACCTCAGCCTCCCAAAAGTGCTGGGATTACAGGCATGAGTCACCACGCCTGGCTGAGTTACACATTTTCTATAAAGCAATGACACTCTCTCCCCTACAAGAAGGACCTTGGCAATGTCTACAGAAGTTAATAATGTCTGTTATTCTTTGGCTTAGCAATTCCAATTCACAGATATGCATGTGTGAAGTGTGCAAAGACAGATGTGCAGCAATGTTGCTGGGCGCGGTGGCTCACGCCTGTAATCCCAACACTTAGGGAGGCCAAGGTGGGCAGATCACGAGGTCAGGAGTTCGAGACCAGCCTAACCAACATGGAGAAACCCCATCTCTACTAATACTACGAAATTGGCCGGGCGTGGTGGCACATGCCTGTAATCCCAGCTACTCGGGAGGCTGAGGCAGGAGACTCGCTTGAACCCGTGAGGCGGAGCTTGCAGTGAGCCGAGATCGTGCCACTGAACTCCAGCCTGGGCAACAGAGCAAGACTCTTAGCTCAAAAAAAAAAAAAAAAAAAGATGTATGTGCAACAATGTTTATCATAGTATTATTATTTGCAACAGCAAAAGGAGAAGGAAGGAGTGAAATATCCATTTATTGGGCAGTGGGCAAGTAAATTACCCTCTATACAGTAGAATACAATGCTGTTACTGCAACAATTAAAGCAGGTCGGCCTATGCTGATAGGAAAAGACTGGCAAGATATTAGATTTTTTTTTTAAATCAAAGGTTTCTTTTGTAAATAGGACAGACAATACCTGTCACATACATGTATAAATGCATAGAGGATATTTCAGAGGGATGTATATAAGAAACTTAAAGCTGGGCACAGAGGCTCACGCCTATAATCCCAGCACTTTGAGAGGCCAAGGCAGGAGGATCACCTACACTCAGGAGTTCAAGATCAGCCTGGGCAACATGGTGAAACGCCATCTCTACAAAAAATATAAAAGTTGGTGGTGGGCGCCTGTAGTCCCAGGTACTCGGGAGGCTGAGGCAGGAGAACCCTTGTACCCAGGAGACGGAGTACGCAGTGGGTGACAGAGACCCTGTCTCAACAGATAAATGAAACTTAAGACAGATTACAGCTGAGTTGTCCCTCAGTCATATCCTTCAGTACCACGTAACTGTTTTAAGTCCGTGCGCGGAATTCTGGTTTTATAATGAAAGAAAAAGTCCTGGCCGCCTCTGACATTGTTCAGTTTCAGCCCAGACCCTATCGAGCAAAGACTTTTTAACTGAATCAGCAATTAAACTGCTAGATGTGAACTAATCTGGTTTGCGATCTGAAAATACATACTCATAGTGAAACAAATGATTTGAGTGTGGGTCAGGGCAAGGCCAATATTCAAATACTGCAAACCCTCCACTGGTGCCAGCCTCAGGCTGGAGTCAGAATGTGTGAGTGGAAACAGTTCCCAGGAAAGAAAACTGATGCCAGCGTGGTCAGCACGTTCTCGGGGTTCTCCAGGGAATTCTGGCCAGTCCCTTAAGGTTATGCTCTGAGTAGGGCTTCCCCAGCTACCAAAACATGCTTGCCTGTTGTTGAAGGAGAAGTTCAGTAAAACTGTGCAGCTAAATGACACGAAAAGAGTTTTCTCAGAGGCCGGGCGCGGTGGCTCAAGCCTGTAATCCCAGCACTTTGGGAGGCCGAGACGGGCGGATCACGAGGTCAGGAGATCGAGACCATCCTGGCTAACACGGTGAAACCCCGTCTCTACCAAAAATACAAAAAACTAGCCGGGCGAGGTGGCGGGCGCCTGTAGTCCCAGCTACTCGGGAGGCTGAGGCAGGAGAATGGCACAAAGCCGGGAGGCGGAGCTTGCAGTGAGCTGAGATCCGGCCACTGCACTCCAGCCCGGGCTACAGAGCAAAGACTCCGTCTCAAAAAAAAAAAAAAAAAAAAAAAAGGGTTTTCTCAGAGCCTGGGAGAACAGTAGTTTGGCCCTCTGAAGAATCCCAAACTTGTGGTTAATAAGAGTAAAATAGTTGAACACGTGGAGGATTGAAAAGTCTAAACAGGCCGGGTGCGGTGGCTCACACCTGTAATCCCAGCACTTTTGGGGGCCAAGGCAGGTGGACACCTGAGGTCAGGAGTTTGAGACCAGCCTGGTCAACATGGCAAGACCCCATCTCTACTAAAAAATACAAAAATTAGCCAGGTGTGGTGGCGGGAGCCTGTAATTGCAGCTACTCGGGAGGCTGAGGCACAAGAATTGCTTGAAGCCAGGAGGTGGAGGCTACCGTGAGCCCACAGAGTGAGACTCCGTCTCAAAAAAATAAAGTCTAAACAAATGTCTTAGCAGGCAATTACCTGGCAAAGTACGTACACAAGCTGTTCAGATGTAAGTGGAGGTCCTGCGTGGTTGATTTGCCTTGTTATTAATGACCTTCAGAGTGACAGGAGTACGACCTCTTCTGGGGACACAGTGGGGACGTGTGTTGTGCTCTGGCAGAGCTTGTGCGGCGTCCCACGCATCATCTCCTGGCTGGACACCGGCAAGAGCTCCAGAGTCATCTCCCTCCCTCCTTTCTTGAGGCCGCTTCCCTGCGAACCATTCCCCGGAATTCACCTCTCCTCCAGCCTTCGCACGTGGGATTCCCTCTATCCGATCCGTCCTTCCCCGGAATTCACCTCTCCTCTGGCCTTCACACGTGGGATTCCCTCTATCCGATTCATCCTTCCCAGCAATGTTTATCTGACGCCGGCTCCTTGATGAGACTTGATGAGAATCACTGGGAAACTCCCTGACCGTATCTCCCTCAAACTCTCATCCAGCCAGCAGGGTGAGGGAGCTCCTCCTCGGCTCTCACCCGCGGACTTAACGCCTTCGCTGTCCCCAGGCGCAGAAACTACCTTCTCTACATCATGATCACCCCAGTGCCAGCACTGACCCCGGGCCGGACCCGCCATCCCGCCTGTGTCTGTACGACAAGGAAATGAGCAGAGAAAGGTAGGAAAACATGGAGGCCGAGTGCTGGAGCTTCCCAGGGCCCGGGGTGGAAGGTCTCCCAGAATTTCTATCACTGCAGACGCCAGGCGGTGGCTGGGAAGGATTCCGCCCGAGCCTCCTGCCTTTATTAAGTCCCACCCTCCACACAGACGAATCTCTAGACCTGGGTGAACCCCATCGACCAGACAGTTCCTTCTCTCTCATCTCATATCCTGCCTCCAGTTTGTTACTTCCCAGCACAGATCTGTTTCTCTGTAAAGGGCAGGCAGCCTTACACACCCCGGGTTACATCAAAGGCCAGAACGGCTTAAGAGGGCCGTCCAGAACAGGCTGCTGACACCGACCCGAGAGTGATCCAGCTTCTGACTCACCAGGCCCCAGCTCATGCGCTCTGATCCAGGCGCTCAGGCAGGCGACTTTAGGTCCCAGGGGGCTGCCTGACACATCTCTGCTCCGACCAACAGGGGCAGGAACCTACAGATTCCGAGGTGGAAGAAGGAAGGTCTCTAAGGTTCCTGAGCTGCAAACTGGACCATTTTGGCAAAAGCTCCTGGGTCCCTGTTCACATCCACATACTTTAAGTATTACTTCTGCAGCATTTAGACTTAATACTTGAGAAAGACACTGTAAGACTCGTTGGCATGTGTAGCTTTCGATGAGATCACCTAGGGAGCCCTCCCCACCAGGGAAAGACTCCTCATTTCAGAGCCCAGCTCGGTAAGTTCCCGGGAGAAGTGAGTGGGGGGAGGGGGATGTGGTCAGTCGTAAAATCTTGACGCTCTTTTTCACGTCCTCTACTCTTCTGTGTTCCATGGACAGTTAATGGCTACGTCCTGCCAATTCTCCTCCAGGCCTCTCTGGAAACCAGTTCTTCGCCTCTGATCTCAGTTAAGAACCACTGACCTGGCCGGGCACGGTGGCTCACGCCTGTAATCCCAGCACTTTGGGAGGCCGAGGCAGGTAGATCACGAGGTCAGGAGATCGAGACCATCCTGGCTAACATGGTGAAACCCCGTCTCTACTAAAAATACAAAAAAATTAGCCAGGCGTGGTGGCGGCGCCTATAGTCCCAGCTACTCGGAGGCTGAGGCAGGAGAATGGCGTGAACCTGGGAGGCGGAGGTTGCAGTGAGCCGAGATCGCGCCACTGCACTCCAGCCTGGGCGACAGAGTGAGACTCTGTCTCAAAAAAAAAAAAAAGACCCGCCGACCTGCTGCCCAGAGGGAGAGGTGGCCTGCAGGAGCTCTCGTGGTTAGGAAGGAAGGGATGGTGCCGGGGGCTTGCTTTTGCCTTAAGCCAGTAGTTTTCAACTAGGGAGTGGTTGTGGTTCCCAGGGGCCATTTAGCAATGCCTGGGGATGCCCTTGGCTGTCACACTGGGGAGTGGAGTGTTGCAGAAGCCAGGATGCTGTTCACATTCTACCATGCACAGGACAGCTCCTCCCGCAGCAAAGAAGCACCTGGCTCAGAATGTCAACAGGGCCAAGAAAGCCCACACTAAGCTGCTCCTGGAATTATTCCAGTCTCCATTTGGCCCCCAGTCACTTTCTGATTCCAGTTCTCCAACCCAGGCACGGAGGTAGTGGATTAGAGAAGCAAAGGGAAAGTTAATCCAGCAAGATTCTGGTTCTGTGTGTGTTACTAATGGGGAAAGCACCTTGAATGTACCGTGTGATGTGGAAGATTCATGAGCCTGAATCGTCTCACCGTTATTACGTGATCAGAGTGGGGAGGCCTACGGGAACATCACAGGATGGGAAGGGCCAGGTTGAATGAAAAATCCTGGCTGAGTTCAGTGGCTCAGGTCTGTAATCCTAGCACAGCCAAGGAGGGAGGATTGCTTAGTCCAGGAGTTCGAGACCAGCCTGGACAATGTACCGAGACCCTGTCTTTACAAAAAAAAACAAAAATTAAAAAAAAAAAAAATTAGCCAGGTGTGGGGACACGTGCCTGTAGTCCCAGCTACATGAGAGGCTAAGGTGGGAGGACTGCTTGAGCCTGGAAGGCAGAGGTTCCAGTGAGCCCAGATTGTGCTACTGCATTCAAGCCTGGGCAACAGAGTGAGACTCTGTCTGGAAAAAAAAAAAAAAAGAATCTTATACACCCCACCCAGTCTTTCTTTCTGAGCAAATGGTTTGGAATCTCTCACACTTCTGGTGCTATATGCTTTTATTTATTTATTTTTATTTTTTATTTTTTTGAGATGGAGTCTTGCTCTGTTGCCCAGGCTGGAGTACAGTGGCACGATCTCCGCTCACTGAAAGCTCCGCCTCCCAGGTTCATGCCATTCTCCTGCCTCAGCCTCCGGAGTAGCTGGGACTATAGGCGCCCGCCATCACGCCCAGCTGATTTTTGTATTTTTAGTAGAGATGGGGTTTCACCATGTTCGCCAGGATGGTCTCGATCTCCTGACCTCATGATCTGCCCGCCTCGGCCTCCCAAAGTGCTGGGACTATAGGCGTGAGCCACCACACCCGGCTAATTTTTGTATTTTTAGTAGAGACAGGGTTTCACCATGTTGGCCAGGCTGGTCTCGAACTCCTGACCTCGTGATATGCCTGCCTTGGCCTCCCAAAGTGCTAGGTACAGGGGTGAGCCACCGCACCCGGCTGCATTTGCTTTTGATAAGTTTCCCTGAATGGAAAATGTTGATGTCACACTAGCTAATTGAGAATGACATGTTTTATCCAGCCCTGATCCAGCTATGCTGTTATGATGAACACTTACTAGTGGCTCCCAAGCTTGTAAAATGCTTTCATGAACCACATATCACAAAGCATCTGTCGCACTATTTGCTTTATTTCCTAGGAAGCTTGGGGGTGAGGGATTGGGGGAGGAATTATCAACATTTGGACAAGCCCAGAGAATTATGTTATGCGTGGAATTTCAGACACCATGTGTGCTGTGGCAAAAATAAAAATAAAAAATGAAAAAGTTGAGGACTGTGGTTCTGAAACAGGATGAGGAAGAAGGACCTGAAGCCATAAATGGAAGAACCAGGAATGATGGAGAGTTCCCGCACTGAGTCCCGACCTTTCTGCCAAGCTGCCACATGCTCAGTGGCTGGGATGCTGAACACGTGAATCAAAGGTGGGGGGAGGGAGGGGGTGGGGGGAGAGAGAGAGAGAGACAGGAGTGACAAGGAGGGCGTGAGGGGGGAGGGGCACAAGGGGGGGGAGAGAGAGACAGAGAGAGAGAGAGAGAAACATCATTCAAAGAGGAGAGAGAGTATGTTTGAGGGAACGCCAGCCTGTGATGCTAATCTTCCGTGCCAACATGAGGGAGCTAGAGGGTACCCTGATATTTGATTAAACATGATCCTGAGTGTGTCTGTGACTATGTTTCTGGGTGAAATCAACTTTTTTTTCTTTTTTTGAGATGGAGTTTCACTCTTGTTGCCCAGACTGGAGTGCAGTGGTGCACTCTCAGCTCACCGCAACCTCCGTCTCCTGGGCTCAAGAGATTCTCCTGCCTCAACCTCCCAAGTAGCTGGGACTACAGGCACCCACCACCACGCCTGGCTAATATTTGTATTTTTAGTAGAGACAAGTTTTTACCATGTTGGCCAGGCTGGTCTTGAACTCCTGACCTCAGGGGATCCAGCTGCCTTGGCCTCCCAGTGTTGGGATGACAGGCGTGGGTTACCACACCCAACCGAGATCAACATTTCTATCAGCATACTTGGAGTATAAAGCAGACTGCTCTCCCCAGTGTGGGCGGGCCTCATCCAACCCACTGAAGTCTAAATAGAAAAACCTGCTGATACGGGAGAATTCTCTCTGACTGTCTTCCAGCTGGGACACCCGTCGTCCTCTGCCTTCAGACTTGGCGGGAACTTACACCGTCAGTTCTCCTGGGTCTCCAGCTTTGCCAACTGCAGCTCTTGGGGCTTCTCGGCTTCTATAACCAAGTGTGCCAATCCTTTATAAGAAGTCTCTTTCGGCCGGGCGCAGTGGCTCACACCTGGACTCCCAGCACTTTGGGAGGCCGAGGAGGGTGGATCACATGAGGTCAGGAGTTCGAGACCAGCCTGGCCAACATGATGAAACCCCATCTCTACTAAAAATACAAAAATTAGCCAGGTGTGGCGGGGGGTGCCTGTAATCCCAGCTACCTGGTAGGCTGAGATAGGAAAATTGCTTGAACCCAGGAGGTGGAGGTTGCAGTGAGCCAAGACCGCACCACTGTACTCCAGCCTGGGCAACAGAGAGATACTCCGTCTCAAAAAAAAAAAAAAAAAAAAAAGAAAGAAAAAAGTCTCTTTCTGTACTTATATTTTGCTAGTCACAGACAGACTATTACCTTTCAGAATATACAATGTGAATATCAGCCTCTTACTGGAAGCTTCTTTTAGCATCTGCTGACTTGAGATCTCCTTAGCTACAAAGTCTGGGGAAATGAAGTTGTAGAAGCTTTGTGCATATAAATAATGATAATATCAATGGGTTGGTAGGAAACGGCCTTCTCAGACCTATGAAAAAATACATCCTCCCACAGTTTATTAAGGAAAAATGTTTATGCCTTAATTTAAACCATTTCCCTGGGGGGAAGGAGGAACAGTTCATTAACTACGTAGGACAGTGAGTGAGGGAGTGGGGGAAACACACAGGGTCTACTGAGGATGTACGCGTCTCAACTTCCTCCACTTCTCCAGCACCCACCGCTCAAGACAGAATCATGTTCTTTTCCCAGCATCTGAGCCATCCACTCCGGATATGGTTTGGCTGTGTCCCCACCCAAATCTCATCTTGAATTCTAGTCCTGATAATCCCACGTGTAGTGGGAGGGACCTGGTGGGTGGTCATGGAATCATGGGAGCAGGAACCCTCGTGCTGTTCTCATGATAGTGAGTGAGTTCTCACAAGGCCTGATGGTTTTATAAGGGGCTTGTCCCCCTTCTGCTCATCCTTCTCCTTCCTGCCACCATGTGAAGAAGGGCATGTTTGCTTCCCATTCCCCCACGATGGTAAGTTTCCTGAGGTCTCCCCAGCCATGTGGAACTGTGAGTCAGTTAAACCTCTTTCCTTTATAAATTACCCAGTCTTGGCCGGGTGCGGTAGCTCACGCCCATAATCCCAGTACTTTGGGAGGTGAAGGTGGGTGGATCATGAGGTCAGGAGTTCAAGACCAGCTTGGCCAACATGGTGAAACCCCATCTCAACTAAAAATAACAAAATTAGCCGGGTGTGGTGGCAGGGACCTGTAATCCCAGCTATTTGGGAGGCTGAGGCAGGAGAATCACTTGAACCCAGGAGGCGGAGGTTGTAGTGAGCCAAGATCGCACCACTGCACTCCAGTCTGGGTGACAGAGCAAGACTCCGTCTCAAATAAATAAATAAATACCCAGTCTCATTATGTCCTTATAAACAGTGGGAGAACAGACTAATGCAGCTCCCAGGCACAAGCCTGGATCACAAAGGCAGCCAGTCACTACTGCACGGTCCTCCACGAGAGAACTAGAATCTGTTACAGGTGAGTAAATAAATTACTGGAACAAAAGACAAAAATGACTACAGAAAAGAACAACTTCAAAGAAACGTATCAACAGAGCAATTAATATAACGCCATTTATCATTGGTGGAGCCCTTTGTGTCAAGCACCATAAAAACTGCTTTATATATACCACTTTTTTTTTTTTTTTTGAGACGGAGTCTGGCTCTGTCGCCCAGGCTGGAGTGCAGTGGCCGGATCTTGGCTCACTGCAAGCTCCGCCTCCCGGGTTCCCGCCATTCTCCTGCCTCAGCCTCCGGAGTAGCTGGGACCACAGGCGCCTGCCACCTCGCCCGGCTAGTTTTTTGTATTTTTTAGTAGAGACGGAATTTCACCGTGTTAGCCAGGATGGTCTCGATCTCCTGACCTCGTGATCCGCCCGTCTCAGTCTCCCAAAGTGCTGGGATTACAGGCCTGAGCCACCGCGCCCGGCCATTTTTTTTTTTTTTTTTTTTTGAGATGGAGTCTCACTCTGTCGCCCAGGCTGTAGTGCAGGGGCATGGTCTCAGCTCACAGCAACCTCCGCTTCCTGGGTTCACGTGATTCTTGTGCCTCAGCCTCTGGGGTAGCTGGTATTACAGGCACCCACCACCATGCCTGGCTAATTTTTGTATGTTTAGTAGAGGCAGGGTTTCTCCATGTTGGCCAGGCGGGTCTCGAACTCCTGACTTCAGGTGATCGTCTCGCCTCAGGCTCCCAACGTACTGGGATTACAGGCATGAGCCACCGTGCTGGGGCGTTATGCTACCTCTTTTAATTCTCACAACAGAATCTTCTATTATTATCAACCCCATTTAGCAGATCAGCAGACTCAGAGAGATAGGTCACTCACTGAAGGTTGCCTGGTTAAACCACTGCGTCATAAATGGCAGAGTGAGTATTCAAACCTGGGTCTCTTATCTCAAAAGTCTTAATTTGCCTCACTACACACTTAAGAGCTGAAGAACTAATCAGACTAGTGTGAAATGAAATAGGGTTTTTTGGTTGTTTTGGTTGTGTTTTTTTTCGTTTTTCTTTTAAGATAAGATTTTTGCTTTGGTGCCCAGGCTGGAGTGCAGTGGTGCAATCATAGCTCACTGCAGCCTCCAATTCCCTGGGCTCAAGTGATCCTCCCACCTTAGCCTCCCAAATAGCTGGGATTACAGGCACATGTGACCACACCTGGCTACTATTTAAAACAATTTGTGGAGACCAGTCTCATTTTGTTGCTCAGGGGGTCTCAAACTCCCGGCTTCAAGCTGTCCTCCTGCACCAGCCTCCCAAAGTGCTGGGATTACGGGTGTTGGCTACTTTTAAAAACTTTTTAGGCCGGGTGAGGTGGCTCACGCTTGTGATCCCAGCACTTTGGGAAGTCGAGGTGGGTGGATCACGAGGTCAGGAGATTAAGACCATCCTGGCTATCTGGCTGAAACCCCGTCTCTACTAAAAATACAAAATTAGCCATGCATGGCGGCATGCACCTGTAATCCCACCTACCTGGGAGACTGAGGCTGGAGAATCGCTTGAACCCGGGGGGCAGAGGTTGCAGTGAGCCAAGACCGCGCCACTGCACTCCAGCCTGGGCGACAGAGCGAGAATCCATCTCAAAAAAAAAAAAAGAAAAAAAGGAAGGAAGGAGGGAGGGAGGAAGGAAGGAAGGAAGGAATAAGGAAGAAAGGAAGGGGAAGGAAGGAAAAGGAAGGAAACGGAAGGAAATACAGGTGCCCAGAAAGAAAGGCAGGCTCCCAAAGTGAATACTAAGACACTCAATATCACACGTTGTGAAAAAATCTATTGAAATTTTCAGGTGACAGAGGGACTTAAGAACAACGGTGCTCAAGGAAGTCAACACAGGCCACGACGCACAGGACTCCCAATTTGGCTCATGATCACATCCCTATCAGGGTCATTTAGAACACGCTAGGCGTCCTTTGCTCCAAGCGTGTTTCATGTACGTCTCCCCATCAATGAAGAAAGCACCTGGAGAGTAGGAAGCAAGAGTTATGGACTCTGAAATTCTCTCTTAAGCCCAGGAATCAATCTCAGTGGGCTGGGAACGCAGTAGCATCGACTGTTAGTATCATTTGCGGATAACTACTTTCACACCACAATAGCATCTTCATTCCTCATTTACACGGAAAACTCCTTGTGGCTCCCTTTGTGGCACCGGCTCCCAGCACATTCTATGTCATCCAAATTAATTCTTGGCCAGGTATAGTATCTCACGCCTGTAAACCCAGCACGTTGGGAGGCCGAGGTGGGTGGATCACCGGAGGTCAGGAGTTCCAGACCAGCCTGGCCAACATGTTGAAACCCCGTCTCTATCAAAAATACAAAAAAATTAGCCAGGCATGGTGGCGGGCACCTGTAGTTCCAGCTACTCGGGAGGCTGAGGCAGGAGAACTGCTTGAACCTGGGAGAAGGAGGTTGCAGTGAGCCGAGATTGCGCCACTGCACTCCAGCCTGGGTGACAGAGTGAAACTCCATCTCGAAAACAAACAAAAAAGTAATTCTTAATATATTAAACAAACATGTACTAAACAACTATGTGAACAGGGACTGTGTGTTTTTTTGTTTTTTTTTTTTGAGACGGAGTCTGGCTCTGTCGCCCAGGCTGGAGTGCAGTGGCTGGATCTCAGCTCACTGCAAGCTCCGCCTCCCGGGTTTAAGCCATTCTCCTGCCTCAGCCTCCGGAGTAGCTGGGACTACAGGCGCCCGCCACCTCGCCCGGCTAGTTTTTTGTACTTTTTAGTAGAGACGGGGTTTCACCGTGTTAGCCAGGATGGTCTCGATCTCCTGACCTCGTGATCCGCCCGTCTCGGCCTCCCAAAGTGCTGGGATTACAGGCTTGAGCCACCGCGCCCGGCCGCGACTGTGTTTTTCAAACAGCTGCATTTACCAGCCATTACTGGATTCCTTCTGTGTGTGAAGCCCTGTGCTAAAGTCTGGGAACAGAAAGACAATTGATACATGAGCCTTTCTTTCCTTTAAGGAAGCCCTAGTCCCATACGGAAGACAGACACGTACATAAACTATTAGGATGCAGGAAAATACAAGTGCGGTAATACTGGCACATACAGGAAATCAGTGAAGATGTTAGAACAATGCCTGGGGCACACACTCAGTGCTTTATAACAGAGGAAATCAGCGAAGATGCTTAGAACAATGTCTGAGGCACACCGCATTGGTGCTATAATAGAAGAGGGAAATGGGTGAAGATATTTAGAACAATGTCACAGGGCACACACTCCAGTGCTTTATAACAGAGGAAATCCCAGCGAAGATGCTTAGAACAATGGGGCACACACTCAGTGCTTTATAATACGGGAAATGGGGTGAAGATGTTAGGAGCAATGTCTGAGGCACGCACGTAGTGCTTTATAACAGAGGAAATCAGCGAAGATGCTTAGAACAATGTCTGAGGCACACACTTAGTGCTTTATAACAGAGGAAATCAGCGAAGATGCTTAGAACAATGGGGCACACACTCAGTGCTTTATAATACAGGAAATCGGTGAAGATGTTAAGAACAATGTCACAGAGGCACCTGCGTAGTGCTATAATAAGAGAATCGGTGAAGATGTTAGAACAATGTCTGAGGCACACACTCAGTGCTTTATAACAGAGGAAATCAGCGAAGATGCTTAGAACAATGGGGCACACACTCAGTGCTTTATAATACAGGAAATCGGTGAAGATGTTAGAACAATGTCTGAGGCACACACTTAGTGCTTTATAACAGAGGAAATCAGCGAAGATGCTTAGAACAATGGGGCACACACTCAGTGCTTTATAACCTGGCAAGTTAGAGCGACTGAAGAGGAAGGAAGCCTCTGAGCTGCTCTGTGAAGAATGAACTGGATTTCACCGGGCAGGCCAGGAGTGGGATGGGGGAGGCAGCCAAGAAAACAGCAAGAGGCAGGCAGAGCCCAGTACAAGTTTTTTTTTTTTTTTTTTTGAGACGGAGTCTGGCTCTGTCACCCAGGCTGGGGTGCAGTGGCCGGATCTCAGCTCACTGCAAGCTCTGCCTCCCGGGTTTATGCCATTCTCCTGCCTCAGCCTCCCGAGTAGCTGGGACTACAGGCGCCCGCCACCTCGCCCGGCTAGTTTTTTTTTTGTATTTTTAGTAGAGACGGGATTTCACTGTGTTAGCCAGGATGGTCTCGATCTCCTGACCTCGTGATCCGCCCGTCTCGGCCTCCCAAAGTGCTGGGATTACAGGCTTGAGCCACCGCGCCCGGCCCCAGTACAAGTTTTTCCACATTGTCAACTACAAAGCTCTGAGGGCTGCTAGGGAGAGCACGGGAGCTGTGGGAGAGCGTGAGGCTGGAGCCCTGTGGGCTAACAAATACGGCTCTAATTCCTGACACTGTGGCCACAAACTATTAGAAATGAGGCCAGACCTCGAAGCCCTGGGGACACAGCTGGAAGGGGAGACAGACAAGAGCGAACCAGAATACAGGCAATGGCACCAAACAGAGATCTGCAGTGACCACTGCACAGTGCGCGGAAGGCTTCTTAGAGGAGGTAACATTTTGAAAAGACAACGTGTACAGCTTCCATTAGTACACAACCTCATCGGAGAGAGAAGAAGGGAAGGGAATCCCAGGAGCAGGAGCCATCATGCTCAAAGGTTCCAAGGTGTGGCGATGGGCGATGTCTTTGGGGACCCTGGGAGTCGAGCAGTGTGGCTAAGCAGAGCCTGCAAAGGTGAAGGTGCTGAGGCCAGGGGCTGGGGGCGGGGGCAGGGGCGGGGCTTGGGGGCCGGGGAGGCAGGGCGGGGGCTTGGGGGCGGGGCTTGGGGCGGGGGGCTGGGGGCGGGGGCGGGGGCGGGAGGCAGGGCAGACTTGGGGCCTGGGGGCTTAGGGCAGGGCAGGGCGGGGCGGGGCGGGGTGGCCAGTCCACCCCAGGGAGTTTGGGTTGGATCCACCCGTAATGTCGGCTGGCCCACACGGCAGTGACGTGAACAACTGGTACCGTAGATAGGTTGTTCTGGGAGCTGTGGAGACAGGGTGAGCCTGGAAATTGGTGGACTCATTAAGGGGCTAGTGAAATAACAGTGCCCCGACCTGATTAAATCCAGTGAATGGGGGAATGAGAATGCCAAGGCTGCAGCTTGAATAGATGCGTCAGTGAGACCCTATTCACAACCAGAGCCTAAAACAACATGTAGAGCCAGTTAAAAGCTCTCATATGTGTTTAAAGAACACATTAATGAAAGAATGGGTAGACGGGCGGGGTGCGGTGGCTCACGCCTGTAATCCCAATACTTTGGGAGGCCGAGGTGGGTGGATCATGAGGTCAGGAGTTAGAGATCAGCTTGGCCCACATGATGAAACCCCATCTCAACTAAAAATAACAAAATTAGCCGGGCGTGGTGGCGGGGTGCCTGTAATCCCAGCTACTGGGGAGGCTGAGGCAGGACAATCACTTGAACCTGGGAGGTGAAGGTTGCAGTGAGCCAAGATCGCGCCATTGCACTCCAGCCTGGGCAACAAGAGAGAAACTCTGTCTAAAAAAAAAAAAAAAAAGAAAGAAAAAGAAAAAGAAAAAAGTAGACAAAGAGAAAGAGAAGGAGAGAACAAAGAGGAAGAAAAACTGGTGAAGAGTAGGGAAAGGAATCTCGGGTTTTTTGTTTTGGTTTGGGTTTTTTTGTTTGTTTGTTTGTTTGTTTGTTTTGAGACAGAGTCTCACTCTATCACCCAGCCTGGAGTGCAGTGGCGCGATCTCAGCTCACTGCAGTCTCCGTCTCCCAGGTTCAAGCGATTCTCCTGCCTCAGTCTCCCAAGGAGCTCAGATTATAGGCGTCCACCACACCGGGCTAATTTTTGAATTTTTAGTAAAGACAGGGTCTCACCATGTTGGCCAGGCTGGTCTTGAACTCCTGACCTCAAATGATCCACTCACCTCAGCCTCCCAAAGTGCTGGGATTACAGGCGTGAGCCACTGCGTCTGACCAGAGTCTGGTTTTAAACCCGTGGAGCTACAGTTCTCTGACAAGCAGGGAAAGGACACAGCTCGTGGACTGATGAGTAGGAGGGTCTAACACGAAGGCCTCTTGGGGACCCGCTGGGGGTTGGCGGGCGTCACCTTTCTGCATCCTGGGAGGAGAGCTAGTGGGAGGAGCTTTTCGGCAGGTGTCTCTTTCTAGCCTCCGGCAAGGGGCAGCAACAAAAGACGGTTCAGAAGAGAGAACATGGCTAAGTATGTGCGTTTCAAGCCAAAGGATTCTAGAAACTTCTGTCACAGGTATGGAATCCAACCACAGGGCCCACAGGTACGGAATCCAACCACAATGCCCATGTGGTGAAGCCACTGCGCTGGTCCAAGCAGAAAGAGACGAACAAAATGACACTGAGCCCAGTTCATCCCGAAAGCAGAACCTCTGAGCCGTGTGGTTAAGAATGGAAATTCCAATTTTAGTCCAAGCAAATCTTCTGATGTATCAAGTTCGAGGGTGAGGTTTCATTAAAGGAATTTAAAATTAAAAAGTGAGATCACAGCAAATTTTTTTAAAATGATTGTTTCAGTGAAGAGAAAAAAGGTCTTTATCCTTATTCAGGGCGTAATTCCTGATCCTGGGCCTGGAGACAACACCCACCCTTGGGCAAATCATTCCTGGGGACAGAGGAGGGAGGGAACGCCTCTTTATTTCCTTGTATATAAAATACAAGAACTAAATAACTTGGATTAACGACCAGGGCTGGGGTTTATGATAAGACTGTGATTAGGACCACATAAAAGGAGAAAACGTCTTAATAAGAACTGCTTTGTGGCCTGTTTGAGCCTTTCTTAGTAAACTAATAAGTTACAATTTTCCTGGAGAGAAAATCTTGGAAATGACCCATTTCCCCAACAGGACATCATTTCCTGTAATTCACATGTGGTCAAGTTAAAAAAGATCGTTTGAACCTAGCTTAGCCAGACCAGGGAGAACATTAAAAATAAGTGTTTATTTTTCTGATTAAAGCCAAACAATGAGACTCAAAATAGGCCACAGAAAACCCATAGAACCTTCCAAGTTCCCCTGAGCTGACACATCGAAGGACATCTACTCACAGGGGAAAGCAGCAGGGGTACCGGCCTTCTCCTGCGGGGCAGGGCTGGAGATCTGTCAGTCAAATTCCTTGTCCATATTTAGGAGCAGAAATTCCTTTTGGCCAAAAGAGTAAGTTGACTGTGAAGGACAGATACTTCCAGGCAGACACTAAATAGAGCAGTTGGTGTGATAACAGGACAGATGAAAATGGAAGGTCTCCTCCGAGAATCCCACAGCCTGGGCCAGGGCTCCAAGGGGCTGACTGGCTCCTGTGGTTCAAATCTCTGCAAACATCTTCCTCCCTCCTACCCCATCTACGGCAGGTAGCTGAGCCCTGGCCAGGGCCCCGGGAGCGGACACTCAACAAGCAGATATGAACAGACACTTCCAGAAAGTAGACAGGTGGACAGCCAGTAAGAATATGCAAAGGTATCATCAAGGAAATGTAAATCAGAAGTATTTCACACTGACTAGAATGGCAAAAGTAAAGAAAGACCCACAATATTAAATGCTGGTGAGGACATGGAGCAAGGGTGACTCTCGCACACCGCTGCTGGGGACGTAAATGGTGCAAAACTTTGTTGTTCTTGTTGTTTGAGACAGGATCTCACTGTTACCCAGACTGGAGTGCAGTGGTGCGATCTCAGCTTGCTGCAGCCTCGACACCCCAGGCTCAAGCGATCCTCCAGCTTCCCGGGTAGCTGGGATTACAGACGCGCACCACCACACTCTAAAATTTTCTGTTGAGACGGGGTTTCCCCTTGTTGCTCAGGCTAGTCTCAAACTCTTGGGCTCAAGCAATCTGCCTGCCTTGGCCTCCCAAAGTGCTGGGATTACAGGCATGAGCCACCGTGCCTGGTCAGTATAACCACTTTGAAGAACTGTTTGGTCCGTCTTACAAAGGTGAACGTACATTTACCTGATAACCTCCTCAGTATTCTACTGCCCAGTATTCCTACTTATCAGTATTTACCCAAGATAATTTTTTTAAGTCCATAAAAATGTTTGTTTATAACAGCCTTCCCCCACCTCAAACTGACAACAACTCACATCCATCGTTGGAAGAATGGAAACACTGTGACAAGATGCTCATCCAAGAGGACACTTCTCAGCAATAAGAAGGAACAAACTGATCTACGCAGAAACAAGGATAAGCATCACGATGATGCTGAGCAAATGAAGCCAGACACCGAATAACACTGACTGTGTGATTCCATTTCCATGACGTTCTATAGGCAACACTAAATGACAGCCACAGAAAACCAAGGCGACGGGTGGGAGGGGGAGTCCCCGGAGAGGCTCAGCAGGGAGACTCTGCAGGGAGATGGAAACGTTCTCGGTCTTGTTTGGAGAATTGTTCATATCGGTATAACAGTTGTTCAAACACATTGAGCTGGGTACTTAAGAGCCATGAATTTTATTGTATTAAATTAAACCTAAAAAAAAAAAAAAAACCTCGTATCAAAAAGAGAGAGAAAAAACATAATTTGTCTTCCTCTCCTCTAGAGCCAGGTAACCAAGAATTCCAGCGTGAGCACAGGGTGCTGCCTCCTGAGCACGGCCACCTTCCCACAAGTGACCACCTCCCCTCCCTCCCTCCCTGCCTTTCTCTGCCATGGTTCCCTGTCGCCATGAATGGAACCAACTGCCCTCCACCCAGTGTCCCAAAACCAGAAACCTGGCAGTCCTTCCACATGCTTCTCTCTTCCTCTCGTCTGCTCAGTTCCTAGACAGCTCCTGAATGAGGCGGAGCCCTTCCCGGTCTCCACCCCAACTGCCTCAGTGGCAGGGGTTTCTTTTGTTTGTTTTGGTTTGGTTTGGTTTTGAGACAGTCTCGCTCTGTTGCCCAGGCTGGAGTGCAGTGGCGCGATCTCAGCTCACTGCAACCTCTGTCTCCCGGGTTCAAGCGATTCTCCTGCTTGGGCCATCCGAGTAGCTGGGATTACAGACGTGAGCCACCATGCCTGGCTAATTTTTATATTTTTAGTAGACACGGGGTTTCACCATGTTGGCCAGGCTGGTCTGGAACTCCTGACCTCAGGTGATCTGTTCACCTCGGCCTCCCAAAGTGCTGGGATTACAGGCGTGAGCCCCTATCTCTACTAAAAGATAAAAATAAAACTTGGGGCTGGGCACAGTGGCTCACGCCTGTAATCCCAGCACTTTGGGAGCCTGAGGCGGGTGGATCACGAGGTGAGGAGTTCAAGACCAGACCGGCCAACATGGTGAAACCTTGTCTCTACTAAAAATACAAAAATTAGCTGGGCATGGTGGCGGGTGCCTGTAATTCCAGCTATGCAGGAGGCTGAGGCAGGAGAATTGCTTGAAGCTGGGAGGCGGAGGTTGCAGTGAGCCGAGATCCCGCCACTGCACTCCAGCCTGGGTGACAGAGCCAAGACTCCATCTCAAAAAACATAAATAAATAAATAAAAATAAATAAATAAAACTTGGCTGTGTAGGCCAGGCACAGTGGCTCATGCCTGTAATCCCAGCACTTTGGGAGGCTGAGGCGGGTGGATCATAAGGTCAGGAGATCGAGACCATCCTGGCTAACACAGTGAAACCCCGTCTCTACTAAAAATACAAAAAACTAGCCGGGCGAGGTGGCGGGCGCCTGTAATCCCAGCTACTCAGGAGGCTGAGGCAGGAGAATGGCGTGAACCCGGAAGGCAGAGCTTGCAGTGAGCTGAGAGCCGGCCACTGCACTCCAGCCCGGGTGACAGAGCGAGACTCCGTCTCAAAACAAAACAAACAAACAAACAAAAACAACAAAAAACTTGGCTGTGTATAGTGGCATGCACCTGGAGGCCTGGCTACTTGGGAGGCTACACCGTGCCTGGTCAGTATAACCACTTTGAAGAACTGTTTGGTCCGTCTTACAAAGGTGAACGTACATTTACCTGATAACCTCCTCAGTATTCTACTGCCCAGTATTCCTACTTATCAGTATTTACCCAAGATAATTTTTTTAAGTCCATAAAAATGTTTGTATTCTTCGTATTTTTGAATGGTAAGGGGAAAAAAAAACACACCAAGGCCTTGTTTCCTATCTCTCCTGCCCATTCCTTCTCTCTCCACAACAACTCACTCAGGCAGCAACAGGGTCAATCAGGCCAGGAAGGGAACGGCTGGGGGATGACGATGCTGACTCTCTCTTACTGAATCTTAGTTTCTGAGACATAAAACCCCTGTTCACAGAGGCCCCTCTTTTCTCCCCCCCCCCCCCCCCCCCCGAAGAACCCCCAGCAGAAGCTGCTCACTGGCTGTTGTCAAAGTAGCCCTTTGTTCTTGGAGTTGAACCAGCGCAGGCCTCAAATTTCCATCCACAGCTCCAAACCCCTCCCACATCACCTCCACGACCTCAGGCTAAGGAAAGAAAGAAGCTGGCCAAAAACATCCCAGGCTAAGAAGCCAAAGCTCCTCCCAAGAGAGATGACCTCAGAGGGGACCCTCTGGTCTCCTCTCCATGAAGCCAGGTTGTGCTGGGAGGGCAGAAATGGCCAGAAAGAAAAGCACCGAGGAAGGCTCACAGGACAAGGACTTCAGGGGTCACAGTCCCATATCGTACAGAAGTGGGGGGCAGCAAAGACGCAAGATCTAAAGACAGACTTGCAGGCCCAGGCATGGTGCTCATGCCTGTAATCCCAATCAGTGTGGGAGGCCCAGGTGCGCGGATGACCAGAGGTCAGCAGTTTGAGGCCAGCCTGAGCAACATATGCAGCCCCGTCTCTACCAAAAGATAAAAATAAAACGTCGCTGTGTGTAGTGGGCCGTGTGCAGCGGGCCCTCTGTAGTGGGCCCTGTGTGGGCTGTGGGTAGCGGGCCCTGTTGTAGCGGGCCGTGTGTAGTGGGCTCTGCTCTGTGTAGCGGGCGGTGTGCAGCGGGCCCTGTGCAGCGGGCCGTGTGTAGTGGGCTCTGCTCTGTGTAGGGGGCCGTGTGCAGCGGGCTGTGTGTAGCCGGCCAGTAGCGGGCCCTGTGCAGCAGGCCGTGTGCAGCAGGCCCTGTGTAGTGGGCGGTGTGCAGCGGGCTCTGTGTAGCGGGCCGTGTGTAGTGGGCTCTGCTCTGTGTAGCGGGCCGTGTGTAGTGAGCCATGTGTAGTGGGCCGTGTGTAGCAGGCTCTGTGCAGTGGGCCCTGTGTAGTGGGCTGTGTGTAGTGGCGTGCACTTGGAGTCCTAGCTACTTGGGGGGCTGAGGTGGGAGGATCCCTTGAACACAGAAGTTTGAGGTGACAGTGAGCTATGATTGCACCACTGGACTCCAGCCTGGGCAACACAGCGAGACCCTGTCTCTAAAAAACAATAATAATGTCAAAAAACAGAGAGATTAGGGGAACTGCGGATGATGATGGCAAGGCATCGCCAGAGCAAGTCAGGGAAGTGTGTCTGGCATTGTCCAGGGGAAGGACAACACTCTGATGGCCACAGGAGAAGGGCAGCTGGGCTGGGGACAGGCTGGGATGGATCCTCCTCCATTCTCTCCCCATCCACCTGACTTTCTAGAACACCTTCTGGGCCCTCGTTTGCTTCTCTAGCCACCCAGCAGGGAAGTGCCGTGTCTTGAATGGGGAACCCAAATGTTCAGAAACTAGAACAGGGACGGACGGTCCCTCAGGAATTAATAAGCAAACTGGAGCTGAAGACTGATCCCAAGTGTCTCAACAGCTCTGGATGTCCCAATAAAACATGTTTCTAGAATGTGAACAGTTTTGAAACATCTGTATTCCAATCACCAATCCAGAACTCGGGGGCCAAAGAAAGTGTGGGTTTTCTCCCAAACAAAGATTTAGCTGAGGACACAGCAGAATGACCCAGGTGTGAATGAAAGAAGAGTCTGGCCTGAGGCATCCTGTGACCCTGCCATCTCTCTTAGGGATAAGAGGGACATCTAGGCCAAGTGGAGCTGAGTCAGGCCTCCTGGGTGGGATGAGATGGTACGAGAGAGAGGTCCAGGAAAGGGTCTCGTTCAGACTGACATGTCCCATCATCGGTCAAGGTTTGGATGGAGACTAACAAGACTTAAGATGCGTGGCCGGGCACGGTGGCTCACACCTGTCATCCCAGCACTTTGGGAGGCCGAGGCGGGCAGATCACAAGGTCAGAAGTTCGAGACCAGCCTGGCCAACACGGTGAAACCCCATCTCTACTAAAAATATAAAAATTAGCCGGGCGTGGTGCAGGCGCCTGTCATCCCAGCTACTCGGGAGGCTGAGGCAGGAGAATCACTTGAATCCGGGAGGCGGAGTTTGCAATGAGCTGAGATTGCACCACTGCACTCCAGCTTGGGCGACAAGAGTGAGACTCTGTCTCAAAAAAAAAAAGAAAAAAAGAATCAGAAGAGTTCAGGATTTCATCGTCCGTCTCCTACGTCTAGTCTTTCATTTCTCACAATCGTTTCTTAGCCAGGAATCACTTCTTCAAGTAAATGGCTGCTTCCTTTTCTTTGTGCACATGCCCCCTCTAAAGGCTCCATGCCCACCTGGGGCTGTGCTACTCGCTTTTAATGCTCCTTAGAAAATTCTCTACAAAGGCTCCAAACGCAGCTCAAAACCCTGGCATGGAACCACAAGAAAGGCACAGAGAGGCAGGGGCGAGGTGGGGCCCATCAGAAACAGAAGGCTGTGTGGATCCACCCCATTCTGACCGCGGTGCCGGGTCCCTCCACCGAAGCAGCTCTCAGGTCCCAAGTGTTACGCAGCATGGATTTCAGTCAGGAAAACTACGCAAGGATATGTTCTTAGACAGAATCTCTCCAACATTATTCTTGGCTCTGCCGACATAGTTTTGGCTTTAAAAAATCAATAAATTAAGCAAGCAGAAGGTTCTCTAACATCCAGGCTGGACTAAAGGGTTTTGCTCTTACTGAGCCAAAGGGAATACTTAGTCCAAGAGACGTAAGACAGATTCTGCTGGATACCTGACACTCGCTCGTGATTCTTCCCTGCGAGGCCAGCAGCACACAGCGAGGCTTCCCTCCATTAGAACCAACACTGTCGGCCGGCGCGGGGGCTCACGCGGGGAATCCCAGCACTTTGGGAGGCTGAGGCAGGTGGATCACTTGAGGTCAGGAGTTCGAGACCAGCCTGGTCAATATGGTGAAACCCCGTCTTTACTAAACATACAACAATTAGCCAGGTGTCGTGGCACACACCTGTAATCCCAGCTACTTGGGAGGCTGAGGCAGGAGAACTGCATGAGTCCAGGACTTCAAGACCAGTCTGGGCAGCACAGTAAGAACCCGTCTCTACAAAATAAAATTTAAAAGGTCAGGCACGGTGGCTCACACCTATAATCTCAGCACTTCAGGAGGCCAAGGCAGGTGGATCACCTGAGCTCAGGAGTTCGAGACCAGCCTGGCCAACATGGTAAAACCCTGTCTTTATTAAAAGTACAAAATTAGCCAGGTGTGGTGGCGCACGCCTGTAACCCAGCTACTCGGGAGGTTGAGGCAGGAGAATCATTTGAGTCCAGGACTTCAAGACCAGTCTGGGCAACATAGCAAGAATGCGTCTCTATAAAATAAAATTTAAAAGGCCGGGCACGGTGGCTCACGCCTGTAATCCCAGCACTTTGGGAGGCTGAGCAGGTGGATCACCTGAGGTCAGGAGTTTGAGACCAGCCTGGCCAACATGGTGAAACCCTGTCTCCACTAAAAATACAAAAATTAGCCGGGCGTGGTGGTGCACACCTATAATCTCAGCTACTTGGGAGGCTGAGGCAGGAGAATCCCTTGAACCCGGGAGGAAGAGGTTGCAGTGAGCCAAGATCGTGCCACTGCACTTCAGCCTGGGCGACAGAGCGAGACTCTGTCTCTAAAAAATATATATATAATAACAATAATACCTCTCACTACACTGGATGGTTTGAATTCCAACCTAACGCAAAAAAAGGAAGGCTTTGATCTCATTCTTTTGTTTATCCTAACATTTTTGCCTGACAATCTGGATAAAACAAACTTTTATTTTATTTTTTATTTATTTATTTTTTCAGACCCAGGCTGGAGTGCAGTGGTGCGATCATGGCTGCAGCCTCAACCTCCCAGGCTCAAGCAATCCACCCACCTCTGCCTCCCAAGTAGCTGGGATTACAAGGCATGCACCACCACACTTGGCTAATTTTTGTATTTTTTTTTTTTTCTGTAGAGATGGGGTCTCGCCATGTTGCCCAGGCTGGTCTCAAACTCCTGGCCTCAACCAATCCACCCGCCTCAACCTTCCAAAGTGCTAGGATTACAGGCGTGAGCCGCCGCGCCCGGCCTCCGTCTTTTATCCGGTGGGAGCTCCGTAAATCCGTGCTAGCTGACCGGCCAGTCCTCTCCCAGGCAAGTGGCCACAGCGACGAAGGTTTGGTGGAGGTGCAGGGGGAAGATGTGTGGACAACGTACAGTCATGAGGCAGTGTCCGATTCCGTGAGCATGACTGGGGAAGCTGCCGTTCAAAAGCTCTTGTCACCAAAGTCAAGAATACCTTCTTCTGCACCACGTTCTCGGAGACTTTGCAAATCCCGGGCACTTTCAGGCCTTCGCTCCCTCCTCTAAAACCCCACAGCTTACTCCACCCAAGAGGCCAAGAAAAGAATCCATTTTATTTGTCAGAACTAGCCATAAGGTAAACAAATACAAGGAAAGTGTGTACTCGCCAACTAGACAGGAATGCAGGCTTCTGGCGGCAGCATGACCCCGTTTTTCCATTCACCCCATGTCAGTGAACCACCACCACTGAGCTGGCCCCTGTGGCTTGAGGGGGAAAAAAGAGAAAGGCTTTCCCCGTGTTTCTACAAGCCTTTTCCACCTCCTTTTTCCTAAGAAAAAAGCAGAATTCCATTTCACCCAATTCCCATTTGATGGAAAAGAAGAACAGAGCGGTGAGGACGTGGGTTTCGGCGTCACAGAGGCCTGAGTTTCAACCCTCGGTTCCATGACAAGCCATTAGCCATGAGGTTCATCAAGTCCACTGGACCTCTCCAAGCCTCAGCTCCCTCATGTGTAGAACAGAGAGGTCTGGAACTGCCACACAGGTCATGGATGAGAAGCGTGTCCGGCACAGCACACGCTCAGGAGTGTTCCTGTTCCTCAACGTGGGTTCATACAACACGGAGGGGGTGCAGGTACCGTACAGGGTACAGAGAGGGACAGACGCCAGGGTTTAAGGCACTTCTAATGCAATAAAAAGGAAAATCTGTATCTGACAGCAGGACTAAGTTCCACAAAATTAGTTTTAATGTATAATCCTTATTTCTTTGAGACAGGATCTGGCTCTGTTACTCAGGCTGGAGTGCAGTGGTGTAAGCACAGCTCACTGCAGACTTGACATCCTGGGTTCAAGCGATCCTTCCACCTCAGCCTCCTGAGTAGCTGGGACCACAGGCGTGCACCACCACTCCCGGCTAATTTTAAAAATTATTCTGTAGAGATGGGGTCTCACTGTGTTGCCCAGTCTGGCAGAGAAATCCTGGGCTCAAAGGATCTGGCCACCTTGGCCTCCCAAAGTCCTGGGATGACAGACATGAACCACCACACCTGGTCTCAGCAAGGTTGTTTTTTTTTCTCCTTTTTTTTTTTTATTATTATACTTTATGTTCTAGGGTACATGTGCACAATGTGCAGGTTTGTTACATATGTATACATGTGCCATGCTGGTGTGCTGTACCCATTAACTCATCATTTACATTAGGTATATCTCCTAATGCTCTCCCTCCCAAGGTTTTTTGACTTCAAGAAAACGAGGGTGCCCTTAGGTCTTCAGACAACTGCTATTATCAATCACAGCAAAAAATAAAATGAAAAAAAAATACAGCTGGGATGTGAGAGGACTTTCTAGATGCATCAGAACTTACATAAAGATTGACAGAGGACAGACGCCGTGGCTCGCACCTGTAATCCCAGCACTTTGGGAGGCCAAGGCAGGTGGATCACCTGAGGTCAGAAGTTCGAGACCAGCCTGGCCAACATGGAGAAACCCCGAATCTACTAAAAATACAAAAATTAGCTGGACATGGTGGCGGGCACCTGTAATCCCAGCTACCCAGGAGGCTGAGGCAGGAGAATTGCTTGAACCCGTGAGGTGGAGGTTGCTGTGAGCTGAGCTCGCACCACTGTACTCCAGCCTGGGCGACGAGAGCAAAACTCCATCTCAAAAAAAAAAAAAAAAAGATTGATGGAGCCACTTGAAACATCTGACTCAGAAGAAACAAGAACCAGAATGCTGGGGGTTCTAAGCCTCAGTGCACAAAGAGAAAGAGACTAAGGTTTGTGGTTAACAGATGGATTGTGGTTAGGCAACAGGTTCAAATCTCAGCTTCACCACCTGCCAGCTATGTGACACTTGGCTTCTCAGGAGGATTAAATGAGAAGATAGAGCAGGAAGCCCAGCGCCTGCACATGCCATGTGCTTAATAAGTGACGAAGTTACTTTTGTTGCAACATACTGAAAAGCTCTAAGCCCTGATACATGTAGTGATTCTGCATCGGAGCCAAAAAGACCATAGGAAGGTAGAAATGAATGAGAAATGCAGAGAGACTGGCTGGTCATGGTGGTTCACACCTTTCATCCTAGCACTTTGGGAAGCCAAGGCAGGTGGATCACCTGAGGTCAGGAGTTCAAGACCAGCCTGGCCAACATGGCAAAACCCTGTCTCCACTAAAATACAAACATTAG
The DNA here is from genome assembly GCF_008728515.1 of Papio anubis. NCBI lineage: Eukaryota > Metazoa > Chordata > Mammalia > Primates > Cercopithecidae > Papio > Papio anubis. The sequence continues at coordinate 647,966 of NC_044992.1, forward strand.
CAAGGAGTAGTGGCGTGTGCCTGTAATCCCAGCTACTCGAGAGGCTGAGGCAGGAGAATCGCTTGAACCCAGGAGGTGGAAGTTGCAGTGAGTCCAGATTGTGCCACTGCACTCCAGCCTGAGCAACAGAGCAAGACTGTCAAAAGAAAGAAAAGAGAGAGAGAGAGAGAGACAGAGAGAGGGAGAGGGAGGAAGAGGAAGAAGAAGAAGAAGGAGAAGGAGAAGGAGAAGAAAAGAAAAGGCAAGGGAAGGAAAAAGGAAGGGAAAAGGAAGGAAAGAAAGAAAGAGAAATGCAGACAGATTAATTCTTGGCTGTTGCAGAATGCAAAATGAGGATAGACGCCCGGGTTTCAAGTTTAAGGCTGTGGGTATTTTGGAGCCTGGTGAAAAGCAAAGCACTGCCACATTTTCCCTTCGCTCCCCTGACCTGCCATAGGTCACGTACCCCCACTCACAAAGAGCACACACCCAGTGTCCCATCCCTTTCACCGGGATGAAGAAAGACGCCCAAATCCCAAGGTCCAAACTTCTGAAAAAACTGAATTCAACACAACAAAAGCCAACACCTCATGGGTAAAGGATCTTAATTAAACAGTGTCAAGCATGCCAACGTGAACTCTGTGTTTGGACCTACTCATTATGAAATAAACTTAAGAACAAATCCCATCTAAGAACAGGAAAAAAACCCAGCAACTCTCATGCACATCAAATGCTGTTCTCAATGATCCTTTTCCCTCCGAACGTCACAGAGTGCCAGCAGGTGGGAGATAATTAAAGTTTGAATAAAATTTGTTTTACATGCCTCAGTTTGAACACCTTTGCTCCGCAAAGCTTTTCCCGCTCCAGCCCAAACATGCACCCACAAAGAAAGAGTTTTTTCTTTTTTTTTTTTTCTTTTCTTTTCTTTTTTTTTTAGATGGCGTCTTGCTCTGCCGCCCAGGCTGGAGTGCAGTGGCGCGATCTCGGCTCACTGCAAGCTCCGCCTCCCGGGTTCACACCATTCTCCTGACTCAGCCTCCCGAGTAGCTGGGACTACAGGCGCCCACCACCTCGCCCGGCTAATTTTTTGTATTTTTAGTAGAGATGGGGTTTCACCGTGTTAGCCAGGATGGTCTCGATCTCCTGACCTCGTGATCTGCCCGCCTCAGCCTCCCAAAGTGCTGGGATTACAGGCCGTGAGCCACGGCGCCTAGCCAAGAGTTTTTTCAAAATAATATTTTTTCTGGATTTTTCTGGTTACATCTGGGGCTTTATGACTTCAGACAGATAGGGTGGAGGAGGTAATTTATGAAAAGAAACATCGCTCTTGATCCATATTTACATTCCATAAGGGAGTGAATTTGGCTTTTGGATTCTCCTCCCAGGCCTATCAGGGGAATAGAATCCTTGCTCCTATTTGATGAGATTTATGGGGCAATGAGGTCTGTGGGGCTGATGCTACGCCACCTGCTTCACGAATACGGCCCCTCCATTTGCAAAGTGCTGACTTGGAACATTTGTATTTTTCCCTTACAAATCTATCTATCTATCTGTCTGTCTGTCCATCCATCCATCTCACTCTGTTGCCCAGGCTGTTACGCAGTTGCACGATCACAGCTCACTGCAACCTTGACTTCCTGAGCTCAGGCGATCCTCCTCAGCCTCCCGAATGGCTGGGAACACAGCTGTGTGCCACCATGCCCAGTTAATTTTTTGTAGAAATGAGGTCTCATTATATTGCTGAGGCTGGTCTCAAACTCCTGAGCTCAAGCGATCCTCCCACCTTGGCCTCCCAAAGTGCTGGGATTACAGGCATGAGCCACTGCATCCGGCCTCAATCTCTCATCTTTATAAGGAGTCATCTTATGGCTTTCCATCCCATTCACACACACTTAGCATCCATATCTGCCTTTAATAAAAGGTCATAATACAGCCCTGGCATCACAAAAGCTAACCAGAACACTGAGGAGATCAGCTCATGAAGATGCTCTGTCTACAACGAGACTAGGACAACTGTCTTCAGAAAAGGAAACTGAGGCAGTGAGCGGCTACGATGCTTCAACACAGGGGACCTCAATCCAAGACTTGGCACTTTTAGTTCCATCACAGGTGCATCAGGGACCGCACTTAGTTAGGGAGTAACCTAAGCTAACCCCACCATGCACAGCCCAACAAAGAGCCTAAGCTAACCCCACCACGCACACCCCAACAAGGAGCCTAAGCTAACCCCACCATGCACAACCCAACAAGGAGCCTAACCTAACCCCACCATGCACAACCCAACAACGAGCCTAAGCTAACCCCACCATGCACAGCCCAACAAGGAACCTAAGCTAACCCCACCATGCACAGCCTAACAATTAGAATTTAGGGCATTTTCATTGGACTCAGACCTCAGGGTTTGAATTTAAGAAGGTGAGAGTTACAGGAATGTGTGTAGGGATTATGGCTGGAATGCTGCCTCTCACTTACAGTTGACCATCTTCTCAGGACTCTCCAAATCCACCTGGTATCTCTCTTCTCCTGCACTGCCAGGCCACCCCTCATCCAAACACCAGGTTTCCAGCACTGGAGCCTCACAAGCTCCATCCCCACCCACAAGACACTCACAAACGCACCTGGCAAGTCAGTGTCCGTATTGCAGGTCTCACGGTCTCACCACTGCTGACACTTTGCTGGGAAGGGGCGGGTCGGGGGGGGGGCGCTGTTTTGCACATCGTAGAATGTTCATCGGTGTCCTAGGAAATGCCAGTAATGCCCGCTTAGTGACGATCGAAAACGGTGCCAGAAGCCCAGGAGACTTTGAGAGCAGTGAAACGACTCTGTCTGATCCCGTTCTGATGGACGCCTGTCACTCATTATGCACTCACCAAAATAGTGTCCAACACGTGGATGCATGTCATTCGTGATGCATTCATCAAAACAAACACTTAACATGTTGCCTCACACACCGTACAAACTTACCAGATGTTTTTAACTATTGTATTTGTGTTTCCACTTCACTTTAAACTAAAATATAAACACTAAACTATCCAGCTCCCCCACTTCTCATCTTGCTAACCCCAGCCCAGGGAAGTTTTTGTGGAATTGACAGACGACATCTGCTTTTCCAGAGTTGTTTCTGGTAATAGAACCTTCTCCTCGAGTTCAAAGCTTCCCTAAATTCTCTACCAAGAGACACCTGAGCCTCTGTAGCTCTCAAAGATGCTAAAATGGACCACGTGGTCCTGACCACCCACTTCTGGCCACTCAACAAACTCACCCTACTTCTCAGTTCCTATCACACACAATATTCTTTTTCTTCTTTTTTCCCAAGCCAGTCCCCTCCTAGGCCTGTTTCGACGACGCCTCTCCTAGGAAAGGCCCTGCGGCAGATACACGGGCTCTGTAATGGAAACTCCCGCGTGCCTAACAATAGTGCCACCGTCACACACACGTGAGCTTTCATGACCGCCGGGGACTAGCAACCCACGGCTGCCGTGCCCAGGAAATACTTTTTCCTGGGGTGAAAGAAAACGACGTTCAGCTCCTGGCAGATCCCAGGCAAGTCCGAGCCAGGCTCACGGGGACGGAGAATGCTCTGTCCTGGGAAAGGGAGGCAGAGGTAAGGGCTGTTCCCACCCTCCAGTGACCCAGATGGGAAAGGCAGTTGGGTGAGAATCAACACGACAGCGGAGATGCGAGGCTTCTTCCCAGCGTCGCTGAAACAAAGCCACTGTAGCTGCCCCTCACTGCTTACAGGACAATCAATTAGTAAGACGGATCTCATGATTAATAGAAAACTCAATTTCTTCTTGAAAGCCCGTTCTAGGGTGGGGTGCATCCTTATCACATCAGTCAGATGTCAAAAGGCAATCACGTAAATTGAACAAGGGAAGGAAAATGCCAGACGGCCTCATTGACGTCCGGCATCTTCCGCTATTATTGAAAGGAAATTGAGAAATTACAGACAGTACCGCCTATTAGCTTCAATGCCCTGTCCCAGGGCGATCCGCAAAGATTTCCTCGCTGTGCTGTCAAGTCTGGGTTAATTGAATTCTCAGTCCAGCAGTTTTTTTTTTTTCTTTTCTTTTCTTTTTGAGATGGAATCTCGCTCTGCTGCCCAGGCTGGAGCGCACTGGCGTGATCTTGGCTCACTGCAACCTCTGCCTCCTGGGTTCACGCAATTCTCCACAATGTCTCACACCTGTAATCCCAGCACCCTGCCTGGAACACCTTTGATCCCATCTTCACCTACTAACTCCTACTCTGCTGTCAGGAACTCGTCTGGACGCCACCTCCTCGGAGAAACTCCTCTGAGGCCAGGCGCAATGTCTCACACCTGTAATCCCAGCACTTTGGGAGGCCAAGGTGGGAGGATCACTTGAGGCCAGGAGTTCAAGACCAGGCTAGGTAAGATGGAGAAATCTCATCTTTACAAAAAAAACAAAAATTAGCCAGGCCAGTACTACACGCCTGTAGTTCCCAGCTGAGGTGGGAGGATTGCTTGAACCCGGGAGGTCGAGGCTGCAGTGAGCCATGATGGGGTCCAGCCTGGGTGACACAACAGACCCTGTCTCAAAAAACAAAAACAAAACAAAAAAACTACCCCAGAGTCATTTCCTCCTACCCCCTCCCCCCAGAAAAGGACAGGGCTGGGATTCTGCCTCTGGGCACGCTTTTCTTTCCCTTTCCTTTTCTTTTTTTTTTTTTGAGACAGAGTCTCGTTCTGTGGCCCAGGCTGGAGTGCAGTGGTGTGATCTCAGTTCACTGCAAGCTCCGCCTCCTGGGTTCAAGTGATTCTCCTGCCTCAGCCTCCCAAGTAGCTGCAACTACAGGCACCTGCCACCACGCCCGGATAATTTTTGTATTTTCAGTAGAGATGGGGTTTCACCATGTTGCTCAGGCTGGTCTCAAACTCCTGACCTCAGGTGATCCAGCCGCCTCGGCCTCCCAAAGTGCTGGGATTACAGGCCTCAGTGAGCCACGGCGCCTGGCCTGTGCATGCTTTTCTTACAGCACCTTCTATGTTAACAGTATTGTAACTGTCTCCTTACTTCGCTTAATACTCCATCTATCCATCCATTAATTCCACAAATATTGACATGCTGGGTACAAAAAATAAGACCCTGAGAGAGACACCTGGATGCCTGCTCTTCTGGGCTCATATTCTCGTGAGGGTGGACGATCAATAAGCAACAAAAATCAACAAAAGATCGCAGATATTAGTGAGAGTTGCAAAGAAGACACAGCTTGCTTCTCTCTCCCGCAAGGAGACTTAGCTCCTTGAGGGCAAAGCCTGATTCATTCATGATTGTATCTTCAGGAATTGGCACTGAGCCTTAAAAAACAAAACCAAGGATTCCACACTTTTCTCCTTTCTCTCCTCTCTGTTACGGAGATTTAGGTACAGCCTTTCTTTCCTGGGAGATAATAAAATAAGCTTCCTGAAGGGAGGATCTTGCCCAGCTGATAAATTTTACAAGCCGGGGGCAGTGGTGCACACATGTAGTCCTAGCTACTAGGGAGGACGAGGCAGGAGGATCACTTGAGCCCAGGAGTTCGAGGCTGCAGTGAGCCATGATCATGTCATCGCAACCCAGTCTGAGCAACAGAGCGAGACTCTGTCTCTAAATTAATTATTTTTACAAAAGAAGTCAAAGGGCTTTGTTAAAGTAAATGATATCCTCAAGCTACAGAGTGTAACACTAAAACTTTTCTGAGGGCCAGGCGAGCCTGTAATCCCAGCACTGTGGGAGGCCGAGGCGGGCAGATCACCTGAGGTCAGGAGTTCGAGACCAGCCTGGCCAACATGGAGAAATCCAGTCTCTACTAAAAATACAAAAATTAGCCAGGCGTGGTGGCTGGTGCCTGTAATCCCAGCTACTCAGGAGGCTGAGGCAGGAGAATCGCTTGAACCTAGAGGCAGAGGTTGCAGTGAGCCAAGATTGTGCCATTGCACTCCATCCTGGGCAACAGAGCAAAACTCCGTCTCAAAACAAACAAAACAAAACAAAACAAAAAAACCCAGAAACTTTTCTGAAGATATAGCCAAAAAGCTTGTGAAGAGAGAGAGTATTTTATAGATGGAGAAATGGAGGCCTGGAAATGGTGACGTGCCCAAGGCCACAATGCCAGGAACCTGGAGCTGACCATCTGGCTTCGGAGCCCACTCTCTTCGCCACCAGACTCCCAGCTCTCGCAGGAACACAGGGGCACAAGGCAGGTACAAATGTCAGGAGGAAATCTCTTCCCTCCCAGGAGGCTGGTGGCAAACCATGGCTGGCATCAGGACCCTCCCTGGGTGGGAAGGGAGGGTGGTGAGTTTATTTACAAGCAAAATGAATCTGCTGGTTCAAGGAGAAGAAACATGAATGATACTAGTTTTTCAAATTCTTACCACTGGGACCGGCCCTAAACTTTAGCACTTTATTGGAAAGCCAAAAACCACTCAAAAGCTAATGCCTACAGAGAAGACGGCCAAAAAAAATGTACCTTTTTTTTCTCTCTTCATGAAAAGAAAGTTTTCTAATATTTAAAAGCTCAGGATTATTCTGCAGAGATGTTAAAAATGACCCAGCCTGCAGGGCTGGAAGCATCTTCTGGGAGGCAGAGGAGTTTTGAGAGAAAAGTGTGGACTTTATGAAAAGAGAGATCTGCATTTTTTTTTTTTTTTTTTTTTGATGGAGCTTAGCTCTTGTTGCCCAGGCTGGAGTGCAGTGGTGCGATCTCAGCTCACTGCAACTTCCGCCTCCCGGGTTCAAACGATTCTCCTGCCTCAGCCTCCTGAGTACCTGGGATGACAGGTGCACACCACCACGCCTGGCTAATTTTTGTATATTTAGCAAAAACGGGGTTTCACTATGTTGGCCAAGCTGGTCTCGAACTCCTGACCTCAAGTGATCCATCCACCTCGGCCTCCCAAAGTGCTGGGATGACAGGCATGAGCCACCGCACCTGGCCCTAATTTTTGCATTTTTAGTAGCGACGGGGTTTCACTATGTTGGCCAGGCTGGTCTCGAACTCCTGGCCTTGTGATCTGTGCACCTCGGCCTCCCGAAGTGCTGGGATTACAGGCGTGAGCCACAGTGCCTGGCCTGACATTTCTGCATTCTCATTTGTATCCGGTAAACCCCTCTGAGCCTGGACGTCACCCTCTGCAACACGTAGGGATCTGTGGGGGGGGGACACAATCTCTACATGAAATGGAGTAACAGTATCTGGCACAAAGGCGGACACTGAACCAATGCCAGCTCCTTTCCTCTCCGCAGTTTATTCCGGGGAAGAACCTTGGCCTGGGAAACAGCAGACCTGGTCCAACTCCCGGCTCTGCCCAGACCCCAAGTGACTCAAATGCTTCAGCTGCCCTGACCTCTGCTTCCTCGTTAGTCAAATGAAAAGCACGGGAGTCATGGAATTCAAGGACGCCTCCCACATGAAAACCAGGGCAGTGAATTCAAACAAAGCATATTAACTCAATCGAAATCTAAATTGATGGCATTCTGTCCCAAAAACACAGCCTGAAAGTCTCCCCTCAGCTTGCTGTCTTGGTTTTTTTTGTGTTTTTTTTGTTTTTTTTGTTTTTTTGGAGACAGGGTCTCGCTCTGTCGTCCAAGTTGGAGTGCAGTGGCGCAATCTCGGCTCACTGTAACCTCCACTTCCCGGGTTCAAGCTATTCTCCTGCCTCAGCCTCCTGAGTAGCTGGGATTACAGGCGCCCACCACCACGCCTGGCTAATTTTTGTATTTTTAGTAGAGATGGGGTTCACCATGTTGGCCAGGCTGGTCTCCAACTCCTGACCTCAGGTGATCCACCTGCCTCGGCCTCCCAAAGTACTGGGATTGCAGGTGTGAGCCACTGCGCCCGGCCTCAGCTTGCTGTTTAAACGTGGTCTCATGCAGAGCCATCTGCCTATGAGCTGGACGACGACACGGTCCAGGGTTCCAGCCCTCCAGGGTCATCTCCCAAAAATACCCTCGGGTGTTTGTCCCAGCTGGTGAGTCAGGACTGAACCTGATACCAGGGAACAGTGTTGCTACTATCTGGGCATCGGCATCTCTCACCAGTTCCATTATTCACTGCTCCCACTTACACCCGGGACCCACATCCACAGTCCACTCCAGACATAAGCCAACACTCACTCTGGCATTCTTAGAAACTGTTCAGGTAACAGAAAAAAACTTTTTAACTTCCAGTGTCAACCTCTGAGATCGGTGAGGTTGATACTTCGAGCAGAAGGCACGAGAATGTCTTTCTGAACCTGAAAATCACGGTGAAGGTCCTCGGGACATCTACATCGAGGCAGAAACAGATTTATTAGGGGAGAATGCAGTGCAGAAAAAATACGGCACAAGAAAAGATGCTGCCTCACTGGGCTGTCCTGCCCTGTCCCCTCCTACAAAGGGCGAGCAGAAAAAGCTATTTAAAGGCAACTGTCACTCAGTGGCAATGCCACTGGCTTTTCCAGGACTTGTTTTCTTCCCTCCAAATCTGTTTACAAAGGAGACGCGAGGAAGAGGGAAGAGTCACAGGGAAGAAGCACCAGTACAGCCCCTCGCATCACTCCATCCACCACCCTGGCACCTGCAAAATTTTATCACAGTGTCACCTTCCCATCATTCCATCCACCACTCTGGTACCCACACTATTTTAACACAATAGCCCCTCCCATCATTCTTTTTTTTTCTTTTTCTTTTTTTTCTTTTTTTTTTTGAGACGGAGTCTCGCGCTGTCGCCCAGGCTGGAGTGCAGTGGCGCGATCTCGGCTCACTGCAAGCTCCGCCTCCCGGGTTCAGGTTCACGCCATTCTCCTGCCTCAGCCTCCTGAGTAGCTGGGACTACAGGCGCCCACCACCGCGCCCGGCTAATTTTTTGTATTTTTAGTAGAGACGGGGTTTCACTGTGGTCTCGATCTCCTGACCTTGTGATCCGCCCGCCTCGGCCTCCCAAAGTGCTGGGATTACAGGCGTGAGCCACCGCGCCCGGCCTTTTTTCTTTTTTTTTAAAAAAAAAAAGATCGACTTTCGCTCTTGTCATCCAGGCTGGAGGGCAATGGCGCGATCTCGGCTCACTGCAACCTCCGCCTCCCGGGTTCAAGTGATTCTCCTGCCTCAGCTTCCCGAGTCGCTGGGATACACCAGCACGCCTGGCTAATTTTTTATATTTTTAGTAGAGACGGGGTTTCTCCATGTTGAGGATGGTCTCGAACTCCCAACCTCAGGTGATCTGCCCGCCTCAGCCTCCCAAAGTGCTGGGATTACAGGCGTGAGCCACTGCACCTGGCCTCCCCTCCCATCATTTCATCGAAAACCCTGGTACCCACAGTATTTGAACACAATGTATAACTAATAACGACAACAATAAAAGCAGCAAACAGGTATGAGGTGCTTACCTCTTCAGCTCTGCTACAAGCTTTTTTGTTTTTGTTTTTGTTTTTGTGACAGAGTCTCGCTCTGTCACCCAGGCTGGAGTGCAGTGGTGCAGTCTCGGCTCAATGCAACCTCCGCCTCCTGTGTTCAAGCGATTCTCCTGCCTCAGCCTCCCGAGTAGCTGGGACTACAGGCGCCTGCCACCATGCCCAGTCTTTGTTTTTTGATCTATGCTTTCGTTTTTCTTTTTTTGAGACAGGGTCTCGCTCTGTCGCCCAGGCTGGACTGCAGTGGTGTGATCACAGCTCACCGCAAGCTCTGCTTCCCAGGCTCAAGCAGATCCTCCCACCTCAGCCTCCTGAGTAGCTGGGACTACAGGCGTGCGCCACCACGCCCAGCTAATTTTAAAATTTTTTGTAAAGACAGTGTTTTGCCTTGTTGCACAGGCTGGCCTCAGACTCCTGGGCTTAAGTGATCCTCCTGCCTCAGCCTCCCAAAGTGCTGGGATTACAGGCATGAGCCAGCCCACCCAGCCTCTGCTACAAGTTCTACACACACTGGCTCACTTAGTACCCACGAGAACTCTTTGAGTTATTATTATCCCCATTTTCCAGATAGAACACTGAGGTTCAGAGAGGCTAAGGAGCCTGCCGGAAGTCATACAACCTTCCACAGCCAAAGGGCCTAACGTCTGCCTTCATTCAGGGTAGACCAAATCCCCCCTGGGATGACCCCCTCCGAAGCCAGCCTCACCCCCCACGGACAGATTCCTAAGAAAATTCACACTCCTTTGTCTGTGGCAAAAAGTCACTAGTCTGTGGACAAGGAGGAGTTAAGGCTACCTTTGTAGACTTAGAACCAAGTTTTCTCAGTTTTGTGGGCTGAAGTCAGACGTGTAGCATTAACTTTACTGTAAGTTTTTTTGGAGGTGATTCATGTAGAATTCCTGCCAAGAATTTTAATAATTAGACTGAATTAGGCCAAACTCTGTCTGTACACGCCTCACAGAATCGACTGCACTAAGAGTTACTCTGCAGCCCCAGCAGAGCCTGGGGAAGGACAGGCCCAGCTGGACTTCCAAACCTCTCAGGTTGTAAGCGGGGCTTGTTGTGAAAAGCGGGACCTGCGGGCTGCCTGGGACATCGGCCTCCATCTGACTGACTGGCCCCAGTTTTACGGTGCCCCGTGGCCACTAAGGACAAAAGGAAGAGACGCACACGTTGGAAAAAGCTTATAAAAGAAGAGCCTTTGCCAGCGGTTTCCTTTCCGAGGGCTGTAAAGTCTCTCTCTGATGTGGTGATTGTCAGCCTTTCCCCCCGAGCCCCGCTCTGACCCAACACATTCCCATCCGTAACAGGAACTCACCCACCTGGCAGTAATTTTTCGTTTGTTTGTTTGTTTTTGAGACAGAGCCTCCCTCCGTCTCCCGGGCTGCAGCGCAGGCTGGAGCGCAGGGGCGCGATCTCAGCTCACTGCAACCTCTCCCTCCCGGGTTCGAGCAATTCTCCTGCCTCAGCCTCCTCAGTAGCTGGGATTACAGGTGCGCGCAACCACACCCAGCTCATTTTTGTATTTTTAGTAAAGATGGGGGTTTCACCATGTTGGCCAGGCTGGTCTCGAACTCCTGACCTCAGGTGATCCGCCCACCTCGGCCTCCCAAAGTGCTGGGATCACAGGCGTGAGCCACCGTGCCCGGCCCGTGGCAGTATTTTTTATGGGTAAGAGAAGAACACACATCTTTACTCCTCACCCTTAGAGAAGCAGAATCTGTATGGCGGGGGGACATGCGGGGTTTGGCAAAGCCCTCTGGAAGGTGTGTTTCCCGTCCTCCTCTCCTCTCCACACACGAGTGCACATGCCACATTCACACTCCACACCCACAACCACGGATCTAACACACAGTCCCCAAACATACACTCTGCCAGTGAATCAAGACTTCCCTGGAAGGCTATGTCATTAAAATCACAGGAATTATATTAAAATTCTACGATAGGCCAGGTGTGGTGGCTCACACCTGTAATCCCAGCATTTTAGAAGGCCGAAGCAGGAAGACTGCTTGAGCCCAAGAGTTCGAGACCAGCTGGGCGACACAGCAAGACCCTGTCTCTAAACGTGTGTGTGTGTGTGTGTGTGTGTGTGTGTGTATATGCCAGACACGGTAATACACACACATAGTTCCAGCTACTCAGGAGATCCCTCGAGCCCAAGAGTTAAGACGCTGCAGTGAGCTACGAACGCACCACCGCACTCCAGTCCAGGTGACAGAACGAGACCCTGTCCGTTAAAAATTTAAAAAGTGAAATAAAGAATGTATAAGTTTCTTAAAGCAGTCTTCAAAACAGAAAGGGAAGTTTAAGGCAACTTGCTCCCCCAAAATGGAGGGGTGCCCTCACAGGCTAGAACGTAGTAAAATATGAGACATGTTACTGATACAAGACAGAAATCATGCTATTGCAAACCACAGAAAATAGTTCTAGGCCAGTGCTATTCAACAGAAATACAATGTGAGCCACATGTATCATCTTAAATTTCTTCACAGTAAAAAGTAAAAAGGGCTGGGCGTGGGGGCTCACACTTGTCATCCCAGCACTTTGAGAGGCTGAGGCGGGAGGACTGCTTGAGCCCAGGAGTTTGAGACCAGCCTGGGCAACAAAGCGAGACCCCATCTCCACAAAAAAAATTTAAAAATTAGCTGGGCATGGTGGCATGTGCCTGTGGTCCCAGCTACTCAGGAGGCTGAGGTGGGAGGATCACGGGAGTCCAGGAGGCAGAAGTTGCAGTGAGCCACGATTGTCCCATTGTACTCCAGCCTGGGCTACAGAGTGAGACCTTGTCTCAAAAAAAAAAAAAAAGGTAAAAAGGTACAGGTGGAGTTAATCTTAATGTATTTTAACCCAATACATCTGAAATATGATCATTTTGACATGTAATCAATATAAACGAATAATCGGACATATTACATTCCTTCCATCGTATCTGGGTCTCGGGGGCCTGGTGCACTTTATACCTTCAGCACCTCTCAGTGCAGACTTGCCTTGTTCTCAGGTACCTGCTTCGAAGCGTGAGAAGCTAGCGGCAGCCCCTGGGCCACACAGCTCTGGGAAGTGATACCGTACAGTTAAGAAGGGTCCAGAGTTCTACTTACTTCTAAACTGTGTATTTTTGAAGGACTGGCCTGGAATTAATAAATAAATATTATGTTTTTTAAAATTTTTTTTTAAAGAAAAATGTTTTCAGTTCCCACCTGCCTGTTTCCTACTTAAACAGCTCTGGGCACGTCACTTAACCTTCTTGAGCTTGAGCGTCACAAAACTCAAACGAAGGTGAAAAACCTCCAAACAACTTCCCACAGGGCCGTTTCGAGGCTCAGATATTATAATGCAGATGGAGAGTTTGGGGTTTTTTAGTTTTTGTTGTTTTTTTCTTTTGAGAGAGAGTCTCACTCTGTTGCCCAGGCTGGAGTGCAGTGGTGCAATCTTGGCTTACTGCAAGCTCTGCCTCCCGGGTTCAAGCGATTCTCCTGCCTCAGCCTCCCTAGTAGCTGGGGCTGCAGGCACCCGCTACCACCCACAGCCAACTTTTTTTTTTTTTTTAAGTGGAAATGGGGTTTCATTATGTTGGCCAGGCTGGTCTCGAACTCCTGACCTCAGGTGATCCGCCCGCCTCAGCCTCCCAACGTGCTGGGATTACAGGTGTGAGCCACCGCGCCTGGCCAGCAAGCATTCTGTGTACTCCTATGCAAACGCCAATTATTGCTATTCCAGTTACTTTAAGAGACTGGATCATCCTCAAACACGAGTAGCATTCTTTTCTTTGGTCTATAAACATTTTGCACACACCTGTCCGTCCTTCCCAGAGGCACAAAAACGTGAGAAACACACATCAACAATCCCCTAGTACAGTTACCATATCGGAAGCTGTAAACTCACTTTAGAAGAAAAATCTCATCCCAATTTCCACGTGATTTTTTTTTGGAGGGTTATCTCCAAGAGAATTAATTAGACTAGTAAACAAAGATGGAGAAAAACATCTGCCCTCACCCAACCCAACTTACCTTGTTCCCTTTCCTGTAGCCTCTGCGAATTTAGGTGATCGCTTCCTGCAATATTTTAGGATTGTGAAGAGAAGTGATGTCTCAATACTACTTTTTTTTTTTTTTTTTTTTTTTTTTTTTTTTGAGACGGAGTCTCGCTCTGTCGCCCGGGCTGGAGTGCAGTGGCGCGATCTCGGCTCACTGCAAGCTCCGCCTCCCGGGTTCCCGCCATTCTCCTGCCTCAGCCTCCCGAGTAGCTGGGACTACAGGCGCCCGCCACCTCGCCCGGCTAGTTTTTTGTATTTTTTTTCAGTAGAGACGGGGTTTCACCGTATTAGCCAGGATGGTCTTGATCTCCTGACCTCGTGATCCACCCGTCTCGGCCTCCCAAAGTGCTGGGATTACAGGCTTGAGCCACCGCGCCCAGCCAATTTTTGTATTTTTAATAGAGACGGGGTTTCACCATGTTGGCCAGGCTGGTCTTGAACTCCTGACCTGAGGTGATCCTCCCACCTCAGCCTCCCAAAGTGCTGACATTATAGGTGTGAAACCACTGTGCCCGGCCTGGAATACGGTCAGATTTGGTGGGCCCGGCCTGGAATATGGTGATGTTTAGCGGGCGATTTATCCACGATTGGTCCTTTTTTCAGATGTCAGATCTGCAGGATTCTCAAGTGGACATGGGCATGTCTTCAGACACTGCAACTTTCATAAATGGCCACAAAATATAACAGACGGCAGAAAACGAGGGAAGTGGGTTCTGTCCTCTCAAAACCAGTTGTATCTATCTTTGTTGGCTTCATGCATGAACTGCCAAACTGGACACTCGGTGGCCCAGGCTCACGGCCGAATCATGTAACGGGCTCAGCAGCGCTGTCCCTGAACCTGGGAGCTCTCAGTTCGATCTCCCACAGTACCCCCAAGTCTCCCTCTCTAGAGACACCTGTGGTCCTGTTCAGAGGCATTCCCGCTTTTGGACCTAAAGGTTCCAAGAAAGAAAGAGTCCCAATGTTCTGAAACAGAACAGAACAGAACCATAATAACCTTTTCTGTCTTAACGGAGTGTTCCCCAGAGACGGCGTGCAGGAGGGGTGTGCTCTAAAGGAACAACAATTTCCTCAATTCTGACCCCTGATTTTTCTCCTCTAGTCTCTAATTGGGTTACTTCAAAAACCCATGTTCTGGTCGAGCGTGGTGACTCACGCCTGTAATCCCAGCACTTTGGGAGGCCAAGGCAGGCGGATCACAAGGTCAGGAGTTCAAGACCAGCCTGGCCAACACGGCGAAACCCTGTCTCTATTAAAAATACAAAAATTAGCCAGGCGTGCTGACGGGCACCTGAAATCCCAGCTGCTCGGGAGGCTGTGGCAAGGAAATCCCTCGAACCCGGGAGGCCGAGCTTGCAGTGCACTGAGATCACGCCACTGCACACCAGCCTGGGCGACAGAGCGAGACTCCATCTCAAAGGAAACAAAACAACCCATGTTCTACTTTTTTGGACTGAAGCCACTATGGTTAAACCAAATAGTCCACGGCGGTGGTTCCCAAACATGTACCAAAGGCCCCCTGAAGAGCGCTTCAGGGTTTTCTCAAAGGTCCTTCCATCCAATGAGCACCAACAACTGTCCTCAGACCAAAACTTCAAAACTACAGGTGCCATTAGGTGTAGGATCCATGAAACCTTTGCCTCATGTTTTAAACACCGAAAACCACAACCAGCACTTTTAATAATACACTCCCTGCCAGCAATCTGCCCTAGTCAGACGAGAAGAACACATCTCAAAATCTTCCTTTAAGTGACAGAATAATGAAGATTAAACGAGAAACATCTTTGGTTTTGTTTTCCACTTTTAATCTCCTAAGGCATTGCAAAATCTGAAATTACAAACGCTTATAAATTTAAACATTACACAACCACTGCTCGGCATGAAAGAGATTTTGTATTTATTCTTCAGTGGTACCAAACAGAGGAATAGCATAC
This sequence comes from Papio anubis, assembly GCF_008728515.1. Lineage (NCBI taxonomy): Eukaryota > Metazoa > Chordata > Mammalia > Primates > Cercopithecidae > Papio > Papio anubis. The sequence continues at coordinate 663,306 of NC_044992.1, forward strand.
CCTTAGAATAAAGTGTCAGTGTAACATTTGGACAGACCTGCACTGATTAGAAAAACAAGCCACCAAAAACCTGGTCTGACATGAGACTCTTCACAAAAGACAGCACTTCTTTACTTCTGCTGGAGTTTTGCAAGGGATGAAAAATAGACCTTTGATGAGCTTGTGTTCCAAAGGAAACGAATCTTTTTCTTTTTCTTTCTTTTTTTTTTTTTTTGAGATGGAGTCTCGCACTGTCGCCCAGGCTGGAGTGCAGTGGCGCGATCTCGGCTCACTGCAAGCTCCACCTCCCGGGTTCACGCCATTCTCCTGCTTCAGCCTCCCGAGTAGCTGGGACTACAGGCGCCCGCCACCGCGCCCGGCTAATTTTTTGTATTTTTAGTAGAGACGGGGTTTTACCATGTTAGCCAGGATGGTCTCGATCTCCCGACCTCGTGATCTGCTCGCCTCGGCCTTGGTCCCAAAGTGCTGGGATGACAGGCGTGAGCCACCGCGCCCGGCCGGGAAATGAATCTTAAGCAACTAATGTGAGTGATGCCTCCGAAGTGGACTAATGCGAAACAGCGTGCGATAGAGGACACATATCTTAAAAAACATTGGCGAGCGATACCCCCTTTCATATCTACATCTATCCACTATGAATCTCACGAAAGAATCATGAAATACTTCTAACACAAAGGCAGTTTATTTGCCAAGAGAACAATCTTAAATCTCCTAAAAGTTCCATCCAGTTCTAGGTGGAAACAACATGCTACAACTTCTAAATCCAATAACGTATGACTCAAATTCTAATCTTGGCCGGGCCCGGCAGCTCATGCCTGTAATCCCAGCACTTTGGGAGGCTGAGGCAGGCAGATCACCTGAGGCCAGGAGTTGGAGACCAGCTTGGCCAACATGGCGAAACGCCGTCTACTAAAAATACAAAAATCAGCCAGGCATGGTGGTGGGCGCCTGTAATACCCGCTACTCAGGAGGCTGAGGCAGGAGAATCGCTTGAACCCAGCAGGCGGAGGTTGCAGTGAGCCAAGATCGTGCTACTGCACTCCAGCCTGGGCAACAAGAGCGAAACTCCATCTCAAAAATAAATAAATAAATAAATTCTAATCTTTATAAGTGGCATAGACAGATAAAATGTTTTCCAAATGCTGTAGGATATATGTTTTCTAAAGCTCTCAATGCATACTATTGTCTGGAGCGTTTTTTTATTTGTTTTTTAAAAGAATTTATCATCCGTTCCAAGTTAGAGTTCACTTGCGCTGAGAACTGATGATGTTTTTTAAAAAAACAACATACTTTCTACACACAGCATTATTGCTCCAGTGAGTTAATGCCAACAAATGTGCTCAGTATCGTTTCCAGATTCTTCAAGTAACTGTACTCCCCAGAGTGGTCAACCCAGTCCCATCTGTCCTTGATTACTGAATTTGCAGTCACTGGCGAGTTCAAAATGACTTTTCCACAGCGAAGATGGAAGCACACCTGGGCAGCGGAACGCGGGATGTGGGCTCAGCTCACAGACCTTCTCACGCAGGGATCTGACAGGCAGCAGCAGAAAGGAGCTCCCTCCCCGCGAGGAGGCTTGGGAAGGACAGTCTCCATGTTCTGGGAGACTCCGGACTTTAAGGAAGATTCCTTCCTGCTCTAGCTTATCTGTTTTTAGCTTTTTTTTTTTTTTAAGTATCTTTTGAACTCCACTCTGCCTATTCTCTCAAAGGACTCCAAGTTCCCACAGTACATATGTACCCAATTTTATTGCTTTGCACTTGATATATGGCTTTGTAACTGCTCAAGGCATATTTCTGTGAACATTATGTTTCTGTCTCCCATACTCTACTCTAAGCTTCTTAACAACAAAAATCATGCCCTGCCCTCCTTGGGATTTTTAACTATGACTGCATTAAATCTATAAATTAATTTTTTTTAATGACATCTTTACAATATTTCATATTTCCAGCCAGGAACAGTCTGTTTCTCCATTAATGTAGGTCTTTTTGTGAGAGGGAGTCACGCTCTGTCGCCCAGGCTGGAGTGCAGTGGTGCGATCTCGGTTTACGGCAAGCTCCACCTCCCAGGTTCAAGCGATTTTCCTGCCTCAGCCTCCCGAGTAGCTGAGACTACAGACACCCAACCAGGCCCCGATAATTTTTTTTGTAGTTTCAGTAGAGACGGGATTTCACCGTGTTAGCCAGGATGGTCTAGATCTCCTGACTTTGTGATTCACTTGCCTCGGCCTCCCAAAGTGCTGGGATTACAGGCACCCGCCACCACACCCGGCTAATTTTTGTATTTTTAGTAGAGATGAGGTTTCACCGTGTTAGCCAGGATGGTCTTGATCTCCTGACCTCGTGATCCGCCCACCTCAGCCTCCCAAAGTGCTGGGGTTACAGGTGTGACTCACTGGGCCTGGCCTTTTTTTAATGTCTAACCAAAGTTTCATCGTTTTCTCCAACTATAAAAACAAAATATGCACATGTCTTTCACGAGTCTTCCTCCCCAGATCCCAGTCTGGCTCTCAGGTAATCCCCTCAGTTAAGTAACTTCCAGATGATATTCATGCATATACTTTTTTTGTTTGTTTGTTTCGCTCTGTTGCCCAGGCTGGAGTGCAGTGACATGATCTCGGCTCACTGCAACCTCCACCTCCTGGGTCAGGCTGGTCTCAAACCTCAAGTGATCCGCCCGCCTCGGTGTCCCAAAGTGCTGGGATTACAGACGTGAGCCACCGGGTCCGGCCCAAATACGTATTTATATAAACATGAATATCATCCTCCCCCATGCCCCGTTTTTAAAAAGCTGGGCAGGTTATTAACTTATTGCCTCTCAGCTGGCAAAGGAAATACAGTTAAGGGGTGCAGGTTCATTTTCACAGATTAGGCAACAAAGGTTGAATATGAAACCAAGGGACAAACTGATAACCAGCACAGAAGCTAAATAAAAGCACAACACACACAGCACAAACCAGAAATCTGTGAAATGGCTGCACAGGATTCCATGCTACGGATATACCGTAATTTACCAACCCGTCTTCTACTCAGACACTTTCACATGGTAACTGCAAATATTGCTACAATGCACATCTCCATACAGACATCTTGGTTCATACAGTCATCCCTCAGTGTCGGCCTGGGCTTGGCATTGGTTCCAGGAACTCCCTTGCAGATGCAAGTCCCACCGTCAGCCCTGAGGAACCCAGTATATGAAACATCAGTCCTCGGTCAGGTGCGGTGGCTCACGCCTGTGATCCCAGCACTTTGGAGGCTGAGGCGGGAGGACGGCTTGAGCCCAGGACTTTGAGACCAGCCGAGGCAATAATGTAGTGACAGCTCATCTCTACAAAAACTTAAAAAATTAGCCAGGCCTGGTGGTGTGCACCTGTAGTCCCAGCTACCTGGGAGGCTGAGGCAAGAAGATCACTTAAGCTCAGGAGATGGAGGCTGCAGTGAGCCGAGAACATGCCACTGAACTAACAGGGTGAGACCCTACCTCAAAAAAAAAAAAAAAAAAAAAGGAAAAAAGAAAAGTCAACCCTCTGTATAGTGTTCCACATCCTGCAAATACTGGTTTTTGTTTTTTGTGTGTTTCTGAGATGGAGTCTCGCTCTGTCGCCCAGGCTGGAGTGCAGTGGTATAATCTCAGCTCACTGCAAGCTCCGCCTCCTGGGTTCACGCCATTCTCCTGCCTCAGCCTCCCGAGTAGCTGGGATTACAGGCACCTGCCACCACGCCTGGCTAATTTTTTTATTTTTAGCAGAGATGGGGGTTTTGCCATGTTGGCCAGGCTGGTCTCGAACCCCTAACATCAGGTGATCCGCCCGCCTCAGCCTCCCAAAGTGCTGGGATTATAAGCGTGAGCCACTGCGCCCGGCCCTATACTCTATTTTTTATCCACATTTTGTTGAAAAAAATCTGTGTATAAATGGACCAGTGTAGTTCAAGCCCATGTTGTTTGAGGGTCAACTGTATTTGTAAGATCTGTTGAGAAATTCCTAGAAATTGGACTGACAGGTCAAAGAGTACACACATTTTTAACTCTGAGTGGCATTGCTGAAGACACCACATCAGTTTACACTCCCCCTAACCAGGCGGGAGAGCCCCGTCCACACCCTTGCCAACACTGTACGTTATCAAACGTTCCTTCTGCCCGTCTAATAATCACATATTTCATCAGTTCTACTTCTTCAATTGCAGGTGGAATCAGGCATCTTTTCATATTTATATTTCTTTCTCTGTTCAAATTCTTTACCCAAATTGATTTTAAAAGCTCTTTATGCATTAAGGAAAAAAACAGGCCAGTGAGTGGCGGCTCACACCTGTAATCCCAGCATTAAGATTACATTTGGGAGGCTGAGGCGGGTGGATCACCTGAGGTCAGGAGTTCAAGACCAGCCTGGCCAACACAGTGAAACACTACCTCTACTAAAAATACAAAAATTAGTCGGGTGTGGTGGTGCATGCCTGTGATCCCAGCTACTTAGGAGGCTGAGGCAGGAGAAGAGCTTGAACCCAGGAGGCGGAGGCGGCAGTGAGCCGAGATGGCGCCACTGCACTCCAGCCTGGGTGACAGAGGGAGAAAAGGAAAGGATGGAGAAAAGAAAGAAAGAAAAGAAAAATAGCCCTTTTCTCTGTCATATATGTTGGAAATATCTTTTCTCAGCCTAGGGTTTATCATTTGATCTGGTGTCTGGTATTTTGGACCATATAGAAGTTTTATATTACAGTCATCTCTTTTATAGTCACCAATAAAATCTAGATTAATTCTCTGAACATAAATACAAGCTAACTTCCCATCAGGAAAAGTAAAATTGATCAGAAAAATTCATGAGTCACAAAAAATCCTTCCCCTGATTTTGTAAAATCTGGAAAAGCGAACAGCTGATCACCAACCACTGCCAACTCCCAAAAGACGGAACTCATCCACAGGGCACCCACACAGCCCGGGATGGCCCATTTTCTCCTTGAGTCTGAAAACACCATTCGCTGGTCAGTTTTCCAGAGTCTGGAAACCCTCTTTGCCTCTAGCAAGCGATGCACTGGCTTAGCTGTTTCAACACAGAAGCGATCACAGATGAAGACGCCGGCCCTGCCCACAGCAGAGATTCCTCAACACAACAGCCAGTGCGTGCGACAGGCTGAGAAAGGAGAGTCGGTCAGTTTCCCAGAGGCATCACTGCGCCACAGAGACTAAAACAGGATAAGAAGGCAGGTTCTCCACCTACCCTCCACGTCCCCAGGCAATGCAGAGACCAGGCATGTTCTCAGAGGACTTTTCTCTCCTGGCACCTGTTCTTTCTTATCCTTGCAGTAAAAGAGCAGAGAAAAATGAAGCAGAAAAAAAAAAAATGTTTAAACAATTGCCCTTTCCACCTACACTGGCAGAAAGTCTCTTACTTAAGTGCAAGGACATTCATGTAACGCCGTGTCCTCCCAAACTCGGCGAAGATTTTTATTATTTATTTTTATTTTTATTTTTATTTTTGAGACAGAGTCTTGCCCTGTGGCCTAGGCTAGAGTGCAGTGGCACAATCTCAGTTCACTGCAAGCTCTGCCTCCTGGGTTCAAGTGATTCTCCAGCCTCAGCCTCCCAAGTAGCTGGGACTACAGGTGCCCGCCACCACACCTGGCTAATTTCTGTATCTTTAATAGAGACGGGGTTTCACCATGTTGGCCAGGCTGGTCTCAAACTCCTGACCTCAGGTGATCCACCTGCCTTGGCCTCCCAAAGTGCTGGGATTACAGACGCCTGTCACCACGCCTGGCTAATTTTTGTATTTTTAATAGAGACGGGGTTACGCCATGTTGGCCAGGCTGGTCCTGAACTCCTGACCTCAGGTGATTCGCCTGCCTCAGCCTCCCAAAGTGCTGGGATTACAGGTGCCCGCCACCACACCCAGCTAATTTTTGTATTTTTTTAGTAGAAACAGGGTTTTACCATGTTGGCTAGGCTGGTCTCGAACTCCTGATCTCAGGTGATCCACCCACCTCAGCCTCCCAAAGGGCTGGGATTACAGGCACGAGCTACCACGCCAGGCCAGAAGGAAGATTTTTTTAAGGCGAGAAGTATGCAATGAGACAGTAGAGGCAAGGTCAAAGGCAAACACCGAGGTTTGTCATTGGTAGCGCAAGCGAGGTTCCTAGAGGAGACAGGAATATACACAATTCAACCAACATGTACAAAATGCTACCTTGTGCTAAGCATCGAACCAGGTGGAGACAACGATGAGCAGCAGAGACTTGCTTCTGACCTTCAATGAGCCCACAGTCCACTGAGCGAGGTAATTAACTCAGCAAGCGATTTAACAGAGAGAGAACCATGATGTGGGAAGCAAGACTGTTCAGTGTCAGGGAGGCAAAGCCAGATTTGGGGAACCAAGGCTTCCTGGAGGATCTGATGAGTGCATGGAATCAACAGCACAGGCAGAAAAAAGAAAGCGAGATGAGTTTTCCTAAAATATTAAAGGGAGTGAAATCGTAGAAAGAACCCTGTACTGGAAAAATTTCAGACTTGATTTTTTTTTTTTTTGGACAAAGTCTCACTCAGCCGCCAGGCTGGAGTGCAGCGGTGCGATCTCTGCTCACGGCAACCTCCGCCTCTCCATTCAAGAGATTCTCCTGCCTCAGCCTCCCAAGTAGCTGGGAATACAGGTGCCTGCCACTATACCCAGCTAATTTTTTGTATTTTTAGTAGAGACGGGGTTTCACCATGTTGACCAGGCTGGCCTCGAACTTCTGACCTCGTGATTTGCCCACCTCGGCCTCCCAAAGTGCTGGGAATACAGGCGTAAGCCGCCGCGCTCGGCCAGTTGAGAATAAGTGGGATTATGATTAGGACGGCCTCTAGGAATTCCTTCTCTCTTTCTTTCTGAGACAGAGTCTCACTCTGTCGCCCCGGCTGGAGTCATCTCGGCTCACTGCACCCTCCACCTCCTGGGCTCAGACAATCCTTCTGCCTCAGCCTCCCAAGTAGCTGGGACTACAGGAGTGTGCCATCACACCCAGCTAATTTTTGTATTTTTTTTGTAAAGACTAGGTTTTGCCATGTTGCCCAGACTGGTCTCAAATTCTTGGGCTCAGGCAATCAACCTGCCTCAGTCTCCCAAAGTGCTGGGATTACAGGCATGAGCCACCACACCTGGCCTCTAGGAAATTATTTCTAAAAAAGGAATAAAAGTGAGAATGAATGAGTACATAGTGTAAGGCTTCCTAGCTCTGGTGCAGGAGGAGAGAAAGTAAATAACAAGGATACCCTAGGGCTGGAAACTTGGCATGGCAATAAACCAACAAGGCAGAGACCAGTTAGTGCACAACCACTTATGGGGTCAGAGCTGGAGCTTCCAGGTGAAGCATCCCCTAAAATGGGCGGCCACTTACAGGGTCAGAGCAGGAACTTGCAGCTGCTCCCCCTCTCCCAGTTCTTTGTCCTTATCCCTAGAGTTTTGGTCTCCCAGCAATCGGGTCTGTGTTATTCGTATGCTCAATTTTAAGCCACATTTGGAAAAGGCACTTCTTGAAAGCAAAGATAGAGGGAAAAACACTGGAGCTCTTAAGAGCGCCTGTCTGGCTGCCAAGCCATTGTTCTAGTCAAATGTCGACTGAAAAGGGAGAAGCAGAAGGATGACTGTATTTGAACTACTTCCAAGGAAAAGCAACCTCCAGCAAAACTCCAGGCCCACTTTGCTAGAAATCCTGGCACGTCGGCAACAGAAATGGAAGCAGAAAACTGCGAGTATCAAGCAGGAAAAGCCACAAGGAGTGAGGTGCTGCGAGGTTCCCGTGGTGCAGGATCCATTTTATCCTTTCTACTTCTTCCTGCGGAAAACGAAATTATTTAAAACACAATTTTCCCTTGCAGGGGGGCCTTCTGGAAAAGAGTCAAGGTCAAACCCCTTGTTTTTTATTTTATTTTATTAAACTTTAAGTTCTAGGGTACATGTGCACAATGTACAGGTTTGTTACACATGTATACATGTGCCATGTTGGTGTGCTGCACCCATTAACTCGTCATTTACATTAGGTGTATCTCCTAATGCTATCCCTCCCCCCTCAAACCCTTGTTTTACGTAAAATTAATATATGACATTTCAAAGTTACCGAACTAAAAAAAGGAAAATAAATATAAATACATTCCAAAACTTTAAAATTAAGGAGATTTCAGACAGTCCCTCCTGGTAAAATGTGAAATTGCACCCCAGCTGCAGTAGCTACTGTAAATATCCAAGGAACCAAAGTTTTAAGTGTTTGAGGATCCCAGGGATCCCTGCAAAGTACTCAGGATTTTAACATTAAGCTCACAAATTACAGCAGCTGGCTGGGCACGGGGGCTCACACCTGTAATCCAAGCACTTTGGGAGGCCAAGGTGGATGGATCACCTCAGGTCTCTACTAAAAATACAAAAAACTAGCCAGGCGTGGTGGTGCGCGCCTGTAATCCCAGCTAGTTGGGAGGATGAGGCAGGGGAATCGCTTGAACCCGGGAGGTGGAGGTTGCAGTGAGCCGAGGTCAAGCCATTGCACTCCAGCCTGGGCAACAGAGAGAAACTTCATCTTGAAAAAAATTACAGCAGCCAACAGGCCTCTAGGTCGGTCACCGCCCTAACCTCTTCCTTGTACATTTTCAAACCACATTGAAGGTGGGTATTTTTGGTCTTTATCTTCATTCATTAATCACATTATCAGACACTCCCTGCGTGTCCTGTTCTGTTATACATGTTGGAGCTACAAATCAAACGTCAGCTTTGCCTCCGACAAGATTCCCTGTTCCTACGTGAACCAAGGAATGAGGTGTTCCACGCCTGGGCTCCTATCTTTTTTTTTTTTTTTTTTTTTGAGATGGCGTCTCGCTCTGTCGCCCAGGCTGGAATGCAGTGGCACGATCTCGGCTTCCTGCAAGCTCCGCCTCCCGGGTTCAAGCGATTCTCCTGCCTCAGCCTCCCGAGAAGCTGGGACTACAGGCATCCACTACCACACCCGGCTAATTTTTTGTATTTTTAGTAGAGATGGGATTTCACCATGTTGGCCAGGCTGGTCTTGATCTCTTGACCTCGTGATCCACCCACCTTGGCCTCTGAAAGTGCTGGGATTACAGGTGTGAGCCGCTGCTCACATCTTCACTCATGAACCTAAACTCACACCACAGTGCCACGCTGTCATCTGTGGCAACCGCGCCAGCTCCTCCTGTTCCTTCTGGACCTGTTGTCCCCACCCTTTGATCACGCCACCGTCTCATTCCTGACCTGTCTTCACTTCCCATGTTTTATCTCCACCCACTCTTTGAACTTAGCACTAGTGTCTACAGGCTCAACTCCCACAAGGACGCGGCTCAGACACACGTCACCATCTCAACCCAATTGAGGCCACCCACTGCAGACGAGCTTCCCCACCCAATCCGAGCTCCTAGACGGACACCCCAGGTTCCAGCCCTACAAGAGGTGCATACAATCTCATCACTGGCACAACAGGCGGGCGTGGCTCCTGCTGCCCAGGAAGGCCTCGCAGAGGAGGGGACAACAAGGGCGTCTCGGAGTAAAAGCGGACGGGAGAAGGGGGGACTCCCGTTCCAAACAAAGGGGACGGCGTGCTGGTGAAGAACGTGGTCTGTATTCAGTTTTGTTGACAAGAACCCCTAATGGATAATAATAAAATGTTTACTGAGCTCCTACTTTATGGAAGACACATGGCCCAGGGCAGGGCCTGGCATATCACAAAGCCTCAGTCCGTATTTGCAGCATAAAGGAAATCTCAGTTTCATTTTTAAAAGTTGTGTGTCTAAGTCAGAAAATAACTCGTAACAGGATCCTACTAGGAAGATGGGCTAAAAACAAACAAACCAACCAAAACCCTCAGTATCGCCTCTCCCAAAACAAGAGCTTTTTCCTCCGGCAATCAAGCAATCACAAGGACGGCTGTGCCGGGCCCGGCCACTGTGCCAGAAACAGCCTCAGAACCCTGGGCCCAAAGGGGTCTGGTCTTGATTAAGGTTATTTTCCTTTGTAATGTTCAGTTTGGAGGGAAAAGGAGGGAGGGTCAGAAGGAAACGGGAGGAGGGCACAATCCATCAGCGAGCTTCATCTCCTTCATGAAGTGGATTCAGGGAGCCCGTGACTCCCATTTCCATTCGGCTCCTGAGCCAAGAACTCACTTCCATTCCAGCTACGTTTTGTCTTAATTTCTTGACTTAAAAAGGATTTGGTTGAGGCCGGGCGCGGTGGCTCATGCCTGTAATCCCAGAAACTGAGGCCGAGGCAGGCGGTCACCTGAGGTTAAGAGTTCGGGGCCAGCCTGGCCAACACGGTGAAACCCTGTCTTTTACTAAAAATACAAAAAATTAGCCAGGCATGCTGGGGGGCGCCTGTAGTCCTAGCTACTCGGGAGGCTGAGGCAGGAGAATCACTTGAACCTGGGAGGCAGAGGCTGCAGTGAGCTGAGATTGCGCCACTGCACTCCAGCCTGGTAGACAGAGACTCAGTCTCAAAAAAAAAAAAAAAAAAAAAAAAAAAGCAGGAGGAGGTTTGTTGAATCCTTAGTGAATTTAAGGACTTAGAAAACAAAATAAGTTAAACTACGTTTCCACAGCCTCTTTCCTCATTAAAAATGTTTCTGCAGCCAGGCAAGGTGGCGTGAGCCTGTAATCCCAGCTAGTTGGGAGGCTGAGGCAGGAGGATCACTTGAGGCCAGGAGTTTGAGACTGCAGTGAGCTATGACTGCACCACTGCACTCCAGCCTGGGCAACACAGTAAGACCCTATCGCTTAAAAAAAATGTTTCGGCCAGGCACAGTGGCTCACGCCTGTAATCCCAGCACTTTGGGAGGCCAAGGCAGGCGGATCACGAGGTCAAGAGATCAAGACCATCCTGGCCAACACGGTGAAACCCTGTCTCTACTAAAAATACAGAAATTAGCTGGGCATGGGTGGGTGGCGAGCGCCTGTAGTCCCAGCTATTTGGGAAGCGGAGGCAGAAGAATCGCTTGAACTGGGGAGGCAGAGGTAGAAGTGAGCTGAGATCGTGCCACTGCACTCCAGCCCTGGTGACAGAGTGAGACTCTGTCTCAAAAAAAAAAAAAAAAAGGGCTGGGTGTGGTGGCTCAAGCCTGTAATCCCAGCACTTTGGGAGGCCGAGGCGGGTGGATCACCTGAGCTCAGGAGTTCGAGACTAGCCTGGCCAACATGGTGAAACCCTGTCTCTACTAAAAATACAAAAATTAGCTGGGCGTGGTGGCAGGCGCCTGTAATCCCAGCTACTCGGGAGGCTGAGACAGGAGAACTGCTTGAACCTGGGAGGCGGGGGTTGCAGTGAGCTGAGATCATGCCCCTGCACTCCAGCCTGGATGACAGAGCAAGAATCCATCTCAAAAAAAAAAAAAAAATTTCTGATACAATTATTCCAATTAAACAGCTTTTATCACAAGGCTCTGTCAATGCAGGGTGATCCTTCCTTAATTTAAGATGCTAGTAAACATGCTATTGTGACATGATGAAAAAACCCTATAATCTCAGCACAACCAGAAAATAAAGGGGCAATATTGTGAGGACGCAGTCAAATCGCTTCCTACAGCGCCAACTCATATCGTGGGTTAAGGAACCTACGTCACCCTGGAATCCCTGCATGCATCCCATTTAGCCCTCAGATGCTGGCTCTGGTTCGAGGTGGGGAGAGAGGGACATCAGTCAACACTTACAGGCAGTCCGTGGCTTCGGAGCAACAACTGGAAAGTAATACTGGAAAGCAATCCAGAAAAGACACCTGGGGCAGAGCAGTCTGGGCACAAAACACCTGAAAACGCTGTCCCTTAGATCATTCACTCTTGGCCGACCACGCTGGTACGCAACCTCCTCTGGCTACACCTCCCTCTCGTCACCTTACAGACTGGTACTCACTAACTCCCAGGCCATGGCAGAAAATGTACCTTCCATCTCTCTCTGCCTCAGCCCCCACCAGCACCCTCGGTGCCTTCATCACCTGTCCAGAGCAACGACCCAATTCCCCGGCCTCCTCCACGTGAGGACCTCCACCTCCTCAACTCTCTTCGAGCCACCACGCCCCGCAAACGTTTGTATTTTTGGTAGAGATAAGGATTTGCCATGTTGCCCAGGCCGGTCTTGAACTCCCAGGCTCAAGCAATCAGCCCGTCTCGGCCTCCCAAAGTGCTGGGATGACAAGCAGGAGCCATCACACCCGGCCAACGTTCTGAATCTTTAACACCCAAACACCCCCAAATCCAACATTACAAACTTATCAATGCTGCCTCCTATCATCTCCCCCCGCCCCCAGTTCCGCTTTGACCAGGAGGAATCTGGCAACATCAACATCATGTGGTTGTTCAAATTCAGCCCAGGGGACCGACGACGTGCCCATGTGGCTGTCCTCCCAGCCCAGAGCACCTGGGGATACCTGGGCCCTCCTGTCACCCCACAAGGCCACACTGGCCTTGGGGATGCCGAGCCTGCCTGGAAGGTATCCTACACGCTGACCCTAATTCCTCCAGTGCTCCTCTCCCAGGGTTCCGCTCCCTCCCTGAGTGACCAGCCCTCACCAGCTCACTCCAGCTCTGCAGCGTTCTCCCAGGCTCTCAACCCTCACCCAGGTTCATTCATCATCCATAGGCCCTAGCCCCGGGTCGGGCTTATCAACTGTACCCTCGCTGGCAGCACCCAGGACGTTCTCAATGAGGTCTTGATTTATGCCGCCTTGCCAATCGCCCTCAAAAGCACCTGGAAGATTCCACTGTTCAGAAAGCCTTTTTTTTTTTTAACTTTGAGACAGGGTCTCGCTCTGTCACCCAGGCTGGGGCGCAATAGTGGGATCTCAGCTCACTGCAACCTCCATCTCCTGGGTTCAAGCGATTCTCTTGCCTCAGCCTCCCGAGTAGCTGGGACTACAGGCGCCCACCACCACTCCCGGCTAATTTTTATAATTTTAGTAGAGACGGGGTTTTGCCACGTTAGCCAGGCTGGTCTCGAACTCCTGACCTCAAGTGATCCTCCCACCTTGGCCCCCAAAAATGCTGGGATTCCAGGTGTGAGCCACCGCGCCCGGCCTCTGTGTGACCTTTATATGTTTCTTAAACTCTTTGTGACTCAGTTTTCTCATTTGTAAACTAAAGATAAGAGCATCTATACCACAGATTTGTAGTGAGAGTTAGACAGGACGGCATTTGGAGCAGCGCCTGCCACACACAGAGGAGCCCTTTCCTTCGCTCACTCCTTCCTCTTCCTCCACCTCCAGGGTCAAATCTTTACCACTCAAAAGATAACTGTTTATCCCCAGGCAACCACTGTGTTCCTCTGGCTCAGCCCCAAGCTCCCTGACTCACCACAGCCACCTCCTCCCCTGGCTCACTCTCCACACTCACAAGCCGGCTCTCAGCAGGGCCACCAACGACACCCAGGAGAACCTGCCGTCTTGTTCCAGTCCACACCACCCCTGAAACTGCCGCTTTCCAGCTCTTCCTCGAAACGCTTCCCGCACCTCCCCTGGGCCCTCGGCATCTGTGGCTTGTCCTCAGTCCCCTACGCCAGCCCCTCTGCCTGCCCCTAAGTGCTGGGGGTGCTGGTTCCACTCTTGGCTTTCTCCTCCTCTCCCCAAGATGAGACCATCTGCTCCGGCACGCGGGACAACGACTGGGAGGCCAGGTCCTCTCCTTCACTGCCCACCGGCCACTCTTCTGGGCTGTATCTGCCCGCGGTCTCACCTGTATCCCAAGGGAACCTCAAACTCAACATTTCTAAAATTGAGGTTACTGCCTTCCTCCAACCTGCTTCTCCCTCTGTATTTCTTATATAGCCTGAAGACATCGCTGTCGACCCAGCTCCCCACATCAACTCTTTGGTGGTAGACTGGATAAGGGACATCATTCTAAGAAACCCTTTTCAGTGGGTATCTGTGACTCTGTTGGTCAACAGATATGGGTTAGCCCTGTATTCAGGGACATGGCTTAAAAGTGTTAAGAATCGGCTGGGCGCCGTGGCTCATGTCTGTAATCCCAACGCTCTGGGAGGCTGAGGCAGGAGGATCACTTGAGGTCAGGAGTTTGAGACCAGCCTGACCAACATGGTAAAACCCCGTCTCTAAAAATACAAAAATTAGCCAGGCGTGGTGGCGGGCACCTGTAGTCCCAGCTACTTGGGAGGCTGAGGCAGGAGGATTGCTTGAACCTGGGAGGCAGAGGTTGCAGTGAGCCGAGATTGTGCCACTGCACTCCAGCCTGGGTGACAAGAGCAAAACTCCATCTCAAAAAAAGAAAAAAAAAAGTGTAAGAACCATTAGTTGGAAACAGGATGGGGCCACAAATTAAATCTAAGGGTACATTCCAAAATCAAGAGCTTAACAAAAGACCCAGTTAGCTTGAGATATAGAACCAGGAGGTGCTCAAATCTGGGGCTGAGAGCCAGAGAGACGTCAGAAGGCGAGAAGGGCCCAGCCAGGACTCCACTCTGTGTTCTCACAAGGTGCTGTGTGTGGCTCCCAGTGCCTGAGCCGGGAGCCCGAAGAGTCTTCATCTCCTTCCTACTTCTCACTTCAACTCGACTTACTCACCTCCCAAGTTCTCCCAGACTCTGTCTCCCGTCTCACCTTCCTTCACAGCATTATCCACGAGTTCAGGACTTCTCTCTGCCTTAGGAACCACAACGCGGCTGGGGCAGTGGCTCACACCTGGAATCCCAAGACTTTGGGAGGCCAAGGCAGGAGGATGGCTTGAGCCCAGGAGTTTGAGACCAGCCTGGGCAACATGACGAGACCCCCACTCTACAAAGAAAAAATCAGCCAGGCGCAGTGACGCGTGCCTGTGGTCCCAGCTACTCAGGAGGCTGAGGGGGGAGGATCACCTGAGCCGGGAGGTGGAGGCTGCAGTGAGCCGAGATGGTACCAGTGCACTCCAGCCTGGGTGACAGGGTGAGACCCTGTCGCAAAAACAGAAACAAAACCCCCACAGGAACCACAACCCTGAGTCTCTCATCATTAATCTTCCTAAACCACAGCTGCGACCATTTATCTGCTCTAGACCTTCCGATGGCTCCTGGCTACTATCAGGAACCAGTTTAAGCTCTTCTGGCTTCAACATCTAGCCCCCGCCTACCTTTCCAGCTTCTGTCTGACATCACTCGGCCAATACAGATGACATCACTCAGCCACAATAGATGACATCACTCGGCCACAGCAAACGACATCACTCGGCCAATGCAGATGACATCACTCGGCCAATGCAGATGACATCACTCGGCCACAGCAAACGACATCACTCGGCCAATGCAGATGACATCACTCAGCCACAATAGATGACACCACTCGGCCACCGGAGATGACGTCACTCGGCCGCAACAAATCACCAGGACTCTGCCCACCTGCCATGCTCTGGCCCTCACCCACCACACAGGCTATGTCTTCTGTCCGGACCCTTCTTGCTTGCCTGGCCCCCCCTGCAGCCAACTGTGACCACCCCTTGCCTTACGATGCAGGCGAATGTCTCATCAGCGGTGGGCTTCCTCCTCAGGAGAGGACTGTTCCTTTCTCCAGGCGTTAGTCTTTACTACAACACCTCCAGGCAGGGCCCTTGTCTTATTCATTCTGTTTATATCCGCCGGGGTGCCACTCCAGTGTTTCGCACAGGAAAATAACCACGTGGTGAGCGCTCAGCCCTCCCAGGCACCATCTCATTTTACCACAAGAACTCCGAGACAGGTGCCAATGATCTCCCCCTAACCGCTGGCTGAGTCTGGTCCGTCGCTCAAAACGTATTTCTGTTTTTGTTGTTTGACAGAGTCTCGCTCTGTCGCCCAGGCTGGAGTGCAGTGGCTCAATGTCGGCTCCCTGCAACCTCCGCCTCCCAGATCCAAGCAATTCTGATGCCTCAGCTTCCCAAGTAGCTGGGATTACAGGTGCATACCATCACGCCCAGCTGATTTTTTTATTTTTAGTAGAGAAAGGGTTTCACCATGTTGGCCAGGCTGGTCTTGCACTCCTGAGCTCAGGTGATCCACCCGCCTCGGCCTCCCAAAGTGCTGGGATGACAGGCATGAGCCACCGCGCCGGGCCTCAATATATATTTCTGAATACACTGGTGCTTTCCTTTGTGAATGGTTGTAGCTCTTCAGCTTTGCAGGAGACTCTCGAAAAGGCCAGGGCTGTTAAAGAGACAAGAGAGCCTGGTCGTTCCCAAACATAAACCCTTGAAATACCTCAGAAACCCCTCCCAGGCGGTTCTCGGGTTTCTGTATGGAGAAGCTTAATACATCCCAAGCCTCTGCTGCCACCACCTAGAAGGCAGGTTTCTTCATTACTGGGGCCTACAATGCGAATGAATCCTTCATAGTCTGGTTAAGGCAGAGAACTGTGCTCACAAAATCCTCAGAATTCCACCAATTAAAAGCTCATTTGGGGCCGGGCATGGAGGCTCATACCTGTAATCTCAGCACTCTGGGAGGCTGATGCGGGTGGATCACTTGAGGTCAGGAGTTTGAGTCCAGCCTGGCCATGGTGAAACCCCGTCTCCACAAAAACACAAAAATTAGCCGGGCGTGGTGGCAGGTACCTGTAGTCCCAGCTACTCGGGAGGCTGAGGCAGGAGAATCACTTGAAGCTAGGAGGCAGAGGTTGCAGCGAGCTGAGATCGCACCACTGCACTCCAGCCTGGGTGACAGAGTGAGACTCCATCTCAAGACAAAAAAGGAGAAAAAAAAAAAAAAGGTAAAAACCGCAATTACTTGTGCACCAACTTAAAGCAAGACCCCACTCTACACAAAAAAATTTTTAGATTAGTCAGGTGTGTTGGCACATTCCTGTGGTCCTGGCTACCCTGGAGACTGAGACGGGAGGACTGCTTGAGCACGTCTAGGCTGCAGTGAGCTGTGATTACAGCACTGCACTCCAGCCTGGGCAACATAGCGAGACTGTGTCTCAAAAACAAAAAATTTTTTTGAATTAATTGTTAAAATAAAGGCCATCCCATCTAAGCAAAAATCGGAAAACGTAATGTTCAACAACATATCCATGTATTCACTGTCTACAGACCTGCCACGTGCTGGACACCGCTTCCAGCGTCGGGACAGGTCCTCACGGTGTTTACGCTCTTACAAGAAAAGAGACATCAAATATCCCCAAAACATATATAATGAGAAACTTTGAGAAGCAGCATAAAAGAAATAGATAGGATACAATGAGAGTGCGTTCGATACCAGAAGGACGACCTCATATGGGTCAGGAATGATGAAACATCAAGCAATAGCGAAAATGAAACACTGGGTGATATTTGATGAGGGAGGAGAATATTCGTGAGACAGTTACAATCGGTATAGCTAAACCCCACTTTTGTATTTTTTTAAGTATATTTTACAGAAAAAAGGAAAGACACACAAATAAAGTGTAAAATGTTAGCAACGGGGAGATTTCTGATTTCTATATTCTTGTTCTTCTCTGTAGTTTTCAAATTCTCAAAAAGATTTTTTTTTTTTTTTTGAGACAGGACTCACTCTGTTGTCCAGGCTGCCGCGTGGTGGCGTGATTCTGGGCTCAAGGGATCTTCCCACCTCCGTCTCCTGAGTAGCTGGCAACACAGGTGTGTATCACCAAATCCAACTAACTTTTTATTTTATTTATTTGGGACAGCTATTTATTTATTTAAGACAGAGTCTCGCTCTGTCGCCCAGGCTGGAGTGCAGTGGTGCAATCTCCATTCACTGCAACCTCCACCTCCCGGGTTCAAGCGATTCTCCTGCCTCAGCCTCCCAAGTAACTGGGATGACAGGCACACACCACCATACTCAGCTAATTTCTATATTTTTAGTAGAGACGGGGTTTCACCGTGTTAGCCAGGTTGGTCTCGAACTCCTGACCTCAGGTGATTCAGCTGCCTCGGCCTCCCAAAGTGCTAGAATTACAGACGTGAGCCACCCGCTTGGCCTCATTTTTGCTTTTTGGTAGAGACGAGGTCCCACCTTGTTACCCAGGCTGGTCTCCGACTCCTAGGCTCAAGTGTTCCTCTGGCCTCAGCCTCCCAAAATGCTGGGATTCCAGGGGTGAGCCACTGAGCTATGTCCATGTAAAACATCCGATGTTACTTGTGTAATAATCTTTGCGTCGGTGAAAGCCTCGCTTGACTTTTTTTTTTTTTTTTTTTTTTTTGAGATGGAGTCTCACTCTTATGGCCCAGGCTGGAGTGCAGTGGTGCGATCTCAGCTCCCCGCAACCTCCGCCTCCTGGGTTCAAGTGATTCTCCTGCCTCAGCCTCCCGAGTAGCTGGGATGACAGGCGTGAGCCACCACGCCCGGCTAATTTTGTATTTTTAGTAGAGACGGGGTTTCACCATGTTGGCCAGGCTAGCCTTGGACTCCCAACCTCAGGTGATCCGCCCGCCTAGGCCTCCCAAAGTGCTGGGATTACAGGCATGAGCCACTACGCCCGGCTGATTTTCGATTTTTTATGTGATAGAATATACATAACAGAAAATGTACATTTCAAGTGTGCTCCGGTGGACTGTCCCGCGGCATTAGACGCACCCACACTGTTCTGCAACCTTCGCCACCGTCTGTCTCCAGAACTTTTCATCTTCCCAAACTGAAATCCCGTCCTCATTAAAGACTAACTCCGTTCCGTTCCCCTGCTCCCCACCCCCAGCCCTTGCCAGCACCAAGCCTCATTTGATTTTAAAATGCAAACATTCAAAGACCAAGCCTCATTCACACCTTTGGTGTAAATTACTTTCATCTGCGAAACTCCCATCGCTCAGAAAGGAATGCCCAGGTACAGGCAGGAAGTGCAGTCAGACGGAGCTGGAGACGGGCCTGGGTGGCACTTTGGGATGGGGGTTGGGGAGAAGAGATTTTACAAGCCAGATGGGAAGGCAAAGTAACTATTTGCTTTGAGGTTTTTGGCCCAGGGCCTTGGGAGCAGCCAGTGGATTCAGGTGAAAGAACGAGCCACCAAAAGCCTCTGCGTCTCGCTCTCGGTTCAAGGCTGATTGTCTCAGGCTGCTCAGAGGCACCAAAGGAGGGGGCAGGGAGGAAGAAGGAAGGGTGGTAAGAAGGAGATACAGAGATTTAAGTCAAGAATGAGGCCTCCCGGAAAGCAAACCTAGGAATACTCTTGATGGCTGGTCACACTGCACCTGCCTGAACAAGTCCAGTGACAGGTACAAGGAAGCCCCAACATTCCGGAGAAGTATATCCAGGCAGCTTTGGAAACCCCCAACCCAGGAACACAGAGGAGGCTGGAGAGGCTTCTGGCTTTTTCCTGACTGACTGATTGACTGAGACAGAGTTTGGCTCTTATCGCCTGGGCTGGAGTGCAATGGCATGATCTTGGCTCACTGTGACCTCCACCTCCCGGATTCAAGCGATTCTCCTGCCTCAGCCTCTCGAGTAGTTGGGATTCCAGGCACACGCCACCACACCCGGCTAATTTTGTATTTTTAGTAGAGATGGGGTTTCGCTATGTTGGCCGAGATGCTCTCAAACTCCTGACCTCAGGTGATCTGCCCACCTCAGTCTCCCAAAGTGCTGGGATGACAGTAGTAAGCCACTGCGCCCAGCTCCGATTTTTTTGGTTGTTGTTGTTGTTAACGTTTCTACAATCCCCCGTTCAACTTTCTCTAAAACCGTCTCACTCATACAAACGTCGTCCTGGCTCAAGCAACTGCTAAGACGCTCGTGAACGTCCCAGTTCCCCAAGAAGTACATGGTGGGCTTCCTCCCAGCACAGCAAAAAGTCATCATTCTAGTCTTTGGTTTATCCAAAACTCCCTTTCTCTGGCTAAGAGCTATCACTTCTTTAGATAATCTTTGCTTTTTCTTCCCTGATATCATGAATAGTAGCAGCTGACGCTCTTTGCAAAAGAACCATTTTTCACAAAGAAAGTTTTAATGACTTCAGAGTTGCAACTGGGCTGCAATTCAAATCCATGTCTTAGCAAAATTATGACCTGTCAGGAACCTTTGGGGTGGATGAAAGCTCTCAAGACTCAAGACAATGTTAGATCTGCACATTCTCAGCATCTACTGTCTCTGTCTCGATTTTTCTCCTCCTTCCCTCTTTTAAGAGATGGATCTCACTGTCACCCAGGCGGTAATGCAGTGACTGTCCAGGACTCACTGCAGCCTCAACCTCCTGGGCTCAAGCAATCCTCCCACTCTAGCCCTCCAAGTAGCCAGGACTACAGGCGTGCACCACTACACCCGGCTAATTTTTTTTATTTTTTGTAAAGACAGGGTCTTGTCATGTTGCCCAGGCTGGTCTCGAACTGCTGGGCTCAAGCGATCCTCCCGCCTCAGCCTCCCAACGCTAGGATTACAGGCATGAGCCACTGTGCCCAGCTCTCCTTCTGTCGTTATTAACAGGAGTATCCTACATAGTCTTTTTTCTTTTTCTTTTTTTTTTTTTTGAGAGAAGGTCTGGCTCTGTCGCCCAGGCTGGAGTGCAGTGGTGCAATCTCGATTCACCGCAGCCTCGGCTTCCCGGGCTAAAACCATCCTCCCAGTTCAGCCTTCCGAGTAGCTGAGACCACAGGCGTGCATCACCACGTTGGCTCATTTTTGTGTGTTTTGTAGAGATAGGGTTTCGTCATGTTGCCCAGGCTGCTCCAACTCCTGAGCTCAAGTGATCTGCCCGCCTTGGCCTCCCAAAGAGCTGGGATTCCAGGCGTGAGCCAACGTGTCTGGCCATCCCACACATTCTTGGGATTTGTAGAACAAGGTTCTGGGTAATGAAAGAGTCTGGGGATAAACATTTTTGCCCATCTCCCATCCAATGCAGCCAAGAAAACTGTTTATAACAACCCTAGGAGGTGAGTTGGTGATCCGATGGGAGGCTGGAAGGAGGATAGAAAAGGGAGGTAAAAGAAGCAAAAGTAAGGCCGGGTGCGGTGGCTCACGCTTGTAATCCCAGCAATTTGGGAGGCCAAGGCGGGCAGATCACGAGGTCAGGAGATTGAGACCATCCTGGCCAACATGGTGAAACCCCGTCTCTACTAAAAGTACAAAAAATTAGCCGGGTGTGGTGGTGGGCGCCTGTAGTCCCAGCTACTTGGGAAGCTGAGGCAGGAGAATCTCTTGAACCCAGGAGGCAGAGCTTGCAGTGAGCCAAGATCGTGCCACTGCACTCTAGCCTGGGCAACAGAGCGAGACTCTGTCTCAGAAAAAAAAAGAAGAAAAGAAAGGGGAGGTAAAAGAAGCAAAATTAGGACCCAGCGCGGTGGCTCACACCTGGAATCCCAGCACTTTGGGAGGCCAGGGCAGGCAGATCACTTGAGCCCAGGAGTTCCAGACCAGCCTGGGCAACAAGGCGAAACCCCATCTCCACAAAAAATAAAATAGCCAGGCGTGGTGGTGCACACCTGTGGTCCCAGCTACTCAGGAGACTGAGGCAGGGGGTTGCAGTGAGCCAAGATGGCACCACTGCACTCCAGCCTGGGTGACGGAAGTAAAACCTCGTCTCAAAAAAAGAAAAGGAAGCAAAAGTAGCCAGGATGGTTTGAGGGAGGAGCAGAAGGAGGCGGGCTCCGTGGGAGACAGCATAACCAGTCAGACAGCACTGGCTCTCAGAGGCAGAGAACAAAAGGGACGGGCTTAGAGGGAGAAGTGAAGCCCATTTCAAAAGAACTCCTAGAGACAGCCGTGCCCACTCGCCGCCTCACCAGCTTTTCTTTAATTACCAAGTCTGCACGTCATGTTCCTCATGCCACCTGGACTCTCACCAACCCCAGCTGCTTGTGTTAACAAAGTCCATGTCTCTGAGAATCTGGGCTGGTGGTCATTAGCAAAGAGAGGCGAGGATAAACATCCTAGATAAAGGGAAACCACAGATTGTAAACTTGAAGAGGACTCTGGCCAAGAATCTGGAGGAGTTACTTAATCCACAGGGTTGTGGTCAGGGACTAATGAGAATGCAGATGAAGGTGTTTTGCAAAGAAAGTGAGTCATTACAAAAGCTGATGGATGAGCAGAGTCTGCAAAGCGGGGGTCTCAGCCACAGCACCACCTCTTTCAAAAGCGACATCCAGCTAACTTCACGTCTCATTCCAAAGGGTGGCAGTTTGGGAAGCGTGCTCTGCCAAGAACATCTGACTTCATCACAAAAGTATTCAATCAGATTCCTATGAAGTCCTTGGGGACAAGACCGAGATTCACAGGCTGGATAAAGTGAACCGGTAACTGGCCACGACCACACCCCTGCAGCTTGGATTACCGGATACTACGAACCTAGAGGGAAGTTTCTCACTGCGTTCTAAAAGGATCCATTCCAGCTATGTTCATCTCAACATTATCTTTAATTCTCTTGAAAAAGTACTGGAAGGCCGGGCGCGGTGGCTCACGCCTGTAATCCCAGCACTTTGGGAAGTCGAGGCAGGCGGACCACCTAAGGTCAGGAGTTCGAGACCAGCCTGGACAACATGGTGAAACCCCATCTCTACTAAAAAGACAAAAATTAGCTGGGGGTGGTGGCGGGCGCCTGTAAACCCAGCTACTCGGGAGGCTGAGGCAGGAGAATCGCTTGAACCCGGGAGGCGGAGGTTGCAGTGAGCTGAGATCGCACCACTGCGCTCCAGCCTGGGTGACGGAGTAAGACTCTGTCTCAAAAAATAATTAAGTAAATAAAAGATATTGAAGAATATCGCTCACATGTGCAGATATCAAGAAGACTAGGAGATGAGCAAATGGCCTGAATGCTAACATCAGCTGTATAAATGCAATACTCATCATAACTTTTAGGAACTGTTTGCAATTCACACTTAATTCCCAGAGTAAAGCAGAGGCCTTAAATTGGTGAACGGCTTATGTGCTTTGGCTTCCCCGATGTTAAGAAAAATTTTAACTGGCTAACAGCATGTAAAACTTAACTGGCTTCACATAAAAACCCAGATTGTTAGCTTGAAAAGTCAGAAAAGCTGGCAACGTTGGCCCTCATTACAGCAACAAGCAGCTGGAGGTGAGCCCTGGCTTTCCTCGAGGGCTGGCTGCAGCCCTCCACTCTGTCCCCCACCGCCACCTGGCCCGGGCCACTCACTTCACCTGCCTGGCCCTCTATCGGCATTTAAGTTGGTGACTCCTGCAGGAAAATCCTGGTTCACGTTATTAAATGTGTCCAATTAGTTACACATTTCATTTGACTGTGCACAAAACTGCAGCTCAGTCTTCACTTACAGCTTTTGCAAGTTTAGCTCCTGTAGCAAGATCCAACATCGGATCACAGCTTCACAACGACAATCTGTCGATAAAGAACATTCCAGTTTTCCAGTGTGCCCTCCTACCCCCTGGTTTATTCCATCTTCCCAATATTCCAGGAAGGCTGGGCTTATTGTACATAATAGAAGGGAGATCAACCAGCTAGCAGGAACCAAAAGCAGGATTTCAACCCGCGACTTGGGTTCAATCTGAGTCTAGCGTTTCCCACCATACATACCACGCGTCCCCCAATCCCCGGAGGCGGCTCTGATTCCAGACTGACCCAACCGGAGGAGGTTCAAACCCAGACTGCAAAGCAGCTGGGCTGCTCTGGAAAGAGAGTTTGGAATCCTTGCTTCACTTCCGTTTTTAATCTTCTTAAAAAAATTGTGGAGTAGGGCTGGGCGCGGTGGCTGAAGCCTGTAATCCCAGCACTTTGGGAGGCCGAGACGGGCGGATCACGAGGTCAGGAGATCGAGACCATCCTGGCTAACACGGTGAAACCCCGTCTCTACTAAAAAATACAAAAAACTAGCCAGGCAAGGTGGCGGGCGCCTGTAGTCCCAGCTACTCGGAGGCTGAGGCTGAGGCTGAGGCAGGAGAATGGCATAAACCCGGGAAGCGGAGCTTGTAGTGAGCTGAGATCCGGTCACTGCACTCCAGCCTGGGTGACAGAGCGAGACTCCGTCTCAAAAAAACAAACAAACAAACAAAAATACTGGAGTAGCGTTTAATCCAAAGACAGCTGATTCCCATTTACACGTAACCTGTGTTGAACTCACATACTAAATTTTAAAGCTCTGCTCTTGAAAATGCAGTTTGCCCTTTAAGATCTCCTTGGTAACATGTCTAACTGGTATCTGAGCTATAGGAAAAAAAAAAAAAAACAACTTTGGAACCAATCAATGATCGGGGTTAGAATAGAATCCAACTCTGGAAAGTACCGAAGGAAAGTTCCAGAACAACAGCTGGGTACCCAACCCAGAGAACCACCTGTCTGGAATGGAGGAAGACGGGTAAATCCCAGGAAAGGGGACTCTCCAAGTTAAAAAGAGGACTCAGGCCGGGTGCAGTGGCTCACACCTGTAATCCCAGCACTCTGGGAGACTGAGACGGGCAGATCACCATGAGGTCAAGAGTTTGAAACCAGCCTGGCCAACATGGTGAAAGCCCATTTTACTAACAATACTAAAATTAGCCGGTGTGATGGCGGGTACCTCTAATCCCAGCTAGGGCAGGAGAATCACTTCAACCCGGGAGGCGAGGTTGCAGTGAGTTGAGATCGCGCCTTTACACTCCAGCCTGGGTGACAGAGCAAAAAAAAACTTTCCATCTCAAAAAAAAAAAAAAAAAGAGGGAGGGACTCAATAAACTACCCGATTGGATTGAGACTTCTGGGGACTGAGATAACACAAGGAGGAAAAAGGGAGTTAGAAACGTCAGGAATAAATGAAAAGCTGTGAAAAAATGTCATCATAACATACCACCTGAACTCGCTGCAAACAGTATTTCCAGACACAACAATGCCCCTATTGATCTTCAACCACACACAAAGCATGAATCGCACAGACACAACACAATGTACATACGAACAACCTTGACAAAGCAAAAGGTACAAAAAATAGGAAGGGAGTGCAGGAGACATGATGGGCAGGATAGAGAGACACCAACATTCCCAAAGTCTTACAGAAGGACAAAGATTAAAGGCATAAACATGTTATTAAATGCTAAAAGTGCAACCAGGAAAACTGTAAATGGTGATATATCAAGAGGACAAAAAAAACTGAGTTTGCTTTTTTTTTTTGAGATGGAGTCTCGCTCTGTCGCCCAGGTTGGAGTGCAGGGGCGTGATCTCAGCTCACTGCAACCTCCACCTCCCAGGGTCACGCCATTCTCCTGTCTTAGCCTCCCCAGTAGCTGGGATTACAGGAGTGCACCACCACGCCCAGCTAATTTTGTATTTTTAGTAAAGATGGGGTTTCACCATGTTGGTCAGGCTGGTCTCGAACTCCTGACCTCAGGTGATCCGCCTGCCTAGGCCTCCCAAAGTGCTGGGATTACAGGCATGAGCCACTGAGACTGGCTGGTGAGTTTGCTTTTAAGGGAGCTAAATCGATCTGTAGCCTAGCAGAAAAGCAACACATAATGTTGAAGTTTGCTGGGTGTGGTGTTGTGCGGCTGTAGTCCCAATGACACAGGAGGCTGAGGTGGGAGAATTGCTTGAGCCTAGGAAGTCGAGGCTGCAATGAGCTGAGATGACACCACTGCACTCCAGCTTGGGCAACAGAGGGAGACTCCATCTCAAAAAAAAAAAAAATTAGCCAGGTATGGTGGTGGGTGCCTGTAATCCCAGCTACTGGAGAGGCTGAGGCAGAAGAATTGTTTGAACCCGGGAGACGGAGGTTGTAGTGAGCCAAGATTGCACCATTGCACTCCAGCTTGGTGACAGGGCGAGGCCCTCTCTCCAAAAAAAAGAAAAAAGAAAGATAACTTCATATAATAAGCTTATGTATACTACTTTTGTTTTAGCCATAAGCATATGTTATTTACCTAAAAAAATATTTTCGGCCGGGCACGGTGGCTCACGCCTGTAATCCCAGCACTTCGGGGGTCCGAGGCAGGCGGATCACTTGAGGCCAGGAGATCAAGACCATCCTGGCCAACATGATGAAACCCCGTCTCTACTAAAAATACAAAAATTAGCCAGGTGTGGTGGTGGGTGTCTGTAATCCCACCTACTGGGGAGGCTGAGGCAGGAGAATCGCTTGAACCTGGGAGACGGAGGTTGTAATGAGCTGAGATTGCGCCACTGCACTCCAGCCTGGGTGACACAGTGAGAACCTGTCTCAAAAATAAAATAAAATGAACAATTTTAAAAATGTTTAATTATTTGGAAGCCTGGAAAAAACGTTAAGGCAAAGTTGATCTGAAAAGTCTGTCTACCTGCCCAGCTACCCCAAACTGGTCTTGTTTCGGTCCTGGGCAGCGGTTCTTCAGCTCTGATCCCTGGACATACGGTTTCGGGGTCGCCTGGGAACGTTGCTGGAACTGCAATCTACTGGGCCCCAGCCCGGACCTACCAAGTCAAAAGTTCTGGGATGGGGCCCAGGAACCTGCATTTAACAAGCCGTCCAGGTTATTCTCCAGTTTGAAATCCACAGGTCTTGAGCAAAACAAAACTCGGATGCAGCTTTTGGTGCTGTCGTCCTGTCCTCAGCTAGAACATTAAGGCAGCTTCAGGTGAAGGCCTGAGCCCCTCCCAAGAAAACACGGGCATTTTAAAGGATCTCCAGGGCTAGTGTCCTCAGGTTCTGGGCCCCCGGCCTGTGTGAGCTCTAGTGGGGTGAGCAGCAAGGACCCATCACAGGAAGAGGCTTCTGAGAGGCATCGACTTGCCATCAGTGGGCAGCGAGTGGGCCGTGTGGTCCCTGGACAAGCAGCTGAGTGGGTGGGGAGTGTCTTGTGGCAGCCGGCTTTGCATAAGTCATCTGCGTCCGCCACCACGCCCGGCTAATTTTTGTATTTTTAGTAGAGATGAGGTTTCTCCATGTTGGCCAGGCTGGTCTGGAACTCCTGACCTCAGGTAATCCGCCCGCCTCGGCCTCCCACAGTGCTGAGATTCCAGGCGTGAGCCCCCGCGCCCAGCCCAGCCCAGCCCGTCCTCTTGAACCTGCTCAGTTTCAGTCTTCATGACCACCTGTAATCTCACTTCCCACTAACATCAAAGGTTGCGGCCTGAAGCTCCTACGTGGGCGGAAAAAGTCCCGAAAGGTTCCAGGATGCAAGATCGTTCTGGTGCCACGAGGACCGAGAAACGATACCACCGACCACAGAACGGAAAACTCTTGTTTTTCTGATGTGATTCTGTACTCCAGATTTGCAGTCACCACTTACAGACGCCAACGTCCGCCTCTAAAACACAGAACCATCTAACTGGTGCCAGGCAGCTGAAGACGAAGGTGAGGACTTTGGGAAAAGAGCGTGGCCAAAGGAGAAAATCTGATTAGTAGAAAGATATGCAGCCAAGAAGTCAATTAAATGAACGTTCACAGAGAAAGCGCTCGAGACAGGAGCGGGAGAGACTCCGGGCGCACATCGCGACAGGGACAGAAAGCTCTCAGATGGGGATAAGGGAAGGGGAAGAACTGGTTTTCTAATATTAGACTCACCACATGTTCACTTCCCAAATCCTAGCCAAAACCAGGGCCCCTTGACTCTGTGGAGTCCAGGCCGCCTTCTGCTTGGATACACACTTTCCGCACCAGGACTCTGCGAGGCAAATCCCACCCCTCTCAACTCCCCACTGCAACACCAAAGGACTCCCACGGCTTATCTTGAAACTACCCCTTTCATCTTGGCCTCCCACTAACTTAAAACAAGGCATTAAAAACACACTCAAGACCCCTCCAGTAAATCCATACCCGTATTATTCACAAAGCACTAACTAGAAAGCTGTTTATCCTGAAATCTACGTGGTCAGCTTTAGAAAATGTGCCTTCGTTGAAGCTGGTTTTTATAAAATAAATAAAAAGCCTCCACAAATACCAGAACACTTATCAATTTGGACTGAATTCACAGATTCCAATACAAGCAGCCAAGGTCCTCAAGCCTCAAGCACAAACATCCCTTGCCTTTTATTAATTGAAAAATAAACAGGAGGGGAAACGGGTGGCATGCCTCGCAACGTGGTTTAAAACAAATGACGTGATGTTCTCCAACTTCAGTTAATTTTTAAAAAGGCATTTTATTTTTCACTTTATGATTATCAAAGTCATACATTCAGATTATGGGGAAATTTAGAAAGTACAATAAGAAGAAAACTGACTTCTGGAAGAGACGTATAGAAAGGCACTTCTGGAAAAGACGCTGAATTGGTGACTTAACAGTCAAGAAAATCCCAAGTCTGGCCAAATTCCAAACCAAATTCTCGGCCGGACACGGTGGCTCACGCCTGTCATCCTAGCACTTTGGGAGGCTGAGGTGGGCGGATCACCTGAGGTCAGGAGTTCGAGACCAGCCTAGCCAACATAGTGAAACCCCATCTCTACTAAAAATACAAAAATTAGCCGGGCATGATGATGCAAGCCTGTAATCCCAGCACTTTGGGGGGCCAAGGTGGGTGGATCGCCTGAGGTCAGGAGTTCGAGACCAGCCTGGTCAACATGGCAAAACCCTGTCTCTACAAAAAATACAAAAATTAGCCGGGCATGGTGGCGTGTGCCTGTAATCCCAGCTACTCAGGAGGCTGAGGCAGGAGAATCACTTGAACCCGGGAGGCGGAGGCTGCAGTGAGCCGAGATCGTGCCATTTCACTCCAGCCTGGGCGACAGAACAAGATGCCATCTCAAAAAAAAAAAAAAGAAAGAAAGAACATTCTTTTAGCCCAATCCCAAGAGGACTGTCTGGACAGAGTCTTCACTTGCTGTGACCCATCACTGCATCATTTTGCTCTTCATTTATTTATTTTTTTTATTGCTTTTTGAGGTGGGGTCTCACCCTGTCTCCCAGGCTGGAGTGCAATGGCGCGATCTTGGCTCACTGCAGCCTCCACCTCCCAGGTTCAAGTGATTCTCCTGCCTCAGCCTCCCGAGTAGCTGGGATCACAGGTGCACACCACCACGTCTGGCTAACTTTTTGTAATTTTAGTGGAGACGGGTTTTCACCATGTTGGTCAGGCTGGCCTTGAACTCCTAGCCTCAGGTGATCCACTCACTTTGGCTTCCCGAAGTGCTGGGATGATAGGCGTGAGCCCCGCACCCGGTCTTGCTGTGCTCTTTAAACAGCCACAGGACTCTGCTCCAATTCCTTTGTATCCGGAATCCTCTGGCACAAAACCCCCACCTCCCATATCAGGTGGTCTGTGAGAGCCAGAAATCCACCCCGCTGAAGAACACTGGGCAGTGGGAGGTTTCCACCGGGTCACGAGCTCTGAGCTCACTCATTCCACATGTTTACCGAGCGCCTACTGTGCCTGAGCTCCGCAGAACACGCCCAGGAATAACAGAAGGGGCTTGCTCTGAGAGCTGGGAGAGCCTGCTATTCATGCGGGTATTGACTGTTGCCGTCCTGCAATACAAAGCCACCTTTCATAACACGCCACTAGATACCGTGCCAGCCACATTCTCGCCTGGAACAAAACCTGCAGCCTAGGCTGGGCGCGGTGGCTCACGCCTGTAACCTCAGCACTTTGGGAGGCTGAGATGGGTGGATCGTCTGAGGTCGGGAATTCAAGATCAGCCTGACCAACATGGTGAAATCTCATCTCTACTGAAAATACCAAATTAGCCGGGCGTGGTGGCGCTCGCCTGTAATCCCAGCTAACTCAGGAAGCTGAGGCAGGAGAATCGCTTGAAACCGGGAGGCAGAGGTTGCAGTGAGCCGAGATCACGCCACTGCACTCCAGCCTGGGTGACAGTGAGACTCCATCTCAAAAACAAACAAACAAACAAAAAAAACACCTGTGGCTCTTGCTGGTGCTTTCATCGATTGTCCTCCAAAGGATGGCTGGAGTGTGTCCCTCTCACCAACAGGCCACTCGATTCAAGCTACGGACTCAAGACACGCCGTCAGGCTCTACGTGTACAGCCTGGAGGAAACAACTGCTGTCGTTAGACCAGAAATGTCCCCTGAGACAAAGCCTTCGGTTTTGCTTTGTGTTCTTCTCCCACGGGGGTAGAAGGGCTGCCCTCCCTGTGGGGCACTGCTGCGACGGGTGCCCTGGTGAGTGAGCAGGGTGAGGTGGTGAGTGTGCACGATGCACAACCTGGCCAACATCTGCCCAGGTCAAGCCCTTCCTGTGAGTGCACAGGCCGCGTGCTGCCACCGCCCGGCTCGACGATGCCCTCCTTCCACACCTTCTGGTCCCCAGAAGTGACCTGAAAGCAGGGTTCTGCTGCGGAAAAACTCGATGTGGAGGAAGCGCAGGAGAGAAGGGCGAGGTGTGTCGGCCTGCCTCAGGTCTGGGGTGCCCAATTCTGGCTGTGCAAACAGTGAGGATAAAAAGGATGCTACGGGCCGGGCGCGGTGGCTCACGCCTGTAATCCCAGCACTTTGGGAGGCCGAGACGGGCGGATCACGAGGTCAGGAGATCGAGACCATCCTGGCTAACCTGGTGAAACCCCGTCTCTACTAAAAAAATACAAAAAACTAGCCGGGCGAGGTGGCGGGCGCCTGTAGTCCCAGCTACTCGGGAGGCTGAGGCAGGAGAATGGTGTAAACCTGGGAGGTGGAGCTTGCGGGGAGCTGAGATCCGGCCACTGCACTCCAGCCTGGGCGACAGAGCGAGACTCCATCTCAAAAGACGTCTGGCTAAAATGGGGCATCAGAGCTGTCGGCTGCACCAGTTTTCAGAATCCGTGGATTTTAACGGATTTCTTTCTAACTTGCAGATACATACGAGATACTTTACAAAGGCATTACAGTTAAGTCGTGTTTCCCCATAGAAACTCACCCTTACTGAAAAAGTTAAAATGACATAAAACTGGGAGTGCCCCAGAAAAGGCAGGGCTGTATTCACCATCACAGCTTGCTGGTAGAACTCAGAGACACAAAGGAACATGTACTGGAGAACTCAGGACTACAAGGACAGCACTGCTGGGAGAACTCAGGACACGAGGAACATGCTTGGAGAACTCAGGACACAAGGAACATGCTGGAGAACTCAGGACACAAGGAACATGCTGGAGAACTCAGGACACGAGGAACATGTTGGAGAACTCAGGACACGAGGAACATGCTGGAGAACTCAGGACACAAGGAACACACCTGGAGAACTCAGGACACGAGGAACATGCTGGAGAACTCAGGACACGAGGAACATGCTGGAGAACTCAGGACACAAGGAACACAGCTGGAGAACTCAGGACACGAGGAACACACCTGGAGAAATGGTTCTGCGGTGATCACTCCACAGTGCGAACCAAAGGGGCAGCTTCAGGGAAAACAGGTGGGGAGGGCGAAAAGGGTGGAAAAGTCGAAACTCTCCATTGTGGAGAGGAACGCACACTTCTCCAGGACTACTGCCGGTTCAAGCTCATTTCCTTCAGAACACACCCCCAAAGTTCCTGGGGTCCCCCCCGCCCTCCCTAACACACACACACTCCAATTTCACTCTTCTCTGAGCAGATTCCAGGGAGTATCCTGGAGACGGACATCAAAGGCATTCGAGCCAGCAGCTCACAACAGGTCACGCTGTCTGGGGGACGCTGGGAACCACATGAAAAGCGGAGAATTCACGGGGCGTTCGATTATTACTATTTTTTAAGGCGCTCAGAAATGTCCTTCGTTTCAGTTTTACTTTAAGGACAGCTACGTCTGGGGGAATGGCTTTGAAGTCACGTAGCCCAGAGCACCGCTCAACAGCCACAAGGGAAGAAAAACGCTGCACCCAGCGGAAAGGCCACCGGAGCCACGGGACACAGGGGCCGTCACTAAAGAAGAACCCAGGTTTCTGACGGTACAAGGACGGGAAGGGAAAGGGTGGCTGCAGCTGGGACCACATTTGAAAACCCACCAAGGCCAGCCTTGCAATGGCCTCCTGCACAGCAGCAGCAAACACACAGAGGTTAAGGGTCAGAGGCCCCGGGAGAACCCTGTGAACCCTTATTGGGAGGGGCCGGGGCCAGAGGACAAAAGAGGCCGGAGAGGAATAAGCCTTTCACTTGGGCTGTTTTACTGCTCCAGAAAGCAGTTTTTGAAAAGCATGGGATGATGGAAAGGCCCAGGGCTGCGGTGCGATCTAGAGCAGGAGGCAAGAGCTTGCCCCGAGGTGACTTGCGTGCGGGTGAGCTGGCCACAAACACAGCTCACAGCTACTGCGAAGGCCCAGCCAAAGAAAAGGTCCCGAGCCTGGCCGGGCGCGGTGGCTCACGCCTGTAATCCCAACGCTTTGGGAGGCCGAGGTAGGCGGATCACGAGGTCAGGAGTTCGAGACCAGCCTGGCCAACATGGCGAAACCCCGCCTCTACTAATTACATACAAAAATTAGCCGGGCGTGGTGGCGGGTGCCTGTAATCCCAGCTACTTGGGAGGCTGAGGCAGGACAATCACTTGAACCCGTGAGATGGAGGCTGCAGTGAGCTGAGATCGCACCACAGCACTCCAGCCCAAGGTGACAGAGTGAGATGCTGTCTCAAAAAACAAAACAAAACAAAAAACAAAAAGAAAAAGAAAAGAAAGAAAACAGACAAAATTAAAAGAAAAATGTTGAAAAAGAAGATAAAATTAAGAATAGAACAGGCCAAGCCAGGCATGGTGGCTCATGCCTGTAATCCCAGCACTTTGGAAGGCTGAGGCGGGTGGATCAGTTGAGGTCAGGAGTTCAAGACGAGCCATGGCCAACATGGCGAAACCCTGTCTCTACTAAAATTAGCTGGGCGTGGTGGCGGGCGCTTGTAATCCCAGCTCCATGGGAGGCTGAGGCAGGAGAGTTCCTTGAGCCTGGGAGGCAGAGGCTGCAGTGAGCCAAGATCTCACCACTGCACTCCAGCCTAGGCAACAAGGGCGAGACTCCATCTCAAAAAATAAGAAAGAAAGAAAGAAAAGAACAGATGAAAGGAAAACAAGAGCTAAAAATATAACAGAATATTTGACCTAGCAATTCTTCCTCTAGGAATTTACCCTAAGAGAACACCAAAGATGTGCAGAGACATGAATATAAAAACAAGTTTATAACAGCGCTGGTTATTCCAGCAAAATTTGGAAATATGATTTCCCATCATAGGAAACTGTTAAGTATGGTACATATATACATAGAGACAGACAGACAGACAGACACACAGATAGATATAGATATAGCAAAATACCACGTAGCTATTAGAAATCAGCTTTTTTGTTTTGTTTTGTTTTGTTTGATACGGAGTTTCACTCTGTCACCCAGGCTGGAGTGCAATGGCACAATCTTGGCTCACTGCAATCTCTGCCTCCCAGGTTCAAGTGATTCTCCTGCCTCAGCCTCCCGAGTAGCTGGGATTACAGGCGCATGCCACCACACCCAGCTAATTTTTGTATTTTTAGTAGAGATGGGGTTTCACCATATCACCCAGGCTGGTCTCAAACTCCTGACCTCAGGTGATCTACCCGCCTCGGCCTCCCAAAGTGCTGGGATGACAGGTGTGAGCCACCATGCCTGGCCAGAGATCATCTTTTTAAAGAATACCTTCTTACATGAGAATACACTCAAAATACATCCTAATTGTGTAAGACACACATGTACGTGACTATACAGAAAAAGATAAGGCTGCCTGATGATGTCAGAAATCAATGCTTCTAGCTAGGGGGTCTACAGGAGACTTACCCCCCAATGTTTTTTTTGTATTCAATGATCCAATATTATTTCTTTAAAAATACAATTTGTAGGCATGAGTACCACGTCACAGGTCCTGCAGTGGGGAAGGCAGAGTGCATTCAACTCCCACTTCCAATATTACCTTTCTTTTTCTTACTTTTTCTGCTGTCGTCTAGGCTGGAGTGCAGTGGCGTGATTACAGCTCACTGTGGCCTCAAACTCCTGGGATCGAGTGATCCTCCCACCTCAGCCTCCTGAGTAGCCGGGACCACAGGCACAGGCCACCACGCCCAGCTAATTTTTGTATTTTTTTGGTAGAGATGGCGGGCAGAGGCTCACTATGTTCCCCAGGCTGGTCTCAAACTCCTGGCCTCAAGTGATCCTCTCACCTCTGCCTCCCAAAGTGCTGGGATTATAGGCATGAGCCACTGTGCCCAGCTTCAATATTACTTTTTTTTTTTGTCTCTTTTTCCCCCTTTTTGTGGATTATAGGGTCTCACTATGTTGCCTAGGCAGGTCTCAAACTCCTGGGCTCAAGCTATCTTCCCATCTCTGTCTCCTTAAGTGCTGGGATTATGGGCATGAGCCATTGCACCTGGCCTCAATATTACTTTTAAAAGAGGAAACTATGCCAATAGATGTTTTGGTAAAAAGAAGGAAAAAGTGCCTTGGGCAACTTCAAAATGCAAGGTCTCTGTTAAAAATCAATTCCACTGAGGTCGGAAGCCCCTAACGAAGACATCACCCAGACCCTTTCACCACTCAGGACCAGGTATCGACGGCTTGCCTCATTTCACAACAGCCCGGTGGGCTTTGCAGGATCCTTAAAAACAAGATTCCAGGGCACAGCCATGAATTTGTGGCACACCTCCCTGGATTTACAGTGGGGTGACCAAGCACTAGACCCTCCTCCCTTCCCTGCACCAACATACTTCATCGTTTTAAAACAACCGTCAGTTTCCTAAGGTAAATATTAAGGTTAGCTCCTGGGCAGACATCATCATTCTCTCTCTGGACTAAGATGTTTGTGAACTTTAAATCTATCAACTGAGGTGCTTGTCCTGCATGAAGTTACCCAGTGAACAAGCGACTCCCAGCTCTGTATGAACTACCCAGGTTCAAGGGCCTCCAGAGAAAGGTCACCAACAGGGAAAGGAGGCTCCACGGAGATCGACTGGCCAGAGGGTTCTAAGATCACAGAGGGAAGCCGCAAAGGAAGCCCAGAGAGGCCCTCAGTGATGACCTCAAGCACGTCCTTTCCCCACATGCTGTAACTTTCTAAGTTACTCGGCCCAGTCTCGAGATACTGAAAATAAGTAATACCTGGTCATTAAGTCACATCCTTCTTCAAAAGAATATTACTGGGCCGGGCACAGTGGCTCAAGCCTGTAATCCCAGCACTTCGGGAGGCTGAGGCGGATGGATCACTTGAGGCCAGGAGTTCAAGACCAGCCTGGCCAACATGGTGAAACCCTGTCTCTACTAAAACTATAAAAGTTAGTCGGGCGTGGTGGTGCATGCCAGTAATCCCAGCTGCCACTCGGGCGGCTGAAACAGGAGAATTGCTTGAACCTAGGAGGTGGAGGCTGCAGTGAGCCGAGGTCATGCCACTGAACTCCAGCCTGAGTGACAGAGCACGACTCCGTCCCTAAAAAATAAAAAAAAAAATGGTTAAGAGAGTAAATTATGTTACGTATATTCTACCACAATTTTTTAAATAATGTTTTTTACAAGTTGTTTAACTCAACAATCCTTCTCCTAAAAAAATAATAATAATAATTGGCCAGGCATGGTGGCTCACACCTGTAATCTCAGCACTTTGGGAGGTGGAGGCGGAGGCGGGTGGATCACGAGGTCAGGAGTTCAAGACCAGCCTGGCCAACATGATGAAACCCCGTCTCTACTAAAAACACAAAAAATTAGCTGGCGGTGGTGCTGGGCGCCTGTAATCCCGGCTACTCGGGAGACTGAGACAGGAGAATTGCTTGAATCCACGAGGCAGAGGTTGCAGTGAGCTGAGATCACACCACTGCACTCCAGCCTGGGCCATAAGAGTGAAACTCTGTCTCAGAAAAAAAAAGAAAAAAGAAAAAAGAAATTGCCAGCTATGTAGCCTGTTTATTAAGCTTCCATAATGAAAGCTTCCAATCCAGGTGACTCGTGTTCCTCTCTCGTCCATATTGGCCCCCAACTCCAAGATCAAACACACTTCTCTGACTTCAAAGCTGCAGGTTTCTGCAAGTCTATACCCCCGTCCTAGGACTGCCTCCAGCTGGAGCTGTTTTCCCAGTCGGCTGCAGAGGCCTCGCGCTGTGTTCGCCAAGCGTGAGGCTCCCTCTCACCTGCTCACTTTCGGGTTCGGAGTCACAGGAGGACTCTCTCAGCGGAGCAGATGGCAAAGGGGCAAATGTACGGTAGATTCTGTTTGTTTATTTGCGGCAAATAGCTCTGAAGGACCAGCCCTTTTTTTCTCTCATCTCTGGCAAATCATTCGGTTCTGAAAAAGTTCCTCGGCCAGCAAGCCAGCCGGTAGGAGGAGGGCGGGGAGAGAACCGGAAAAGGAAGGAAACCCCTTCCTCATCTCCACCTCAGAAACACTGAGCTTTGTTTTGGGATTCCAGTGAGTTTGTATCCCTCACTCTTGGAAATTAAACCGGTAAAAAAATCCAGAAAAACTTGGGCAGAGGTCAAAAATGGTTAAACTGTGGCCAGTGGGGTCAGTGTTTTCTTTCCAGCAAGGGCTGCACTGGGGAAAATTTAAAAACCAACAGTAACAAACCCCCTACCAACGGTGAAACACACTGAGAGGAGAAAATTGAGTACGTCGTGGAAATGGATTTTTCTAAAATGGGGTCAGATGCCCAAAGGACTCCACAGGGGAGAATTCTCACAGGGCTGCCTCAGTCAACAACAACACGCCAGGCAAACGCATGGAAGATGGTGGAAAGCGAGTATTTCTCTTTTCTTATTTTTTATTTTTGAGACAGTCTTGCTCTGTCACCCAGGCTGGAGTGCAGTGGTGCGATCTTGGCTCACTGCAACCTCCGCCTCCTGGGTTCAAGCGATTCTCCTGCCTCAGCCTCCCGAGTGGCTGGGATGACAGGCACCTGCCACCACACCCAGCTTATTCTTGTATATTTAGTAGAGACGAGGTTTCACCATGTTGGCCGGGCTGGTCTGGAACTCCAGATCTCAAGTGCCCTGCCTCGGCCTCTCAAAGTGCTGGGATTATAGGTGTAAGCCACCGTGCCCGGCCCATTTAGCTGACTTTGCACAGTTATGGACGACGGGGCTCTGGGCCCACAGGTTCTAGATCTGTGGGTCTGACTAACTGCATGTCCACTGAGTTCACACCGGGAACCTCCCCAAAATGCTCCTTCTCTCCTCCACTGCGGGCCCCGAGGCAAGTCCTCCCCACCCCTCGCAGACCTTCTCCGGGAGTCCGCGGTTCACCTCGAGACATCTTCTATGCCCACCTGCACAGCCAAACGCATCTCTTTCCTCTTCTTCATTGCTTCCCTGACCCAGGTAGGGCCTTTTCTCTGTAAGCAGGACTGTAGACTCCCAGAAAACCACAGGCTCCACACTCCCCAATGCTCCTGGTGCCTCCCTGTGCAAAACCTCCACAGCTGCCCCACAGACCACCAGGTACAAACAGAGCACAGTGTTGGAAGATGCTGCCCTAGTGGTAGCCGTTAAAGCCAAAATCACCAGCCAGTGCAGTGGCTCATACCTGTAACCCCAGCACTGTGGGAGGCCGAGGTGGGCAGATCACCTGAGGTCGGGAGTTCAAGACCAGCCTGGCCAACATGGTGAAACACCATCTCTACAAAACTTATCCTGGCATGACAGCGGGCGCCTGTAATCCCAGCTACTCAGAGGCTGAGGTTGGGAGAATGGCGTGAACCCGGGAGGCAGAGCTTGCAGTGAGCTGAGATCGCGCCACTGCACTCCAGCCTGGGTGAGAGAGCAAGACTCCACCTCAAAAAAAAAAAAAGGCAAAATCACTAAGATGGCTAAGGGACAAATGTAGGGTAGATTTTGTCTTTGGTCTAACAGCCCAAAGGCCAAAGTGGGTTCTTCAACGGTCATTTGGCTCACACAATGTTTCCATCCTGATGAGCTGACAACACTTAGAAAAGAGATTTCACATCTTGTAAAACTGTGGACGGTTTCGACCCATGGGGTATCTGGGTGTGCACCCCAGCCTGGCTGCTCCCTTGAGAGGAAGGAGCCCTCGCCGGTTTGCCCCAGGCCCACCACTCCCCAGGACCTCCCGAACCACACCCACACCAGAGGATGGCCCCCAAGTGGGTCTTAAAAACAACCTTGGGGAACAGATAAGAGCTTCCCAGATGACAGAGTTAGATGTTAAACATCGCAAAGTCAAAGTCGGTAGATATTAAATGTATGATTGTTTTCATATCTTTAGCCCCAAAATAATACATGTTCCGTGGAAAGGCCTAAAGGCAGGCCCAATGCCTGGGGAGCTTCCACTGCTTCTCTCTCTCCTGAATCCAGAGTATTCTGCCCTTCACAGAAATACGGATGGTTCAGAGATAACCAGCCAATCAGGCGTGCCTTTAGGTTAGGCCCCAGCAAACCACAGGCTGCCAGCAAACCACAGGCTGGAAACTGGGAATGTCCTCAGGGTCCTGGGACCTTGGCTGTTTTCACCCTGTTGGCCACACAAAGGCTCCTTCTTGGCTGCCAGAGACCCTCCCTGGGGTAGAGAGGGAGAGGGAGGGAGGGAGGGAGACAGAGAGAGAGAGAGAGTTGGGGGAGCTGGGTAACTAAAAGACAAGGAGTTGATGTATTCTAGGCACTTGAAAGGTCAGAAGGCTATCTCTGTTCTTTTTTTTTTTTTTTTTTTTTTTGAGACAGAGTCTCATTTAGTCGCCCAGGCTGGAGTGCAATGGCGTGATCTTAGCTCACTGCAAGCTCCACCTCCCAGGTTCAGGCGATTCTCCTGCCTCAGCCTCCCGAGTAGCTGGGACTACAGGCGCCCACTACCACGCCTGGTTAATTTTTTGTATTTTTAGTAGAGACAGAGTTTCACCGTGTTAGCCAGGATGGTCTCAATCTCCTGACCTCGTGATCTGCCCACCTCGGCCTCCCAAAGTCCTGGGATTACAGGCGTGAGCCACTGCACCTGGCCAAAGGCTGTCTCTTCTAATTACTGAGGTTTTAGAACCATTTTCCTAAACTCTCCCTCTTGCAAGAGCCTGTAGTCAAGTGTGCTGAAGACCTGAGTTCGAGTTATCATCTCCACTAACGCCCTGGCTGAGAAGTTCCCACCAAAAGACAGCAGCGACATTTGCTTCCCAAACGTCCAAACACCACACTCCCCGTCAGCCTCAGCGCCTTGCAGGGAAAAAGAATCGGCTCTGGAGGGAGGATCCCCGCGGCAAACTTGGCCAGCACATCTCCGCATCGCTGGGCCTCAGTGTCCTCACCTGGAAAATGGGGGTGATCCCGCCAACGTCACAGGGTCCTTGGGAGAATGAAATGAGACAATGCCTAGAAGGTGTGTCCACTGCAGTCCCCGGCACGGGGAGGTCCAGCCTTCTGTGGCAGCCTCGGCTGGTTATCAGGCAGTTCAGCACAGCTCCAGGGCCAGAGCACAGATCCTGGTTCAGCCACATATCAGCAGCACAACCGGGACAGCCAGTTGGCCCCATGGTGCGTCCTCCAGGGGCCGCGTGAGGAAAGACGGTACACACCAGGTACACACCAGCACTCGGGGCCCAGCACGGGCCCCCCACTCAGTGAAAACCATCCTCTCGCTCTCAGGCTTGTCATGATCATGCACTGGCAGCATCCCCCTCAGTGATGAACCCCGTTCCAGATGACAAAGTACCAGTGACCCACGGGCAGCCGTGGCTGAAAAACAGTCACAGGAATCACCATCAGGCCCCTCGAGGTCACAGGCTGATGGGGACGCGCAGACGCTGATGTGAGATGGGCTCCGTGTGAATGAGGCTAAGTAAGACACTCACTTTCCTAAACATCGCGGGCAGACATAATGGGGTTACACAGGCATTGAGCTGATTTTACAGTTATGCACAACGGGTCCTCTGTACCCACAGGTTCTACATCCATGGATTCGACCAACCCCAAATCAAAACTATTCAGGGCTGGGTGCGGTGGCTCACACCTGTAATCCCAGCAATGTAGGAGGCCGAGGCGGGCGGATCACTTGAGGCCAGGAGTTCAAGACCAGACTGGCCACCAAGGTGAAACCCCATCTCAACTAAAAATACAAAAATTAGCCAGGTGTGCTGGTGTGTGCCTGTAATCCCAGCCACTCAGGAGGCTGAGGCAGGGAAATCACTTGAACCCAGGAGGCAGAGCTTGCAGTGAGCCGAGATGCTGCCACTGCACTCGAGCCAGGGCAACAGAGTGAGGCTCCCTCTCAAAAAAAAAAAAAAAAAAAAAAAGGGGGCCAGGCATGGCGGCTCATGCCTGTAACCCCAGCACTTTGGGAGGCCAAGGCGAGCAGACTGCCTGAGCTCAGGAGTTCGAGACCAGTCTGGGCAACACAGTGAAACTCCCTTGCTACTGAAATACAAAAGAAAGAAAAAAAATAGCCAGATGTGGCAGCATGCGTCTATAGTCCCAGCTACTTGGGAGGCTTGGCGCCCTTCTCCATCCCCTCAGAGAACTCGGCGCCCTTCTCCCTCCCCTCACGGACTCGGGGCCCTTCTCCGTCCCCTCAGAGACTCGGCTCCATCCCCTCAGAGACTCGGTGCCCCGCTCCGTCCCCTCACGGACTCGGGGCCCTGTGAATCCACACCCATGGGTCACAGCAGGGAATCTTTTAACTAGCACAAGAGCAAGAGAAGGAATTCAGAGCAGTAAAGCTGGTGCCTGTTCACCCTTTCCCCTCCAGGCAGGAAAGAATCAAGGAAGAATTTCAGAATCTTTTTCCACAAGAAAGGGATTCTGTGGAGGAAGGGAGTGGGACAGAGATGAAGAAGTTTAGGGTTTGCTATTTTAAGCTCAAAATAAATCCTGATGAGAAAGGATGTGAAGGCTTGGTTTTATTTTTAAGATCTTATCCAAGGCAAGGAACTATATCTGGTGTTCAGGGGTGGGTGGAGTGTAAACGGCCAGGCTAACAGTCATTTCATCCCCACTCCGTTCCCCAAAAGCAAAGCCAGAGCTCGGCATGTGCTTCTAGAACTTTCTATATCTGGCATTCAGGGGTGGGTGGGGTGCAAATGGCCAGACTAGCAAAGTCATTTCCTCCCCTGTCCGTTCCCCAAAAGCAAAGCCAGAGCTCAGCATGTGCTTCTAGAATTTTACAATCTTGAATTACGGCTTCAAAAGAACTCAGATTCCACTATAAGGAGGCTCCACTGAGTGGACGGACGTGAGCAGGACCACAAAGACAACCCGGCGGGACACACGACACTGTTCCCAAGATGTTAGCAGGGGAAAGAGTCGGACGAAATGGCGAAGCATTTGGCACAAGAAGACCAACAAACGACACACCAAACCAGCAAAGACAGCTCCGTAAGAAAGACACCTTCCTTCCCAAATCTACTTTAGGATCTATTGCTGTCAACTCTGACTTTCTGGAAGTCTAACTGGTACGAGGTCCAATCCTCACTCGCTTACGAAACAAAATCAGACAAAACCGGGTAGAACCCTGTACTGTGCATAATAAAAAGCACTTCCTTGAGACAGCCAAAGAAGTCCCTTAAAAAATCGTTACCTGGGCCGGGCGTGGTGGCTCACGCCTGTAATCCCAGCACTTTGGGAGGCCGAGGTGGATGGATCAGGAGATTGAGACCATCCTGGCTAACACGGTGAAACCCCGTCTCTACTAAAAAATACAAAAAACTAGCCGGGCGAGGTGGCGGGCGCCTGTAGTCCCAGCTACTCGGGAGGCTGAGGCAGGAGAATGGCGTGAACCCGGGAGGCGGAGCTTGCAGTGAGCTGAGATCGTGCCACTGCACTCCAGCCTGGGCGACAGAGCAAGACTCTGTCTAAAAAAAAAAAAAAAAAGCACCTCCTCTCCTCCAAGAAGCCTCTTTACCTATTCTAAGATTTACTTGGCCAGGCGCAGTGGCTCACACCTGTAATCTCAGCACTTTGGGAGACCGAGGTGGGAGGATGATCTGAGGTTCAGAGTTGGAGACCAGCCTGACCAACATGGTGAAACCCCATCTCTACTTAAAAAAAAAAATTAGCTGGGTGTGGTAGCAGGCGCCTGTAGTCCCAGCTACTCGGGAGGCTGAGGCACAAGAATTGCTTGAACCCGGGAGGCGGAGGTTGCAGTGAGCCGAGATTACACCATTACACTCCAGCCTGGATGAGCCAGACTCTGTCTCAAAAAAAAAAACTGAACAGCTTATCTTTAGAACTTTCTAACACACCCACAGCTGGAGGCCAGTGTTGTAACCATCTCAGGAGGCACTAGATGGCAATTCTGCTGCCTGTTCTCTCTGTTGAGATGCTCACGCTCTTTCTGCAGACACGAGGTGGTTAAAGCCAGGGTCTTTTTCGATCAATACATTTTAAAAATGTGAACCGGGGGTGGGGGCGGGGGGCGGGAGGGTCTGTCAGCTGTGGGGAGACAAACCTCCTGCTCCAGGCGCCCTCTGGCAGAAGCTGGCAAGCCCCACTTCCATGTATGGAAGTGAATGAAAGCAGTAAAACCTCAGGCATGAGTCTGGGCAGGGCTGGGGGTGGGGGCCGGCATTCCTCCCAGCAGGGCCAGCCCCAGAGGGGCCGGCGGCAGAAACCTTCGCCTGGGGTCCCATGGGTATTTCCCTGGGAGAGCCACAGGGGCAGAGGGGACGGGAGGCAGGAAAGCAATGGGCACGGCACACTCAGTAGACGGAACGCACCCAGGAAGCGGAGCTCAGCCTCCCCGAAAATGCACCAGAGCCTGAGTCCTGGTAACC
The DNA here is from genome assembly GCF_008728515.1 of Papio anubis. Taxonomy (NCBI): domain Eukaryota; kingdom Metazoa; phylum Chordata; class Mammalia; order Primates; family Cercopithecidae; genus Papio; species Papio anubis. Next base: position 705,648 of record NC_044992.1, read on the forward strand.
AGGGCCACGCAGCCCCGGCCTGCCCTGACCTCAGTCCCCTGGAATGGAGAATTCTCCACAGTCCACCATCCATCACCGCCGCTCCCTCATGGCCAGCGCTGAAAGAAGGGGCGTTTCCATTTTGGGGGGGTGGTGGTTGTGGTTTTTGTGGTCTGAGAAACTCATGAGTTACCCACCTCCTGCCAGGGCAAGGCCAGGGGTTGCAAACAATTTAGGTCACACTGTGGGGGCTGGAGTCAGACAGACCAAGGTTGGAACCCGGCAGGTACCACGGACGACAGGTCCCTGCTGCCCTTGTGGCTTTCCCGCCGAAATACCCACAGAACCCCGTCCTGAGGTTCCTGCTGCCCGTCCCTCTGGGAGGAATGTGGCCAGCAGAGCCAGGACCTACTTCTCCTTCATGGAAGATGCAATGAGATAAGACATGAAAAACGCCTAACAAGGTGGTCCTAGATGGGTCCTAGGCACCCCGTTTTACAGATGTGAATACTGAGGCCAGAGCCATGAAGACCACTTCAAGGTGGTCCCTGGAATCCAGTGAGGGGCTCAGCCCACAGAATTCATGACTGATGATCATTATAATGGAACCCTCCAGCTCAGGGAATGTCTGACTAGCTCCCTGAAGTCCAAACGGAAGACTATGATCCTTGGGAGGCCGAGGTGGGTGGATCACCTGAGGTCAGGAGTTCGAGACCTGCCTGGCTAACACGGCAAAACCCTGTCTCTACTAAAAATACAAACATTAGCCAGTCGTGGTGGTGGGTGCCTGTAATCCCAGCTACTCGGGAGGCTGAGGCAGGAGAATCGCTTGAACCTGGGAGGTGGAGGTTGCAGTGAGCTGAGATCGCGCCACTGCACTCCAGCCTGGGCGACAGAGCAGGACTCCGTCTCCAAAACAAAAGAAATGCTGCCCACTCCTAAATTTCGGAATACCTAAATTATCTCTCACGTCAGGTGGCAGGTCTGACACAGCAGCCTCCCTTCCAAATTCTCCAGGCTTAGGCCAAGCACGTGTCCGGGGATGTCTTGCACCAACTTTTTGTTTTTCTTCTACTCCAGCATATTTGACCTCCCTGCTCAGGTTCCAGCGACTTCCTCAAAGCAATAGGCCCGATTCCCATGACCCTAGGCCCCAGGGCTGAGTGCCAGGGGCTCAGGTCACAGCTGTCCCTCAACACCACTCGGGAAGGGGGCTAACTGCCTGGACAGGCCCCAGGATAACGAGCCTCCTCTCCTTCCCTGATGGCCCAACAGGAAAAAATACTGTGGCTGCCCAGTCATCCGAATGGAATTGCTCTTTACCAGTCAGGGGCCGCAGCAGCCTAGACTCCCAGATTGAAGCACCTGGCCCTTTGTAAATTCCTTTCTTTACATTGCACATATTTCAGCGCTGGTAATCCCCCTCTTAAGAGCTCTGAGCTGTTGTCCAGTGAGGTAACATGTTTGTTTTTTCAGCCCTGAGTTACAGCCACTTGAGGCTTTCCACATAGGAGGTCTGTCCCGCGTCCCAGGCCTGACCCCAGCCCTTCCACAGGGAAATGGTTCTGCTGTCAGGAACGAGCTCCCGGGATGGAGAATGTTTTCTTCTAGAGGCTGGGATACGTAAACTTACACGGGAAAGATGGGCCTGTGGTATTTCCCTCTTTTCGGCATGCTCATCTCTTTTCTTCTTTTTTTTTTTTTTTCTTTTTTCCTGAGACAGAGTCTCGCTCTGCCACCCAGGCTGGAATGCCACGATCTCGGCTCACTACAAGCTCCACCTCCCGGGTTCAAGCCATTCTCCTGCCTCAGCCTCCTGAGCAGCTGGGATTACAGGTGCCCACCACCACACCTGGCTAATTTTTTATTTTTAGTAGAGACGAGGTTTCATCATGTTGGCCAGGTTGGTCTCGAACTCCTGACCTCAGGTGATTCGCCCGCCTGGGCCTCCCAAAGTGCTGGGATTACAGGCGTGAGCCACTGCGCCTGGCCTCATCTCTTTTCTTTTCTTTTTTTTTTTTTTTTTTTGTATTCTTTTTAGTAGAGACAGGGTTTCACCGTGTTAGCCAGGATGGTCTCGATCTCCTGACCTTGTGATCCACCCGCCTCGGCCTTCCAAAGTGCTGGGATTACAGGCGTGAGCCACTGCGCCTGGCCTCATCTCTTTTCTAAGAGCAAAACTTGGCAATGTCTGACAGGCACTGGTTGAACTTCTTTTAAAGGCTACCAGGAAAACTGCCAAGAAATATGACTGGCCCAGCTGAGCATGGTGGCTCACGCCTGTAATCCCAGCACTTTGGGAGGCCGAGGAAGGGGAATCACAAGGTCAGGAGATTGAGACCATCCTGGCTAACATGGTGAAACCCTGTCTCTACTAAAAAATACAAAACAGTTAGCTGGGCATGGTGGCAGGCGCCTGTAGTCCTAGCTACTCGGAAGGCTGAGGCAGGAGAATGGCGTGAACCCGGGAGGCGGAGATTGCAGTGAGCGGAGATTGCGCCACTGCACTCCAGCCTGGGTGACAGAGCGAGACTCTGTCTCAAAAAAAAAAAAAAAAGACTGGCCCAGCCATATGGAGGCTGAGAATCTGGAGGCTGGTCCGCCATCTGACTGCCCCCTCCCTGGGCCTCAGTTTCCCCATCTGTCAAAGAAGACGGTGGCCACCTAATCCACCCCCAACCCCGTCCTTTCCAGGGTATCATTCAGTGACGGCGTTGCTCAATATTTTGTAATAAGGGCATTTAACTATGATAACAGCACCAACAAACACTGAGACTCACCTTTCTGCTTTGGAGTTCCAAACCTCTTCCCGCCAGAATCCCGCCAAGCCTTCAACTCTCCGTCCAAACCATTCATTCCTTCTTTCAATAAACACGGTGCCAAGTGTGTACCGATAAGAGGTGCCAAATGTGTTAAGTATGAAGGACACGAGAGGAAAGACAGCTTCTCTGCCCTCAGGAAACCGTCGGGTCTCATGGAAAAGAACAGTGGTCACCATCTTCCGGCCTTTTCCTCCGTGCCCAGTACTATGTTAAGGGCTTTTTATTTTTATTTATTTATTTTGAGATGGAGTTTCACTCTTGTCGCCCAGGCTGGAGGGCAACGGCGCGACCTCGGCTCACCGCAACCTCCACCTCCCGGGTTCCAGCCATTCTCCTGCCTCAGCCTCCAGAGTAGCTGGGATTACAGGCACCCACCACCACGCCCGGCTAATTTTTTGTATGTTTAGTAGAGACGGGGTTTCACCGTGTTGGCCAGGCTGGTCTCAAACTCCTGACCTCCAGTGATCCACCCGCCTCAGGCTCCCACAGTGCTGGGATGACAGGCGTGAGCCACCACGCCCGGCCAAGGGCTTTTTATATCAGTCATCGTCTTAAACCTCCACTGCCACCCGACAAGGTGGGCACTGCTATCGTTCCCACCTTACAGATGAGGAAGCAGAGGTTAAAGTAACTTGCCTAAGGTCTCAAAGCTGGAGAGTGGGAAAGATAGATCGGAACCAGGTCATCCAGGAAAGACACTGGCCCCTCCATTCTCAGAGCTCCCGGGGGCAACTCCAGCCCTTTCAGAACCAACCCCATGGTCATCACCCAGAAAAAACTCTAAATTTATATGTATATATATTTCATGCCTTATTGCCCCAGCTAAATTATAAATGCCTATCAGAGAAGGGACTCAGTCATTTATTTCTCTGCATCCTGTCACTGCCCGAGGCCAGTGAGATGCTCAGAAAACATGTGATTGGCAGAGGCCTGGCGGAGCCGAGACGAGGCAACGAACGTGCAAAGGAGATTCGTGTAATATGAGCACAGGACTACGTAAAAAATCCAGCTTGAGAGTGTCCTCATCCCTGTCACCACTCCCCTCCCCCAACACTACACCATGTGGAAAACGCCTAGAGGAATTTCCTTTCCTCTATTTAACAAACAGAAACCACGAACCCCCAAGATCTTCTTTGCACTCTAAGGAAGCTTACAGAAATATAGAAAATGCATTTCTGGGCCTGGGGCAGTGGCTCACTCCTGTCATCCCAGCACTCTGGGAGGCCGAAGCAGGTGGATCACGAGGTCAGGAGTACAAGACCAGCCTGGCCAAGACGGTGAAACATCATCTCTACTAAAAATACAAAAATTACCTGGGCGTGGTGGCACACGCCTGTAATCCCAGCTACTCAGGAGGCTGAGGCTGGAGAATTGCTTGAACACAGGAGGTGGAGGTTGCAGTGAGCCGAGAACAAGCCATTCCCCTCCAGCCTGGGCGACAGAGCGAGACTCCATCTCAGAAAAAAAAAAAAAAAAAAAGGCATTTCTGCAACCTGGCCCAGCAGAAGCTTCTTTGGTTTGAGCGTGGCCTCCTTGGTCAAAAGAACCTGTTTCCTATCCTGTCAAGGTCAAATCTCCTTGATACACCTGTTTCCTGTCCTGTGGCATGTCTGGAACCCAGACTCTCTTTCTCATGCCAAGCCCAGACCCGAGAGGCAGCTCTCACCTTGCAAACAGCTCACTGCAGGCAGCGTCTCAGTCTTCACACAGAAATCGTACCCCCACGTCAGCATCGCCTAGAATGTATGTTCCTGAGGATCTGCCCAGGGAACCTTTGTTTTCCTCACAGAATGTGAAAATGTTTCCACGGACCACGGGCAGCCTCCGTCACTCGTCCGTTTCCAAACATGCATCTTCTTGTTCCATCCTATACTTAGATGCCTCGGCAGGATCAAATAGGCCCTCCCCGTCTCAACTTTCCCCTTCCTTCCCACACGGTTATTTATATCTGGAGGATCTCTCTTTCTTAGTCCACTGGACTACCCTCCCCCTCGTTTGAAAAGGTCACTTGCACGTTCTTCTTTCCAGAAGGCTTTTCTTGCAGGAGGTGGCTGCCAGCTGGTCCTTTCCCCGGGTGCCTCTGCCCAACAAGACACGAGGGTGAGCAAGGTGACTCGTCCACCGAAAATGCGAACGTGCTGACGGGGGCACACCCTACACTAAAGCACAGCCTTCAAAACCTCACTGCAGCCAGGCGTGGGGGCTCATGCCTGTCATCCCAGTGCTTGGGGAGGCTGAAACAGGAGGATGGCTTGAGGCCAGGCGTTCGAAACCAGCCTGGGCAACACAGCAAGACTCCATCTCTACAAAAATTATTCTTAAAAATCAGCTGGGGAGTGCCGGGCATGGTGGCTCACCAACGTGGTGAAACCCCATCTCTACTAAAAATACAAAAATTAGCCGGGCGTGGTGGTGCATGCCTGTAGTTCCAGCTACTCGGGAGGCTGAGGCGGCAGAATCGCTTGAATCTGGGAGGCAGAGGTTGCGGTGAGCCGAGATTGCACCACTGCACTCCATCCCAGGCAACAAAGCGAGACTCCCTCTCAAAAAAAAAAAAAATTAGCTGGGGAGGTGGTGAGCTCCTGTAGTCTCAGCTTCTCAGGGCGCTGAGGTGGGAGGATCGCTTGAGCCCAGGAGGTCAAGGCTGCGGTGAGTCATGATCACACTACTGTGCTCCAGCCTAGGTAACAGCCGGAGACCCTGTCTTTAAAAAAGAAACACACATACACACACACACACACACGATACGAGTTCTCTCATCTTGCAAGAAAGAATAATGTGGACACGCACGGAGCCGAGGGACATGGTGGCCGCGGTGTGGTCGCGGATGAGGTTCATCAAGGGAGGTGTGGCTGGAGGCGCCGTCTACCTGATACAGGACCAGGAGCTGCTGGGGCCCAGCAACGAGAGCCGGGCACCCCACAGAAGGCTGGACAGGTGGTTCCCCCACCACGCTCCAGTTAAGCCAGTATGTGAGTCAGCAGAAAGGCCTGCGGATACCTCAGCTCCCAGCCCCTCCGAAGACTTCCTTTCCCCTCCGTGACTCCTGGAATGCAGGCATCAGCACAGCGACTTCAGCTCTGTCAGCCCCTCCGAGCCCGCGAGCAATGCCAGCACTTTGGGAGGCTGAGGCAGGTGGATCACCTGAGATCAGAAGTTCCAGACCAGCCTGGCCAACATGGTAAAACCCCTTCTCTACTAAAAATACAAAAATTAGCCAGGTGTAGTGGCGCGTGCCTGCCACTCGGGAGGCTTGAGCCCGGGAGGCGGAGCTTGCAGTGAGCTGAGATCATGCCATTGCACTCCAGCCTGGGCAACAGGGTGAGACTCCGTCTCAAGAAGAAAAGAAAGGAAAGAGAGAAAGAGAGAGAGAGAAAGAGAGAGAGGCCGGGCGCTGCAGCTCAAGCCTGTAATCCCAGCACTTTGGGGAGGCTGGAGACGCATGGATCACTGCGGTCAGGAGGATCGGTGACTATCCTGGCTAACACGTGAAACCCCCTGCCCCCTACTAAAACTAGCAAAACTAGCCATGAGGCATGGACAGAACCCAGCCACTCGGGAGGCTGAGGTGGCAGAATGCTTTTAAATCTGGAGGCGTGCTGCCTGGCAGTGAGCTGAGATCCAGCCACTGTGCTCCAGGCTGGGCTGCATAGAGCCAGCTCCGCCTCCCCAAAAAAAAAGAGAGAGAGAGAGAGAAAGAAAGGAAGAAGGAAAAGAAGGAAAGAAAGAAAGAAAAAGAAAGAAAGAAAGCTATTCAACAAGATAGTAAGTATTGTAATTTACTTAACCCTTCCATGACATACACATTTAGGGATTGCATCCACCTAGGATAATGCAGCTGTAAGGAATCCCTTCAGGAGGGCAAGGTAAAATGAGGTAAGCATCTTAACAGTTCTGTCCTAACCTACAGGATGTACATTTAATCTGCATTTATGACTAATTCGATCATATTCTCACTTCTGAACTGACATTAATTCCCTTTCCCTTCTTAAATAAAGTCGTCTCTTAAGGCTCACTGAATCTTTGAAAGTTTACCTTTCATAATTTGTACTATTTATTTATCTAATTAATTAACATTCCCGTAGCAACCCTTCGACTTTTCTTAAGCCACTTGCTTACATGAACTTACAACCCACTGAATTATAAATTTTCTCAGTGGCCTCATAAAGAAGAAAATAAGGAACATTAGCCAGGCGCAGTGGCTCACGCCTGTCATCCCAGCACTTTGGGAGGCCGAGGCGGGTGGATCACCTGAGGTCAGGAGTTCAAGACCTTCCCGACCAATGTGGTGAAACTCCGTCTCTACTAAAAATACAAAAATTAGCCGGGCATGGTGGCACGTGCCTGTAATCCCAGATACTCGCGAGGCTGAGGCAGGAGAATTTCTTGAACCCGGGAGGCAGAGGCTGCAGTGAGCCGAGATCATGTCATTGCACTCCAGCCTGGGCAACGAAGCAAGACTCTGTCTCAAAAACAAAAAAAAAAAAAAAAAAAAAAAGAAGAAGAAAAGAAGGAACATTCAGGAAAAGGGGGGAAAGTTGTGTGTAATATTAGGTGAGAAGACTTTTGACATCATATTTATACACCCTTCTCAAAGTAATAAATGCATTCCTGAGACACCGCAGGTGAGTTTTCCAAAGCAGAGGCAATCACAGGTTGAACGCCCCTTAGGAGCTCACAATCTAAAACAACTAGGCATATTGCCTAATAAAATGAAGATCCTTCTGCAATAAAAAGAATATTCCCAGCCGGGCACGGTGACTCATGCCTGTAATCCCAAGACTTGGAAGGTAGAAGCAGGTGGATCACTTGAGCCCAGGAGTTTGGAGATCAAGCTGGACAACATGGTAAAACCCTGTCTCTACCAAAAATACAAAAATTAGCCAGTCTCATAACCCCGTCTCAAAATAAATAAATAAATATTAGATTTTTAAAATTTTAATTAGGCCGGGTGCGGTGGCTCATGCCTGTAATCCCAGCACTTTGGGAGGCCAAGGCGGGTGGATCATGAGGTCAGGAGATCGAGATCATCCTGGCTAACACGGTGAAACCCCGTCTCTACTAAAAAAAAAAAAAATACAAAAAATTCACCACCCGGGCGTGGTGGCGGCGCCTGTAGTCTCAGCTACTCAGGAGGCTGAGGCAGCAGAATGGCGTGAACCTGGGAGGCGGAGCTTGCAGTGAGCAGAGATTGCACCACTGCACTCCAGCCTGGGCAACAGAGCAAGACTCCATCTCAAAAAAAAAAAATTTTTTTTAAATTGTCCCTGAATTTACCTATTTCATAACTTTGGATTTAAGGTGTGGTGGGTTTTCTAAAAATACAGTAAGTAAAATACTGAAGTAAGTAAAAAAATCTATATTAAACATGAGTTGCCTAATACTAGTCCCCCACAAAAGCCACAGCATAATACAAGTGCCTAGTGTAGGGGCTTTTGTCCCCATATACATCTGAATACGCTTGGAAGCGAAGACTGACAGCCTCAGAGAATGAGCCTCTCAGTTTATCCAAAGGGCCAAACGGCAGAGCCCAGTAGGGGGGAGTCTCACAGACACCTTCTCACTGCTTTCCATCAGTCCTCGAGGGGCCCCTCTCTAAGGACGGGGAAGCGGCTTTCAAAGGCCTCCTTCGCCTGCTGTATTTAGGGGGCACATCAGCCTGAGACATTTTCCTTCTAAGGACAGCGGTGGTTTGAGGGATTCGTTCCTTGTCTCTAACTGTGTTGGGTTCATTAAACAAAGGCAGACATCATACAAGGTTATCAGACAGGCACGCACGGACACTTTTAGCCTCTACTCACCTGACACAGAGAAGCAGCACCTGTCAGGTTAGCCAAGGATATAAGCAAGGCCCATTTAAAAGGCTTGATTTAAAAAAAAAAAAAAAAAAAAGGTACAGGTACTGGGACACACACACACCTTTCATTATATTTGAAATTTTTTTTTTTTGTACTGCCCTTCTAGAAAATAACAGTTAATTTAAAACGATAAATCTGGGCTAGGCGCAGTGGCTCACATATGTAATCCCAGCACTTTGGGAGGCTGAAGCAGGCGGATCGCTTGAGGACAGGAGTTTGAGACCAGCTTGGGCAAAATAGTGAAACCCCCCTCTACAAAAAATAAAAACATTAGCCAGGTGTGGCGGGACACACCCGGAGTTCCCACTACTCGCTACTCAGGAGGCTGAGGTGGGAGGGTCGCTTGAAACAGAAGGCGGAGGCTGCAGTGAGCGAAGATCGCACCACTGCACTCCAGCCTGGGTAACAGAACAAGACTCTGTCTCAGGGAAAAAAGAACAAAAAGGAAAAAATAAAAATAAAAATAAAATGCTAAATCGATGTGTGCAAAAAACTGTTTAAGCATATGTCTTTTCGAATGCAGTATATGCCTATTCTTTTTCTGGAAAAACATACAAGACGCCACTAACAGTGATATTATCTTTGGAAAGAGGATTATTGCTACAGTTAAAAAACAAAATGCTGGGCCAGGTGCGGTGGCTCACGCCTGTAATCCCAGCACTTTGGGAGGCCGAGGCGGGCGGATCACGAGGTCAGGAGATCGAGACCATCCTGGCTAACACGGTGAAACCCCGTCTCTACTAAAAAATACAAAAACTAGCCGGGTGAGGTGGCGGGCGCCTGTAGTCCCAGCTACTCGGGAGGCTGAGGCAGGAGAATGGTGGGAACCCGGGAGGCGGAGCTTGCAGTGAGCTGAGATCCGGCCACTGCACTCCAGCCCGGGCGACAGAGCGAGACTCCGTCTCAAACAAAAACAACAAAAACAAAAACTGCTGGCTCTCCCTTGCGGATGGAAAACAGTGAATACGGAGAAACAGGGGGTATGCAGCCATGCTGAGCAGAGGAATATAAATGGCTTTTTAATGTAAACAGTCAGCAGGAAAGCCATAATTTGTGCTGTACATACAGAGACAGATAAATCCCCGTCTCCTCATGAACACATACTGTGTTTTGTTCTAGGGATCTCTGTTTGCCTGGTAACTATTGGCTCAGCCGCAGAACAGATTCAGACGATCTCAGAAAAAAATGTCACTAATTTATTCACGGGAAAGAAGGGCTTCAAAAAGCGCTAATCGAAATGACGAGTGAATGGGGGCAGCACACCAGCATGGCACATGTATACGTATGTAACAAACCTGCACGTTGTGCACATGTCCCCTAGAACATAAAGTATAATAATAATTTAAAAAAGAAAAAAAAAAGTGCTTCCGAAAGAGAGTGTTCCACCTCAGTCTCTGCCAATTAATACTTCCCGCAAATGCAAACGAGAGAGACTATGTCCATGTATTAAGTAGTATTTTATTCTTAAGAACATTTGTAAAAAGCTGAAAACGACGCATCCAAGGGTTGAAGCCAGGGACTTTCTGCAAAGTTAGGAAACTGATTTCCCCCCAGGAAAATGTTGGAAGGCATTTAATTCCAATTCACCCTCACGCCTACATTTGAAATGTCAGAATCCTTAGGTGCCAAACTGCAATGTATAGAACAGATTTGTGTGTACCTTCAGGTGGCCAGATACACTCGTGTACGAAAACAAATCTATTTCCAAGTAAGGTAAAATTCGCAAAATAAACGGACTGATTCACCCTAAAATATTAAGAAAAACAAATGTGTCTGCACAAGGACACTGGGCTGCTTTGCAGCTAGTGGCTGGCTGTGGATAATTTTGAAACAAAATGCCACACTTAATTAGCCAGTGGGATTCGCATCCTGTGTGTGATGGAGAGAATGGCATTAAGAAAAAGACTCCCTCAGGCTCCATTAGCGCCCTGATGAGACGATGGGGGAAGAGGGGTGGTGGGAAGAGGGCAGGGTACTCAGGATTAACACACGGCCTTCAGCAAGTGCGAGCTCTGGGCCATCTGGACAAATGGGGGACTCTCAACTGCACACTGACTACTGGGCCTATCTAGTCCACTATTCCCACAGGGTCCTTCCTCTGCAGGAAACAATTGCACTCACACTCCACACATACCCAGCGGATAGAGCAGTTCTCAGATTACATCCAAGAGGGAGAATGCGTCGGTGATTTCCTGACCAGCGACCCACCGATGGAGGGAGTCTCGATTTTCGAAAGGACAAAAGCGGGAGATTCTGCAGACGGCAGAGAGCCGAACTCGACATCAGCCCTTCCACAGACCTTCCGGCTTCCTTTAGTTATCACACACACACTTAGGAAAAGGAGGGATCTGTTAGAAGCAAGCATGCATTCACCAAACACGCGTCATTTCAGACTATCTTTCCTTGAAAACTATCGATAGGAACAATCTAAGTGGTAACAAGCTGTCTGTGACGGCCTCCTACCACAACACACTGACCACACAGAGAGGAGTGTGGGCTGAATCAAAATCCAATCAGGGCAAGTTTGGAATCGGCTGGATTTGAAGACAGTTGAGCCACTGACTAACAGACTCCTAACAGTCTGGAGAAGGTGTCTAGCGGCGTAGCCCCAGACTCTATCCCCAGACTCAGGCTAATCAACACTTTTTTTTTTTTTTGAGACGGAGTCTCGCTCTGTCGCCCAGGCTGGAGTGCAGTGGTGCAATCTTGGCTCGTAGCAAGCTCCGCCTCCCGGGTTCATGCCATTCTCCTGCCTCAGCCTCCCAAGTAGCTGGGACTACAGGCGCCAGCAACCTCGCCAGGCTAGTTTTTTGTATTTTTAGTAGAGATGGGTTTTCACCGTGTTAGCCAGGATGGTCTCCATCTCATGACCACGTGATCCGCCCGACTTGGCCTCCCAAAGTGCTGGGATTACAGGCGTGAGCCACCGCGCCCAGCCCTAATCAACATTTTTATCAACTGCTTGTATAAATAAGGGTCTAGCAGGGATCACATAACACAAAGCTAGGAAGGGGCTCTGATTACTGTGGGTGACCACATCAGCATAAAAAAGACTTTGACAGACTATAAAAACTGATCAAATCTAAAAAACTGATTCTTAAAAATGATGGATAAAAGGCTGTGGATTCTATTCTTGTCCATTCAGGGATACAATGGTTAAAAAAAAAAAAAAAAAGACCTTGGTGTTCTGGTTGACAAAAAGATCAGTGAGTCAACACAGTGAGATGCGCTTGTCAGAAAAGCAAATGCAGGCTGGGCGCGGTGGCTCACAGCTGTAATCCCAGCACTTTGGGAGGCTGAGGCAGGTGCATCACCTGAGGTCAGGAGTTCGAGGCCAGTCTAACCAACACGGGAAACCCCGTCTCTACTAAAAATACAAAAATTAGCAGGGCATGGTGGCGGGCGCCTGTAATCCCAGCTACTCAGGAGGCTGAGGCAGGAGAATCACTTGAACCCAGGAGGCAGAGGTTGCAGTGAGCCAAGACTGTGCCACTGCACTCCAGCCTGGGTGACAAGAGCAAAACTCCATCTCAAAAAACAAAGAGGCCGGGCGCGGTGACTCATGCCTGCAATCCCAGCACTTTGGGAGGCCTAGACAGGCAGATCGCAAGGTCAGGAGATTGAGACCATCCTGGTTAACACGGTGAAACCCCGTCTCTACTAAAAATACAAAAAACTAGCCGGGCGAGGTGGCGGGCACCTGTAGTCCCAGCTACTCAGGAGGCTGAGGCAGGAGAATGGCGTAAACCCGGGAGGCGGAGCTTGCAGTGAGCCGAGATCCGGCCACTGCACTCCAGCCTGGGAGACAGAGCCAGACTCCGTCTCAAAAAAAAAAAAGGAAAGCGAATGCGACGAGATCTCGCGGCGTGGTAACAGAGGTCTAGGGAAGACCCAGACAAGCCTGTCTCACCCACAGCATGCGGGACGCACGTGGCCCAGGACAGCTCTGAATGGGACCCAAAACAAATTTGCAAACTTTCTTAAAACATTATGAGATTTTTTTGCTATTTGTTTGTTTAGCTCATCAGCTGTCACTAGTGTTAGCATTTCTTTTTTTTTTTTCTTTTGAGACAGAGTTTTGCTCTTGTCGCCCAGGCTGGAGTGCAGTGATGCAATCTCGGCTCACTGCAACCTCCACCTCCCGGGTTCAAGTGATTCTCCTGCCTCAGGCTCCCGAGTAGCTGGGATTACAGGCATGCACCACCACGCCCAGCTCATTTTGTATTTTTAGTAAAGATGGGGCTTCTCCATGTTGGCCAAGCTGGTCTCGAACTCCTGACCTCAGGTGATCCGTCCACCTTGGCCTCCCAAAGTGCTGGGATGACAGGCATGAGCCACCACGCCCGGCCGGTGTTCGCATATTTTATGTGTGGCCCAAGACAATTCTTCTTCTTCCAACGTGACCCAGGTAAGCCAAAAGATTGGGCAACAAAGGAGGTGGGGCAACCAGCTGGAGTCTGCATTCACATGGGGGGATGACTGTTGAGGGCAGTGGGGGGCAGACGAACTTGGAGGGTGCTTGGATATGAATGGCCTGGGTCGGGTGGGAATGTGAACCCACGTCGCAGGAGAAATGCTCCAAGGACCAGGGGACTCTCACTGGGGAGACAGAAGAGTTGTCTGCAGTTCTTCAGGGCCCAGAAGTCCCCTGGGAGAGGACGGCTGACGTCAGAATGGACTTCCTCAGGAGACGGTGTGTTAGGGTCACCGGAAACACCCCACATGGAGAGGGTGACCGCAGGCGGCCCCACAGAGAGGGTGACCTGGGGCGGGCCCCACAGAGAGGGTGACCGGGGGCGGGCCCCACAGAGAGGGTGACCGGGGGCGGCCCCACAGAGAAGGTGACCGGGGGCGGCCCCACAGAGAGGGTGACCGGGGGCAGGGCCCACAGAGAGGGTGACCGGGGGCGGCCCACAGAGAAGGTGACGGGGGCGGGCCCCACAGAGAGGGTGACCGGGGGCGGGCCCCACAGAGAAGGTGACTGGGGGCGGGCCCCACAGAGAGGGTGACCGGGGGCGGGCCCCACAGAGAGGGTGACCGGGGGCGGGCCCCACAGAGAAGGTGACAGTGGGAACCATACTCCCTCAGTAACACACTCTAATTTTTCTTGATGAGCCCCCCACAGTCTCCGGACCTGAGGCTCAGTCCACCTGGCTTGGGACCCCAGCCTCCGGCTACACAAGTGTGGACACAAGTCAGGCTTGGCCCTTTAGTATTTACACATCCCGGCCATAGTGACCAGTTACGGGATCAAGGGCATCCATGCCGGACTCGTGCTGCTGGGAGTCTGGGAGGACAGGAAGCCGACTCAGAACTGCGGGTGGCCCTCAGGCCACTAGAAGATAAGGGGCAGCCTGCCAGAGGCCAGGGCCCAGTGCTGCTGGGAGTCTGGGAGGACAGGAAGCCGACTCAGAACTGCGGGTGGCCCTCAGGCCACTAGAAGATAAGGGGCAGCCTGCCAGAGGCCAGGGCCCAGAGACAATCGGGGCTGGGAGAGGGGCCCCAAGACGGCGTCTGTGCCACCCGGGCCTAAAGCTGACTTATATCTTGGCCTCTCACCCACAGGAAACTGGACCCTTCTGAACCCAGGGGTCGATATTCTACACACCTAGATAAGGCAGAAAACAGGGCTCAGAAAAGTTTAGGAATGTGGCAAGGAGGCAGATCCAGGGACAGAAGAAATTTAAATGGATAAGAACAACAAATAAATTACAAGGAAAAGCAGGGAAGGGAAACTATAGGTTAAAAGAGGCTTAAGGGATACAGCTACCAAATGTAATGGGCAGACTTTTTTTGGATTCAAACAAACCAACTGTAATCCCAGCACATTGGGAGGCCGAGGTGGGTGGATCACGAGGTCAGGACACAATAAAAAAATTAGGAGACAATCAGGAAAATGTGAATACTAACCAGATATTTGCTGAAACTAAAGAACTGCTGGATTTCTTAGGTGTGATATTGTGGTTATGTTTTTTAAGGGTTACTTAGTGAAATGCTTATGAAGGAAATGAGATGACGGCTGGGACTGTCTTCAGGATCATTGAGGGAGTTGGGGGGGCAGCAGGTGCCCATGCGTTGACGACTGTTGAACGGGGGAGGACATGTGGGGATTCACTGTACTGCTTTCTCTACCTGCGTGATACTTAAAGTTTTCCAAAATAAATAATAGCAAGAGACATATGCACAGACCAGTGTCTCCCCCTGGCCTCTCCCAGCTCAAAAGAGTACGGGATCCATTCAGTAAAACTGAACACCTGATCAAAGAGATGGTCTAGAATTACACCCATATGCAAAGACAGGCAAATGCAGCGGGGCGTGGTGGTGCACACCTGCAGTCCCAGCTATGCAGGAGGCTGAGGTGGGAGGATTGCCTGGGCCCAGAAGGTCAAGGCTGCAGCAAGCTCTGACTGTGCCACTGCACTCCAGCCTGGGCAACAGAGCAAGACCGCTCTCACACAAACCAGCAAACAATCAAAGACACAGATGTCACCAAATCAACAACTGACAGATAATTATTGTCCTAGTAGGAAAACAAAGACAGGCCAGGCACGGTGGCTCACGCCTGTAATCCCAGCACTCTGAGAGGCTGAGGCAGGTGGATCACTTGAGGTCAGGAGTTCAAGACCAGCCTGGTCAAGATGGTGAAACCCTGTCTTTATTACAAATACAAAATTAGCCAGGCGTGGTGGCGGGCGCCTGTAATCCCAGCTACTCAGGAGGCTGAGGCAGGAGAATCACCTGAACCTAAGAGGCAGAGGTCGCAGTGAGCTGAGATCGTGCCTCTGCACTCCAGCCTGGGCCACAGAGGGAGATACAGTATCAAAAAAAAAAAAGAAAAAAGAAAAGAAAAGAAAAAGAAAACAGAAGAAAGAAAACAAAATAAAAAATGAAGAGAAACCAGGTTCTGCTATAGTCTCTAGATACAAATACATAACTAGGTGCTTTGGAATGGGGGAGGGGTACAAAGAGGTAACAAGGCTGAATTCCTCTCTCCTATAATCCAAATAACCATAAAATGTGGAATGAATCCCAAAGCGCCTGGGGTAAACATTTAAATGGCACCGCTATGCACCAGGCACTATCCTGAGTACTCTCCGATATTACCTCATTCAGTACTTAACAACCACCCTAAGAGGCTGGTACCATTATCTCCATTTTACTCACCAGGAAACCAGAGACAGAAATTCCGTAACTGGCCCCAAAGTCACACTCCCGGAAAGAGCCAAGTTGCAAACCCAGGAAACCTGGATCTGGATTTCCAGTCTCTATTCTCCATCTACCATGCAACAGACCTTTAATACTCACCTATCATAATGGAGTATTTTTGAAGGATCATGGCTATAAACAATTTTTACGATTGCAATCAAGAACGTGCCCTGAGCTAGAAAACACTCACAGCAACAGCCGTGCCTGTTCGGGACCCAGTGCGATTTTTCCCTATCACACGAGGTCCCACCTGATCTTCAGATTTCACATCAAAACCTGAAAAATGAGTAACAGATGAGGCCGCTGTGCCGTGAGCCACCACGATCAAAGGAAAACCGTCTTGACCTGATCACGTTTAACGGGAGAAAGAGCAACGCCTTCTGATTTTAAACAGACTAAATCCATTCAGATTTTTATCTGATTTTAAACAGACTAAATCCATTCAGATTTTTATCTGATTTTAAACAGACTAGATCCATTCAGATATTGACCAAAAAAAGACACAGAAAAAAACTGTAGAACTGATGCATCTGCATGAAATTCTCCCCCCAGGAAAACAAAGAGAAAACCCTATCCCTAGGACAGCAGAACTCACCACACCCTGTTTGGTGACTCTTCAACAAGGATCTGAGATAAAACCGTCCTTAACTGAGATAAAACCGTCCTTAACTGTAGAAACAGTATCTGAATTTACCTGTCATTGGTGCCTGTACTGAAAGACCCTGGGGAGCAGGGGGAGAGGCTGACGGGTTTGACAGAAGGGAGCGACGAAGTTAAGCTTACACTGTTTTTTTTTTTTAAAGGATTTTCTGATGTCGTTCATACAAAAATACATTGTGTTATCTGGTCCGAGAGTTATGACCGGCAAGCCGCAGAAAATTTACGTTTGCTTTTAATCACGGAGGCCCCAGAACAAAAGTTTCCATGACGGGTTTCACTCCCGGGTAACGGCAGTGGGGCTCCTGCCTGGTCGTGGAGCAGAAAGCACATGTTTGAGATTTCACTGGAAGTTGGAACAGCAGTTTCTGCAAACCTCATAAAAGAGAGGACTGATTTAGTCCTAGGATCTCGGCAGGATACCTGAAGTTCAATTTTGTCTCTGAACAAAACGCACTAGACCAGCCCGTAGGCTTTGGGATGGGATGAAGGGGGAGCTGGGGGCATTTCACTGGCGGAACTAAAAAAAAAAAAAAAAAAGGCCAAATCGTTAAAAAGGCCCTTAGAAAAAAAAAACAGCACCATGGAAAAAGGCAGCAAGAGAGAAAAGGTTCTCGCTCTCCTGACTTCCAAGCAACCAGCGAACGTTTCAAGCCGTTCAACTACCTCTATCTTATTTCAGAGCGGTTCCTGCACACCCAGAGGAAGAAAAAGCCATCTGAAGAGAGCTTGCAGCTCCTCCTCCTTCATGCAGAACGTTTGATGTCAATATTTTTTAAGGTACAATTTCATGAACAGAAAGGACCAAGTTGAATTTAAGGGAGTTCAGCCAAGTTCTTTCATCCAACACTGCGACCCTGATCTAATAATCGGTTCTCTTTGCTTCGATTCTCCAACTCTAACGTACTTTGAAAAGTCAAAACGGTGAATATCTATTGATTCCTAGTTGCTGGAAGATGTAATATGCATGCATTCTGAGTTCTTTGGAAGAAAGATGCTAGAGAAATGCAAACGATGAAATATTAAAGCGTGGCATGATAGGTCTGCAGATAAGAGACTTTTTTTTTTTTGAGATGGAGTTTTGCTCTTGTTCCCCAGGCTGGAGTGCAGTGGTGTGATCTCAGCTCAACACAACCTCCGCCTGCCGGGTTCAAGTGATTCTCCTGCCTCAGTCTCCTGAGTAGCTGGGATTATAGGCACGCTAATTTTGTATTTTTAGTAGAGACAGGGTTTCTCCATGTTGGTCAGGCTGTTCTCGAACTCCCAACCTCAGGTGATCCGCCCACCTCGGCTTCCCACAGTGCTGGGATTACAGGCATGAGCCACTGCGCCAGGCTGAGCCTCTTTTAATGGGCTCAGATATTTGACATTTCCAAAATGGAGAGTCAAGCTTCTTCCTATTTTTGAGCACAGCATCACAGGGCAATTCAGTTGCACAAGAGGCTGCTGGGATTTGCCCAGCTGGGACATCCATTTGCTCATTTAAGTCCTCTTTAAAACACTCATTAAGAAACAAAAACAGACCAGGCACGTTGGCTCACATCTGTAATCCCAGCACTTTGGGAGGCCAAGGCGGGTGGGTCACAAGGTCAGGAGATCGAGACCATCCTGGCTAACACGGTGAAACCCCGTCTCTACTAAAAAATACAAAAAACTAGCCAGGCGAGGTGGCGGGCGCCTGTAGTCCCAGCTACTCGGGAGGCTGATGCAGGAGAATGGCGTAAACCCGGGAGGCGGAGCTTGCAGTGAGCTGAGATCGAACCACTGCACTCCAGCCTGGGAGACAGAGAGAGACTCCATTAAAAAAAAAAAATTTTTTTTTTAATATAGAGAAACGCGATCTTACTGTGTTGCCTAGGCTGGTCTCAAAGTCCTGGGCTCAAGCCATCTTCCCGCCTCCAAAAAGAAAAGCAGTATTTCAGAAATGTGTGCACAGGCTCTGCCGAAGCTCCCAGAAGCATCCCACTTAGAGGGAAAAGAGAGACCGGAAAGTTCCCAGAGCAGGGACACCAGGACGGCAGGGAGAAGCTCCACACTCAAGAGGGAAGAGAGAACATGTAAGTCCCAGAAATGCGAGTCCAGATGAGGCTGCGGGAGGGGCAGGGGCTGGGCTCTAGGTTAGGACAAGACCACAAAGCTGTGAAGGACCCACTCAATGATTCTCCCGCTGGAGAAGGGCATGGTGAGGGCTGTGTTTCTGAGCTTGTCATTCCCTTCTGGAAACAGTCTGTGCTGCTCAAGGTGGAGTCTGAAGGCTGGTGCCCCACAGGACAGCGGCAGCCAAGCTTGTGATCGACAGGTTCATCGTGTTGACCAGGACGGAGACCAGTCTGTCGGGTGTCCACTCACATGGCTCAAGGAGCATATCAGTCAAAGGCAGCAGAGCCACGTATCCATGTGGGACCAGTTAGAAATTAAACAAACAGCCAGACGCAGTGGCTCACGCAGCACTCTGGGAGGCCGAGGCGGGCAGATCATGAGGTCAGGAGTCCGAGACCAGCCTGGCCAATATGGTGAAAACCTGTCTCTATTAAAAATATAAAAATTGGCCGGGCGTGATGGCTCGTGCCTGCAGTCCCAGCTACCCGGGAGGCTGAGGCAGAAGAATCACTTGAACCCAGGAGGCAGAGGTTGCAGTGAGCCGAGATCACGCCATTGCACTCCAGCTTGGGCAACAAGAGCGAAACTCCATCTCAAAAAAAAAAAAAAAATTAACAAATAGACAAACGAACAAACTGGTCCTTGATTAGACAATTGAGAAGCTCTGGCCTAGGACCATTCATGTGATCAGCGTTGGAAGTCGGGAGCCCCAGGTAAAGGCTGTTAGTAGCAGCTGCCCAGAGGGAACCTGAACTCAAGCCGTTATGGAAGGAATGTCAAGAGGAGGGCAGAGATGAGTGCCAATAAGGAGGTCAGGGCAACAGGACTCCATGCCTTTCGGCTGTGAGGGGTGGAGGACAATCAAGGGCGGCTCCTGGGATCCAAACACTCTTGTTGACTTTGAAATAATGGGGCAAGATAGAAAACAACAGTATGCACAAGCTCCTTGAAAGTCAGGATTCACGCCAGGCGCGGTGGCTCACGCCTGTAATCCCAGCACTTTGGGAGGCTGAGACGGGCGGATCACAAGGTCAGGAGATCGAGACCATCCTGGCTAACACGGTGAAACCCCGTCTCTACTAAAAAATACAAAAAACTAACCGGGCGAGGTGGCAGGCGCCTGTGGTCCCAGCTACTCTGGAGGCTGAGGCAGGAGAATGGTGTAAACCCGGGAGGCGGAGCTTGCAGTGAGCTGAGATCCGGCCACTGCACTCCAGCCTGGGCGACAGAGCGAGACTCCATCTCAAAAAAAAAAAAAAAAAAAAAAAAAGAAAGTCAGGATTCACAAAGACTCCAAATTCATAGCCATTTTCCTTGAGTGCCTTGGAATACACATAAACGGTAAATTCAATGAAACACAGAAAACTAAGCGCCTTGGTGGTTAACACCGTGCACCACTGGGAATTCAGACTGTGAAGAAAGAAAACACATCCTGGCCGGGCGCGGTGGCTCCCGCCCGTAATCCCAGCACTTTGGGAGGCCGAGACGGGCGGATCACGAGGTCAGGAGATCGAGACCATCCTGGCTAACACGGTGAAACCCCGTCTCTACTAAAAATACAAAAAAAAACACTAGCCGGGCGAGGTGGCGGGCGCCTGTAGTCCCAGCTACTTGGGAGGCTGAGGCAGCAAAATGGCGAGAACCCAGGAGGCGGAGCTTGCAGTGAGCCCAAATCGCGCCACCGCACTCCAGCCTGGGCAACTGAGCTAGACTCCGTCTCAAAAAAAAAAAAAAAAAAGAAGAAAACACATCCTGGCCGGGCGCGGTGGCTCACGCCTGTAATCCCAGCACTTTGGAGGCCGAGGCAGGCGGATCACCTGAGGTCAGGAGTTCAAGACCAGCCTGGCCAACATGGTGAAACCCTGTCTCTAATAAAACTATAAACATTGGCCAGGCACGGTGGCTCACACCTGTAATCCCAGCACTGTGGGAGGCCAAGGCAGGCAGATCACCTGAGATAGGGAGTTGGAGACCAGCCTGACCAACATGGAGAAACCCTGTCTCTACTAAAAACACAAAATTAGCCAGGCATGGGGGTGGGCACCTGTATTCCCAGCTAGTCAGGAGGCTGAGGCAGGAGAATCACTTGAACCCAGGAGGTGGAGGTTGCAGTGAGCTGAGATGGTGCCATTGCACTCCAGCCTGGGCAACAAGAGAAAAACTCCATCTCAAAAAAATAAATAAATAAAAATTAGCCGGGCGTGGTGGCAGGCGCCTGTAATCCCAGCTACTCGGGAGGCTGAGGCAGGAGAATCACTTGAACCCGGGAGGCGGAGGTTGTGGTGAGCTGAGATTGCATCACTGCACTCCAGCCTGGCAGAGCGAGACTCCGTCTGAAAAAAAAAAAAAGAAAAAAAGAAAAGAAAACACATCCTATGCCAAGCCTGTGCTCTCCTGGCCAAAATGAAATCAGGCAGGAAGGATCCCACCTAGTTCAGAACAGCAGGAGCTGGAGCCCTGGAACCCTGATCCCCGTCAGGAAAAAGGAAGGAAGATCCCCAAGGGACTTGTTCAGCCCCGACCCCAGCTGTGCACAAAGCCTGCTTTCTCAAACGTGTCCACACATGATGACAAGCCTTCCCAACAAAAGGTAGGAGTTGTTTAAAAAGTAGAATAAAATCAGTGACCCTAACTTGCAGGGCTTGCCTCTGTGCTCTGGCTCACATTCCAACCTGGATCAGAAGACAAATCGATTAGCAGGAGCTGTGGACGGCTACTCAGAGGCAGGTCTGAGCTGCTCACTGGGAGATGAGTAGTAAACCTGCAATGCCTACATGTCTGAGCAAACCTATCCTGCAGCGTTCCAGAGCTGGGGCGGGAGGCAGGCCCGTGCTAGAGGTGGGGTTTCTGCGGCTCCAGAGACGGGTACCCTCCATTTCCCACGCGAAACAGCAGTCTTCAACCTCTATGTAGCCCAGAGTTAAGCACACAGGGTCAGCGGAAGACATACCTAACAGCTTTGGGAAACCACAAAATGATTGCTTTGTACATAATTTCTCTCAAGAAGAGTGCCTGATCATCTTTAGGTTACGAGGGTAACTTAAAGGGTAACTTAATAGTAACTTAAATCTTTCCCATGGCCAGGTGTGGTGGCTCAAGCCTGTAATCCCAGCACTTTGGGAGGCCGAGGCAGGTGGATCACGAGGTCAGGAGATAGAGACCATCCTGGCTAACATGGTGAAACCCTGTCTCTACTAAAAATACAAAAAATTAGCCGGGTGTGGTGTCAGGCACCTGCAGTCCCAGCTACTCAGGAGGTTGAGGCAGGAGAACGGCGTGAACCCGGGAGGCGGAACTTGCAGTGAGCCGAGATCACACCACTGCACTCCAGCCTGGGGGACTCTGTCTGAAAAAAAAATCTTTCCCAGGCTCCACTGCTCAGCGGCAACCTGGAACATCATTGGCCGATATAAATACAGAGTTCAGTAAGTGTCAGTAACTCCCCAGGACTTATTATTCCACATCATTTGCTTTTGTTGTTTCAATCTTCTAGGTCTTTCTTCCCAGTTATAATCTCTTGTGGGGCAATTTTTTTGATTTAATTTTTTTTTTCTTCCAAGACGGAGTCTCGCTCTGTCACCCAGGCTGGAGTGCAGTGGCGCCATCTCAGCTCGCTGCAAACTCCACCTCCCGGGTTCAAGCAATTCTCCTGCCTCAGCCTCCAGAGTAGCTGGGACAACAGGCACCCGCCACCACGCCCGGCTAATTTTTTGTATTTTTAGTAGCGTTGGGGGTTACACCACATTGGCCAGGCTGGTCTTGAACTCCTGACCTCAACTGACCCACCCACCTCGGCCTCCCGAAGTGCTGGGATGACAGGTGTGAGCCACGGTGCCCGGCCATTGTAGGGCAATTTTTTTGACTCCTTCATCAAATCCCCCTGTATGCTTGTAAAAGTCATTGGTTTGAAAAGTTTAAAAATACACCTCCTAACAGTTCAGCAGTTCTGTAATGTGATAGATTCCAAAGGCTCAAGCTATGAAATGAATGACTAAACTTAATGATCATTTATCTAAAAACAACAATAGTTAGCATGTATTGAGCACTCACTCTACGCCAGGCACGTGCGTATCATCTCACATAGCCTTTACAACAATAAGGCAGGTGCTATTATCCTGTCCCTTTTACAAACGGAAAAGGAACCTGGGGCACAGAGATGTACAGCACCTTGCACAAGGACACACAGCTAATACACGGCAGAGCCAGGGCGTGAACTCAAGCAGAAGAACAAAATAATCTATATTTTTAGTCACATATTAGACTGCCTTATTATACAGAAAAAAATGAGATTTAAAAATATATTACAAATAATGGAACAAGAAAAAGCCTCTCAAGGAACACTGCTCTTATTACTTTATTTTTATTTATTTATTTAAGACACGGTCTTGCTCTGTTGTCCAGGCTGGAGCGTAGTGACACAAACATGGCTCACTGCAGCCTCAGCCTCCTGGGTTTAAGCGATCCTCCTGCCTCAGTCTCCTGAGTAGCTGGGACCACAGGTACACACCACCATGACCAGCTGATTGTTATTTTTTGTAGAGACAATGTTTCACCCTGTTGCCCAAGCTGGTCTCAAACTCCTAGGCTCCAATGATCCCCCCACCTTGGCCTCCCACAGTGCTGGATTACAGGTGCGAGCCATCACACCTGGCCTGCTCTTAATTGGACTCTTGTCCTTTATTACCAATAGATTGGCCCAAGTCCTAGAAACACAGTTACCAGTGGGAGCCTGTCCTGTCTGGTCCGGGCTTCTGATGAAGGCGGCAGACAATCCCCATTTTCAAAACTGTACCTTTTTGCCCTCTTTTCCCACCTTGAAAGTGAATACAAAGAGAAGATACAGTGTGTCATAGAAACTGTTCTCTTCCTGGCTGCAGTGTTTGGATTCAAGGAAGAGTGGCAGAACTGGAGTTCTAAGACTGTTGAGGTTGCTACCAAATCCTGTCCCACCCATAGGGTCAAAGGGATTCAGGTCAGTTCTCAGCCAAGCTTCTCATTTAGTCTGAACTGAAAGAAGCAGAGCAGCCAGAGACTCCACTTCTCCTGGCTGGGGCAGGCTGACCAGGGATACTGGACCACGGTCCCCTGACTCTGCAGGCTTTCTCTCCCCCTTCGCCATGCAGGAAGTCCTGGGGCCACACCAGAGCCTCACAAAACTGTCCAGAGGAAGCCAGTGGTCTGCACCCTTGGGTGTCAGTGCACCCACACTGACCGTATGTTTATGATCAGGCATCCAGCCCAGACAAAGCTGAGCTCTGCGGCTTTAAACCCAAAACCAGTGCTCACTTCTACGAGGCCGGAGTGGGTCCCAGAGACGGACCTCTCCAGTCTTGACGAGTGAGTAACATACTAATCCAAAGGGACAGACCAAATCCCCAAAGTCCAAATTTCACCACCTCCCGACTATCGATCACATTCTTTCTCCCTAGAAATCTGAAAAACATCTACCAACCTTCTTATTAAAACAAGTCCAACTGCCTTAACTTCAGGATTATAGATTTGCTGATAAAATTGTTTGTATAAATGCAAAGTTCTATTACCATCTAACTACAATTTCTGCACAGATATATAATACTGTGTGTTTTGGAAGCTGAAATAGTATGTGTTTTGCAAGCCAAAAAAATTAAGCTTCAGGCTGGGTGCAGTGGCTCACGCCTGCAATCCTGGCACTTTGGAAGGCCGAGGCGGGCAGACCACGAGATCAGGAGACCGAGACCATCCTGGCTAACACAGTGAAACCACGTCTCGGCCGGGCGCGGTGGCTCAAGCCTGTAATCCCAGCACTTTGGGAGGCCGAGACGGGCGGATCACGAGGTCAGGAGATCGAGACCATCCTGGTTAATATGGTGAAACCCCGTCTCCACTAAAAAGTACGAAAAAAAAACTAGCCGGGCGAGGTGGCGGCGCCTGTAGTCCCAGCTACTTGGGAGGCTGAGGCAGGAGAATGGCGTGAACCCGGGAGGCAGAGCTTGTAGTGAGCTGAGATCTGGCCACTGCACTCCAGCCTGGGCGATAGAGCGAAACTCCGTCTCAAAATAAAAAAAAAAAAAAAACCACGTCTCTACTAAAAATACAAAAAAAAATTAGCCAGGCGTGGTGGCGGGCGCCTGTAGTCCCAGCTACTGGGGAGGCTGAGGCAGGAGAATGGCGTAAACCCAGGAGGCGGAGCTTGCAGTGAGCCGAGATTGAGCCACTGCACTCCAGCCTGGGCGACAGAGCGAGACTCTGTCTCAAAATAAATAAATAAATAAATAAGCTTCAACTACTTTTGTGCCTACCACAACAACAGGCAGAAACAGGAAAATTCTGTATAAAGAATTTTTTTTTAATTTTTTCCTTTTTTTTTTTTTGGTGTTTTCTCACAGTTTCAGTCAACGTGAGAGGAACTAGGCAAAATGCAGGCTTAACATATATGGTCATCCCCGGGCTTTTTTACTATATAAAGGAGAAATTAATAAAAGAAAAAAAGAAATACCACACAGCATTTTCTTTCCCCACCACAATTTTTCAATTTTCTTTAGAGAAATGCCAGCCAATAACTAATCAGAACCATACCCTTTGTTATCCCAATGGGAAGAAGTATACGCATGGGTTTAAAGAACAAATGTTAATGAGAACTTTAAAAAAAATTAGCAATCTGGAACTTCGGTTTCCCTTCAGTGTAAAACAAAATTCCCTTCTCTACATCTATTTTTATAGTTAGTGAAACGACGTGGACAGGGTCCATCAAGAAGACGTGTTCACCCATCCAGTACCCTCAGCTGGCAGAACTCTGGCTCTTCACTTGTTCTGATGGTGAAATTAGCATCATCAGCTCACAGGCTTCTGAGCACCCTAACTTCAAATGAGACAAAAACTCAGTTACAGAAAAGGTATTTGTTCCATATCTCTTTGGTTTCAAGAGGGAAAATAATTCCTTTTTTTTTTTTTTTTTTGGCCCATGCTGGGGTGCAATGGCACGAACTCGGCTCACCACAACCTCCACCTCCCGGGTTCAAGCGATTCTCCTGCCTCACCCTCCCTAGTAGCTGGGATTACAGGCAGGAGCCACCACGCCTGGCTAATTTTGTATTTTTGGTAGAGACAGGGTTTCTCTATGTTGGTCAGGCTGGTCTCAAACTCCCGACCTCAGGTGATCCACCCGCCTGGGTCTCCCAAAGTGCTGGGATAACAGGCGTGAGCCACCCGGCCCAGCAATAATTCCTTTTAAAGTCAGTATGTAGCTTTTGTAATTTTCAAGAGTATGTTTTCCATAAGAAGGACAGCTGCAGTCTTTTTACCTGGTATATATCCCTGAGAATAAGAATGTTTCTGGGGTCAGATCTTGAGTGGTTTGTTCACGACCAAGGGCAGAAACTACCTCCCTGAAAACTGGACTGGATTTAGAGAATAAAGTACAGGATGTAAGTCAGAAAAACTCTGGGCAAAAAAATAAATGTTTAAGATGCTAACGCACCAGGATTTGGGCATGTCCAGCACTCTGAACTGTATTTTCAAATGAGTCTGCCCTGTGTCATCCAGGTTTGGAGGAATCAGCAGGTCCAGGCTAGGGCTGCAGAATACTTTTTGTCACTCAAAGAGCCTGTCCAGGGTATAGAGAGCCACCCATGGCCCGTGTCCTACCAAATATTCTCCTTTCTCGGAAAAAGCTCCAAGCATTTGCAAAACATCTGTTTGCCCCATATTTTTACTATCCAAAAAATGTATTTCCTCTTCAGTAAAAAACACAACAACAGGCTGTTAAGCCGGTAACATTTTACCATAATTCTATGTTTTCAAAAGCTAGAAATCATTTGTATTGCCGGATAAGGACATTATTTTAAGTAGACTTTAGTCTACAACAGAAACTTGCCATAACAATGAACATCTTTTTTGGTAAATCACTTTCCGAACATTATTTCTCCACGAATGTATCACAAAAACCACCACCAAGGAAAACAAAGGATTCTTGTATTTTGAATCAAAAAGTACTGGCCATGCATATTCATACTATATCAAGCATGTCAATCAAAATGGGCAAAATAACCTAAAAAGCGGTAAAAATGCCAACTCTTGCCTCTGAGTGGTTAGTGAACCTATGTTTTCCCAACGTTAAATTTACAAACTGCATCGCATCAATCGTATTTCATACTTTAAATCCCAAATCTCTACCTCACGCTGCTTTGGGATGGATGATTTACTCAAGACATTTGGGGTCACAGGATAAGCCTTTTGCTCCCACTAAACCTAAATCATGCTTCTCAACAAGATTCTGCACATATAAAAGGAACACGTGGCACGCCTCGCCATGCTCCCCAGAGGAAACTAAACGCCCCCAGAATAGCCCTTCTGTCCACTCCAGAAGCAGGCTTTCCTCAAAAAGGGAAGGGGGCTGGATTCACACGTTGCATCGGATCCACTCACGAAGCAACAGCGCTCCAAAACTTTTTCTGACTCCATTCATCAGAAAAGGTCCTGGATGTGCCGTATGATAACAGAGACAGACATCCTCACCCAAGGGACACACTCAAAACCCAAACTCATCTCGACAGCAAACTGGGAGGCACGAGAAGTCGACAGCAAAGTATCCATTTCCCCAAGTCCTCCTTCCAGTCAATGTGCATCGACGGGGTCAGCTCAGCCCTCAATTCGAAGATCGCCGGGACCACAGGGGCCACCACGCAGCTGAGCTCTGCACGGCCCGGGCTGTTCCCGCGCCCGGGAGGCGTCTGGGGAGGAGGCTGCACCACCAGACAATGCAGAGCTCCCCGGTGGCCGCGAACTCGGCCTGGGGCGGGGGAGACGGAGCCGTGCGCGCCCTGCTCGGCCACAGCCACGGCCACGGTCACCGGCCGCCTCTCCTGACCTGGGCCTCGGCCCCCAGGTCCCCGGTCCCCGGGGAAGGCAGGTTTCTCCCGGAAGGAAAGGAAACGTGCTGGTTTGGGCACCACAGGCGGGGGGCGCGCGCCCTCCCCTCCCCTCCCCACTGTGGGAATCCACGGGGTCAGCAGCAGGAAACAGAAGGAGCCCAGCACGCCACTCGAAGGTGAAAGAGATCCCGCAGAACCAGGATCCCAGAGCCTGCCCATACAAGGCTCAGCGTGGGGCGGAGGGCTCGAGCCAGGGTCAGGGGGCCCGGCCGGGTCCAGGCCGGGCGCAGCCTGGCAGAGAGGTCCTGGGATGGGGGTGCGGGCTCAGCTGGGCAGGGAGGGGCAGAGAGGACGGTGGGGTTGGGGGGCAGTGGGGTGGGGGCGGGGAGGACAGTGGGTTGGGGGGCGGGGGCGGGCGGGGGTAGCAGGGTGGGGGCAGGGGGTGGGGGTGGGGGGGCAGGGTGGGGGACAGAGGGAACAGAGGACAACAGGTTTAGGGAGAACAGAATAAAGAGGTCAGGGGAACAAGGGAGTAAAGGGGGTCGAGACAGGGGACAACAGGTTTAGGGGAGGGGAACAGAGATAGAATTAGGGGCAGGCAAGGGGTAAAGGGGTGAGGGAACAGAGATAAAGAGATGGGGCAGGAGCAGGAGAGGTGAGGGCAGGGGACAGGTTTAGAGAGGAACAGAGGTAAAGGTCGAGGGAACAAGGGGAGATGGCACAGAGATTAGGGGGCGGGCAGGGAATGGCCTCCCGCCTCCCTCCTGCCGCCAGGCTGGCAGAGATCCACTGCCGCTGGTCCTGGTCCGAGGACACGAAGACGATCTCCAGGCGCCGCCGCGGCTCGGGCTCCGCCGCCGCCCCGGCCCCGGCCCCGGCCCCCGGCCCCAGCCCGGCCGCCGCGTCCCCCCGCAGGCGCCCGTAGAAGGCGGCCAGGCTGGCGCTGAGCTGCGCGCAGGGGGCGCTGAGGCTGCAGCCGAAGTAGAGCCCCAGCAGCGAGATGCCGCGGGCGCCCAGCGAGTGCACGTCCACCTCCTCGCCGCCGCCCGTCACCAGCTTCTCGCCGAGCAGCTCCTCCAGGAAGCCCGACATCCTGGCCCACCGCAGGGCGGTCGGGCGGCTGCGACCCCGCTCCCCGGTCCGCGCGGAGGCAGCAGGCGGCGGCGGCGGCGGCGGCGGCGAGCGCTGGGGGTGCGGAGCCCCGCCCACCAGGGCCGCCCACGCCACGCCCCCTCAGAGGCCCTCGTCACGCCCCCTCCGCCCGCTCTCGCCACGCCCCCTCCGCCCGCTCTCGCCACGCCCCCTCCGTCCTCGCCACGCCCCTCCACGCTCGCCACGCCCCCTTTGCGGCCGGCCGGGCCGGAGCTCTCTGCCCAGGCGGGGTCCGCAGCTGCCGGCGGCGGTGCGCGGGGTGACCGCTTGGGCAAGAAGCCGAACTCGAAACTCTGCACTCTCCCTGGAAAGCCCGGAGCCGAAGTGAAGAAAGGAGAAGGACCCGCTGAGCCGGCGCTTTCCCGCGCTGCAGCCCGGCCCGCAATTTCTCTCCACTCCCGGATTCTAAATTTCCTCCAGACCTTCTCCAGGGATCCCGCCCCCTCCCCGCGGAGCTCCTCACCCCCTTCCCGTTCCTCCCGGGCCTTTCCCCGCTCCTCTCCCTGCACGAAGCCTGACCCTCAGGCCGCTCCGGGCCCCACTGACCCTAAGATGCTTCTAGGACCCGCCGTGCTCACTGCATCAGGCCGGGCCTGGCTGGACACTGACTCTTCTGTGTGTTTCAAGCTGTTCTAAGGGGGCCGAGGACGCTTCTGGTGGGGTCCGGTTACGGTGCCAGGTCGCAGTGTGGGATTTCCGTCCAGGGGTCGCCAGGGCCACTGCCCCTAGCGAATCTGTCTTCCAGCCCCACAAATGGATGCAGAGGACGCCACGGGGCCTCCAGACCCACGCTGGCCGCGCTCCTGAATCCGCTCCATCCTTATGGCAAGTCTATGGATAGTTGAGAACATTTCGAGAGATTTTTTTTTTTCCCTGCCAGCTGGCAGGATACTCCCCGATGCTTAGGGAGAAACTGGATTAAACAGGTGGTCTGGGCCGGGCGCGGTGTAATCCCAGCACTTTGGGAGGCCAAGGTGGGTGGATCACAAGGTCAGGAGTTCGAGACTAGCCTGGCCAATATGGTGAAATCCCCGCCTCTACTAAAAATACAAAAAATAGCCGGGCGTGGTGGCGCACACCTGTAATCCCAGCTACTCGGGAGGCTGAGGCAGGAGAATCGCTTGAACCCGGGAGGTGGAGGCCGCAGTGAGCTGAGATGGCGCCACTGCACTCCAGCCTGGAGGACAGATGGAGACTCCGTCTCAAAACAAAGCAAAACAAAACAAACAAACAAAAAACAGGTGGTCCGTGGCGAGTCCTCGGGCCACCCAGCGCCTCCCCCCAACCCAATCCACAGGCGAACCAAGCAGGTGCAGATCCGAGCCCATCCACAATAACAGGCCGCCAGTGTGGATCAGCTACTAACGACTCAGCGAAAGCAAAATAATAAAAGCTGAAAACCCGCCCCTCAGAGCTTCACCGCGCTTTGGAGAGTATTTCCCGGGTACCCATCGCCACCTAATGGAAAGAGTGAAAAATGAGACCGACCAAACTACATCTGTGAAAAGACACTGCCGGGACACCAGGCACAATGCTTTTATTTTACAGCAGCTTTACATATACACAAATGATAGGACGCTTTGCGGGAGCTAATTTAAACCTCAGAATATAACTTCAAGCTTTTGGCACAAAACATATGCGTTCACATCGAAGGTTCTCCATTTTTCTAGGGTAGAAGAAGGAATGGTGCAGGGTTTCCGCTCGGTGAAATGTTACCATATAAAACAGGTGGGAGAGGTGCAGATGAGAGCAGAAAGTGGATTGGTGTCTCTACCAGTTATATCCACTTCCTTAGTCACCTGATAGTATTGCTCATGACACAGGTAAGATCTTAGATGGAGGACCGCCTTCCAGCACGCTAGAATCCTACTGTAAAGTCGAATTCCACCTTAATTCTTAGGAGACTGTCATGCTGAAAGTACGTGCCACTCTAGGGACAATATTATTCTAAAACACACACAGCATCACTTTTTAGTGAAATCTTTTTTTTTTTTTTTTTTTTTGAGACAGAGTCTTACTCTGTTGCCCAGGCTGGAGTGCAGTGGCACAATCTCAGCTTACTGCAACCTCCACCTACCGGATTCAAGTGATTCTCCTGCCTCAGCCTCCCAAGTAGCTGGGATTACAGGCATGCACCACCTCCCAAGTAGCTCTGGTTACTGGCATGCACCGACTAATTTTTTGCATTTTTAATAGAGATGGGGTTTTCACCATATTGGCCAGGCTGGTCTCAAACTCCTGGCCTCAAGTGATCCGCCCGCCTCAGCCTCCCAAAGTTCTGGGATTACAGGCATAAGCCACCGCCCAGCCTTGGTGAAAACATTTAAAGCTACTCGTATCATATATATTAAGTTATTAGGCCAGGCGTGGTGGCTCACGCCTGTAATCCCAGCACTTTGGGAGGCCGAGGTGGGCAGATCACGAGGTCAGGAGATCGAGACCATCCTGGCTAACACGGTGAAACCCTGTCTCTACTAAAAATACAAAAAATTAGCCGGGCATGGTAACGGGCGCCTGTAGTCCCAGCTACTCAGGAAGCTGAGGCAGGAGAATGGCATGAACCCAGGAGGTGGAGTTTGCAGTGAGCGGAAATCACGCCACTGCACTCCAGCTGGGAAACG
Organism: Papio anubis; assembly: GCF_008728515.1. Lineage (NCBI taxonomy): Eukaryota > Metazoa > Chordata > Mammalia > Primates > Cercopithecidae > Papio > Papio anubis. The sequence continues at coordinate 736,892 of NC_044992.1, forward strand.
GAGCAAGACTCCATCTAACATATATGTATTATATATATATTTATGTATTTTTATATATTTATATATATTTGTATATATTTATATTTTTATTTTTAATATATTATATATTTATATATTTTTATATATTTATATATATATATATAAAGTTACTAGACATCATTTAAAATCCTGTAAATGGTTACAATGTTTTATCATCTTATCCAAATCCTATCTGAAAAGCCTATGCATTGGGTACATGGGTTAGGCACTATTGAAAGAGTGTTAGAGTCCTACACTCCGACACTTTCAAAATTATGAAAACTGAAGAAATATAAAAGGGTTATCAGCATTTACATGCCATGGCAGCCAAAGGGCAAGGTATTTGGTACAGAAGCCGGTGAAGAGGGAATTTGGAGGACTGCAAATATTGCAAATATTAGAGTATTAACTTTGGTATACTTGGTGCAAGTCTCATATAAAGAGGAGGTTTGTTCCGTTTTTTACTTTTCTTATTTTACAGGAAAGCACTTTCCACTGGACTGTGTCCAAACCAGCATCTGGCACCTGGGGAAGGGAGGGTTCAAACACACTGCACATGAAATATAAATAAAAGTTAGAGAATTGTGGATGCGGCAGGCCTTGGTTAGAAGCCAAATATCACAGCTGCCTTTTAAAGGGGTGTGGAAAGAGGGGATTTGCAATGGAAACGATCCCAGAATCATAATTGTAGTGGGTGTTACAAGAAGCCCAAGGAGAGTCATTTGGCATCCTATGAAGAATTAGCCAGTGTGCCCTGGGTTACAGAAATCTCTCTCTGTGTGTATGTGGTTCACTTAAGGAGAATGTCCCCACTGGTGTTTAGCTAGTGATGTTACATGAATTGACTTGGCTATTCTGAAAATTATTGTTTTAAAATATGTATAAATGAGCCTCAACATGTATCGCACTCTGCAGAACATATTACAGAGTTTTCTCTTCAGAAATTGCATTAGAAGGCACAGGAAGTCACACAAAATACACACAGCACAAATATATACTTGTCACTTTTAAGATGCATAAATCACAGTCCTTGCTCTTTAGAAACAGTGGCACACGTGATGTAGGCCGGGTGCGGTGGCTCACACCTGTAATCCCAGCACTTTGGGAGGCCGAGGGGGGAATGGATCACCTGAGGTCGGGAGTTCGAGACCAGCCTGAGCAACATGGCAAAACCCCATCTCTACTAAAAATAAAAAAATTAGCTGGGTATGATTGCATGCACCCATGGTCCCAGCTACTCAGGAGGCTGAGGTGGGAGGATCACCTAAGCCTGGGAGGTCAAGGCTTTCAGTGAGCCGTGATTGTGCCACTGTACTCCAGCTTGGGTGACAGAGTAAGACCCTGTCTCAAAAAAAAAAAAAAAAATTAGCTGGTATGGTGGCGTATGCCTGTAGTCCTAGCTACTCAGGAGGCTGAGGTGGGAGGATCGATTGAGCCCAGGAGGTTGAGGCTGCAGTGAGCCGTGATTGTGCCACTTCACTCCAGCTTGAGTGACAGAGTAAGACCCTGTTTTTTTAAAAAATACTACTACTAATAATAATAATAATTGGCCAGGCATGGTGGCTCACGCCTGGAATCCCAGCACTTTGGGAGGCTGAGGCGAGTGGATCACAAGGTCAGGAGATTGAGACCATCCTGGCTAACACGGTGAAACCCTGTCTCTACTAAAAATACAAAAAACCGGGCATGGTAGTGGGCGCCTGTAGTCCCAGCTACTTGGGAGGCTGAGGCAGGAGAATGGCGTGAACCCGGGAGGCGGAGCTTGCAGTGAGCTGAGCTATTCTCCTGCCTCAGCCTCATGAATAGCTGGGACTACCGGTGCCCACCACCACGCCCAGCTAATTTTTTGTATTTTTAGTAGAGACGGGGTTTCACCATGTTGGCCAGGCTGGTCTCAAACTCCTGACCTCAGGTGATCCACTCGCCTCGGCCTCCCAAAGTGCTGGGATTCCAGGTGTGAGCCACCGCACCCGGCCTGAGATACCAGTTTTATTGCTGTAGTCTGGAACCAAACTTGCAATGTCTTGAGGTATGCCTGTATATAAACACACAGAAACGTATTCATAACCAAACAAGTAGGAAATATTCACGAACATTCTAGCCCGTGTTTTTGTAACTGGCCATGGGTTGTGGCTGGTATTTGAAATGACCTTTCACTATCCATTCTGTATTCCCTTTGCTTTCAGAAAGCACCTCAGCTGGCTGTGGGTCTTTTCCTGGTGGGTGACCCAAACCTTCATTCCCGAAAGGTCTGGGCCCTTGGTAGTCCTGCCTGGATTGAATCATTGTGGTTTTTCCATTACCCTAAATCACAGACCATGGTCTACTAGGACACCCTGAGGGGCCTCCTCTATTCCAGATGTATTCTTGCTCCCCTCAATTGTGGACTCGTGGTCCAATCTAGGATCAGTCACCCCAGCCAGCACAGTAACTCCCTTATCTGCCTGCTGATTCAGAGGCTGTGGGAGGCCAAACAGGCCCAGCAGAAGTGCTCACTTCGAGTTCAGTGGCACCACTGTTGGGTCTCCTGGGGAAAACATTCCTCCATTTGGAAATACGACTCCTAGGCCAGCAGAGCACGAGGTCATGGGAACAGGAAGCAAACATCTTGCTGCGAGGTCACTAGGGGTACTAGGGACTGGTGCCACTCTCATTGCCACCCCTTGATTCCCAGACCCATGAATCCTAGCTGTGGGAGAAACAGTACCCTACACTCAGTTCTGACTCAGAGCATATACTGCCTCCTGGAGAACTCTGGCCCAGCCCTGCAAGGCACTGCCACCCAGCTGGTGCTGTACTGGAGTCTTCAAAAGGCCATTCCACCATCCTATCAAACCAGCTGCTTCAAGATGGCAACATGGTCGTACCGGTGAATTCCACGAGCACGTGCTCGTTACCATACTCTCTTTGCCGTGAAGTGAGTTCCTTGGTCAGAAGCAGTGCAGTGTGGCATAGCGTGACAGTGGGTACGGCATTCTGTGAGTCCACGGACGCTAGTTTTGGCAGGAGCGTGACGTGCAGGGAAGGCTAATTCCAATCTAGAGTAAGTGTCTATTCCAGTGAGGACAAAATGCTGCCCCTTCCGTGATAGAAGTGATGCAGTGTCATCAACCTGTCACCGGGTTGCTGACTGATCACCCCAGGGAATGGGGTCACCAGGTCGGTGGCTGATCTCACCCCAGGGATTGGGGTCACTGGGCCAGTGGCTGATCTCACCCCAGGGATTGGGGTCACCGGGTCGGTGGCCGATCTCACCCCAGGGATTGGGGTCACCGGGTCGCTGGCCGATCTCACCCCAGGGATTGGGGTCACCGGGTCGCTGGCCGATCTCACCCCAGGGAATGGGGTCACCAGGTTGCTGGCTGATCACCCCAGGGATCAATGGCCCCATGTCGGGGGCTCAGGGTTGGTCTCTGTTGCTGGCAGATGGGGCCTTCAGCAGTGGCTGTAGCCAGGATGGCCACAGTGAGTCAAAGTCTGTGCTGTAAGCCCATGAATAACTTTTATCCCTGCCCTCATGGCCACTTTGTTCATGAGCCCACTGGGCACCAACCGTGGTGTCGGGGGCGAGAGGCGGAGCAGCACCTGGAGCACGGGTCATCCTGTCGCTTGATGATTCAGACCCTTCCCTGGTGAGGCCACCCTTTGACGAGCATTTACACGGGACACAAGTATCTTCATGGTTTGTGCCCACATACCTCTTCTCTCAGTTCCCTGGGTTTCCTTGTCACCAAATTTCCAGTCATGTTCCTTCCAAGTCCCTGACTCTCCAGGCAAATCATTGGCTACAGTCCGTGAATCGGTGTATGCTCTCACGTCCAGCCATTTCTCCTTCCAAGCACAACTAACAACCAGGTGCACTGCACCAACGTCTGCCCACCAGGAGGATCTGCCTCCGCCACTGCCCTTCAGGGACGTCCAAGGAAGAGGCTAGAGGGCAGCTGCTCAGTTTTGGGCGGAGCCTGCACGTGGTATAGAACCATCCGCAAACTGGGACGTGAGTCTTCGCTTTCTCTGTCATGGGGGACTCTCCATGACACTAGAGGTGCTGGGAGAGGGGAGGCAGGGTGGAGTTGCGGGAGTGGGAACCAAAGGCCTTCGAAGCTGCTTCTTCATCTAACTTCCCGGTGCCTTCAGGGCCTTCTTGGGCCCGGTCACGTGTATACCATTTCCATTAGATGGTGAAGCACCGTGCGGCTGCACACACCCAACCTTACGGCTTTTGGGTCAGAGAACCTCCAGTTCACGACGGGCAGCTCAGGCCACATGGTAACTCCGTGGCCCATGGCTAAGCATCAGTCTCCCAGAAGGCCCAGGAGCAGACCAGAAGCTGTGTCTCAAAAGGAGAGCACTGTCCACAGGATGGCAGAGCTTTGCTCCAAAATCCTATAGGCTTGCTCCGATTCACCTGTAGGCCTGCCAAAGGCTGCAGACAGCATCCCTGTCTGCCACGGTCTCGTCAAGCACCACTGGACCGGCTGGATCACGTGGCCCACGTGGAGAGCAGCTTGCATCGCAGTCAGAACCCACTGCAATGCCGTCTCTCGCTCTGGTCTCTCTTAAAGCTCACTCTGTATCAGGTCACTCTATAACTAGGTCAGGCTAACACACCCAAATGAGGATTATGTTGTCTTTAAATATCTGGACACTCAATGGCCCAGTCAAGTTGACACATACAGTTACCCATCACACACACTGACATGGGGGTATCTTTAAGATGTAGCACAAGAGAAAGAAAGGTGCAGAAGAGGTAGGAAATACTAAGCTATGACTTGTCTGTTTTTTTTTTTTTAAAGAAACAGGGTCTTGGCCAGGCGCAGTGGCTCACGCCTATGATCCTAGCACTTTGGGAGGCCGAGGCGGGCAGATCACGAGGTCAAGAGATCAAGACCATCCTGGCCAACATGGTGAAACCCTATCTCTATTAAAAATACAAAAAGTAGCTGGATGTGGTGGTGGACGCCTGTAATTCCAGCTACTCAGGAGACTGAGGCAGGAGAATCGCTTGAAGCCTGGAGGCAGATGTTGCAGTGAGCCAAGATCTCGCCACTGCACTCCAGCCTGGCGACACAGTGAGACTCCATCTTAAAAAAAAAAAGTGGGGGGGGAAAAGAAATGGGGTCTTGCTCTATCTCCCAGGCTGGGGTATAGTGATATGATCATGGCTCACTGCAGCCTCCAACTCCTGGGCTCAAGTGATCCTCTCACCTCAGCCTCCCGGGTAGCTGGAACTACAGGTGCACTTCACCATGCCTGGATAATTTTTTTTTTTTTTTTTAGAGACAGAGGTCTCACTATGCTCTCCAGGCTGGTCTTGAACTCCTGGCTTCAAGTGATCCTCCCAGCTTGGCCTTCTGAACTGCAGGGATCACAGGCATGAGCCACTGCACCTGGCCCCATTTGTAATTATTTTAAGTGGTGAAAAACATGTGTGCACACACACACGCACACACACACACATATAATACTTACATATGCATGAAATAGATCTGGAAAGACATTTAAGGAATAGTAGCAGGTTGCTTGGGGAAGGGAATTGGAAGACTAGAAATAGATGCGAGAAAAATATGGAAGGTGTGAGTTTAGTCCAAAAATAGTTTTTGAATTTTTGAATAAGAACTTATTCAAAGGATAAGCTACTGTAAGTGCAGAACGAAATATTTAAAATACAGCAGGACAACTCTGAATGAAAGAGAAAAATTATCTCACACAGGAAAAATCAAATTCCATCATAACAAAGCTGTTATTTCTACAAAATGTCAGTAGAAAAGGAACATTTGGATGATAGAAGTTTTCTCAGTCCAGTTCATTCAGGAAGTAATTGATTCCACAAAATCTGAATCAAAATGGGTGCAAACGAAAAATTTATCCCATTTACTCGGGGAGTTGCTGTAAAGATTTCACTTGCAGCGGTGATTGGCTCAAGCCTGTAATTAGCACTTTGGGGAGGCTGAGGCAGAGGATCACAAGGTCAGAATCGAAACCATCACAGCTAGCTGCAGTGAAACCCGTCTCTACTAAAAAATACAAAAACAGGCGGTGGCGGTAGCCTGTAGATTATCCGGAGGCTGAGGCAGGAGAATGGGTAAACCGGGGAGCTTACAGTGAGCTGAGAATCAGCCTGCATCCAGCCTGGGCGACAGAGCAAGACTCCGTCTCAAAAAAAAAAAGCAAAGATTTCACTTGCAGATTAATGCTGTGCTTATTTTTTTTTTTTTTTTTGAGGCCAGGAGATCTCACTCGGCACCCAGGTTGGAGTGATGCTTCACGATCTCGGCTCACCCTGGCTCACCTCCCGCGATCAATGATTCTCCTGCCTTTCCTGAGTAACTGGGATTACAGGTGTGTACATGCGCCTGGCTAATTTTCATTTTTAGTAGGGGCAGGGGTTTCATGGTGGCCAGGCTGGTCTTAGACTCCTGACCTCAGGTGATCCAGCCTACCTCGACTCCCAAAGTGCTGGAATTACAGGCATTGGGCCACTGCATGCAGGCTGTATTACAAGTTGTGTTTTTTTGTTTGTTTTTTTTTTTTTTTTGAGACGGAGTCTCGCTCTGCCGCCCAGGCTGGAGTGCAGTGGCCGGATCTCAGCTCACTGCAAGCTCCGCCTCCCGGGTTCACGCCATTCTCCTGCCTCAGCCTCCCGAGTAGCTGGGACTACAGGCACCCACCACCACGCCCAGCTAATTTTTTGTATTTTTTAGTAGAGACAGGGTTTCACCGTGTTAGCCAGGATGGTCTCGATCTTCTGACCTCGTGATCTGCCCCCCTTGGCCTCCCAAAGTGCTGGGATCACAGGTGTGAGCCACCGTGCCCGGCCTAATTTTTGTATTTTTTTGTAGAGACACAGTCTCACTATGTGGCCAAGGCTGGTCTTGAACTCCTGGGTTCAAGCGATCCTCCTGCCTTACCTTCCAAAGTGCTGGGATTACAGGCATGAGCCACCATGCCTGGCCATTAGTCTCCACTTCCTAAACAAGTTTCCTAACTCTTTTTTGACTTCCTTGTAGAAGCGTAAGGTGCTGGAGAAAACACTATGCATTTTTCTATCTGCTTCCAACACTTTTCAGATCAGATCTGAGGATTATAACTTGTTCCTACGCGGGGCATGGTGGCTCACGCCAGTAATCCCAGCACTTTGGGAGGCCGAGACGGGCAGATCACTTGAGGTCAGGAGTTCAAGACCATCCTGGCCAACATGGTGAAACCCTGTCTCTACTAAAAATACAAAACATTAGCCAAGCCTGCTGGCACATGCCTGTAATCCCAGCTACTTGGGAGGCTGAGGCAGGAGAATTGCTTGAACCGGGTAGGCAGAGTTTGCAGTGAGCCGAGATCTCACCATTGCACTCCAGCTTCAGTGAAGAAGCAAGACTCTGTCTCAAAAAAACAAACAAACAAAAAAACCCTAAACTTGGACAGAAGCACCTGTGTCTTCCTGGGCACAAGTTGTAAAAGGAACACGTTGAGTTCAGATTTTCTCCTGGCATGAAGCAAAATTCAGAGCAGGGAGCACGATCACAGTCCTGTGTGGGAAGATCATTCTGTGAATCGTTTGGAGAAGAGCAACGTAGGAGTCCCAAAACCAGTTAAGAGCCTATTAATTAAGAGGCCGGGTGCAGTGGCTCACGCCTGTAATCCCAGCACTTTGGGAGGCTGAGGTGGCAGGATTGCTTGAGCCCAGGAGTTTAAGACCAGTCTGGGCAATAGAGTAAGAACTAGTTTCTATAAAAAAAGGGTTTTAAAAATTAGCCTAGCATGGTGGCACACACCCATGGTCCCAGGTACTTGAGGGGGCTGAGGTAGGAGGATTCCTTGAGCCCAGGAGGTCGAGGCTGCAGCGAGCCGTGATGGTGCCACTACACTCCAGTTTGGGCCATAAAGAAAGACCCTGTCTCAGAAGAAAAGAGGCTCAGAGAAGACATTACTTCCAATTAGATTAATCAGAAAAGGTAAGTTTTGAAGGGCAGGAATCTTTTAAAGACAGAACTGAGCGGCATGGGTAGAGTGTTGTGAGAAGAAAAAAGAATTACTAGCAAAAGTTCACAAGGGTCTGAGCGCAGTGGCTCACGCCTGTAATCCCAGCACTTTGGGAGGCTGAGGCGGGCGGATCACCTGAGGTCAGGAGTTCAAGAGCAGCCTGGCCAACAGGGTGAAACTCTGTCTCTACTAAAAATATAAAAAATTAGCTGGGCATGGTGGCTCACGCCTGTAGCTGGGGTTGGGAGCCTGAGGCACAAGAATCACTTAAAGCTGGGAGGTGGAGATTGCAGTGAGCCGAGATCACATCATTGCACTCCAGTCTGGGCGACAGAGCGAGAGTCCATCTCAGAAAAAAGAAAAAAGAAAAATGTGGTCCCCAACTAGCAGTAGCATCACCTGGGAAATCCAAAATGTACACACCCACCTCAGACCTTAGTCAGAAACTAACTCTGCACTCAGCAGCTTAACCACCTGGTTCTCAGTGATGGTTTGGGGCAGTCTCATGGATCTGCAGGAAGCCCAGCCCTCGCCTGGCCAATACTCTATTTGTGAAGATGAACAGACGATGCTGTTACATGACCTTCACTGTGGAGACAGAAGGGAGGGACCGACAGTGCCCAGGGCTGGGCCTGGGGGACCCCATCTGGAGCCTGGGGTGCTGTTTATCGCCGGCTGCCCATGGGACCCCACGACTCATGGCTGGAGGCCCCACGCCCCCTGCCTTGTTTCCATCTGCTGCAGCCAGCAGTGTCAAGCTTTATCCCATCTGTCACACCAGCCCAGACAATAAATGTCCTCTTGTGGGGAAAGTGACTTCAGAGAGAAAAGCTAAGAGCCACTCCACCCCCACATGAGCCTGTGCAGCTGTCTGGTCTCCATTTTTGCCGGGTGGGGTATTCCATCCTGATCT